>NC_137189.1:45934760-46077260 GCF_960531495.2 Zeus faber | reverse complement strand
GAATTCAAATCAAATCCAATGCTTGCTGCAGGTCGGTTAATAATGTAATCAAGACTGTTGAACTCATTTCCCCCGGCAGGATTGATCAAGTGTACAACAATACAAATACTGTGCAGGCAAAAATGACTCATGCTGAGGTAACTACTTATACTACACTCCTTGAAACGGTAAATATACTGTGTGAATCTGTGGCCCCAATTACCGTCATTGTTGAAACGTCAAAAATAAAGAACTGTTTTGCTGTTCTGCCTGTTGCTGCTGTGTCTGTTGTTGCTTCTGTTGTTATTGTTGTTGTTGTTGTTGTTGTTGTTGTCGTATCTGTTGTTGCTGCTGCTACTGTTGTTGTTGTTTCGGTTGTTGCTGCTGTTGTTGTTGTTTCTGTTGTTGCTGCTGTTGTCGTAGTTGTTTTTGTTGTTTCTGCTGCTGTTGTTGTTGTTTCGGTTGTTGCTGCTGTTGTTGTTGTTTCTGTTGTTGCTGCTGTTGTCGTAGTTGTTTTTGTTGTTTCTGCTGCTGTTGTTGCTGCTGTTGTTGTAGTTTTTTTGTTGTTTCTGCTGCTGTTGCCGCTGCTGCTCTTGTTGTTTCTGTTGTTGTTTCTGTTGCTGATGCTGTTGTTTCTGTTGTTTCTGCTGCTGTTGATGATGTTTTTGCTGCTGTTGTTGCTGCTGTTGTTCTAGTTGTTTTTGTTGTTGCTCCTGCTGCTGCTACTGTTGCTGTTGTTTCTGTTGCTGCTGTTGTTGTTTCTGTTGTTGCTGCTGCTGTTGCTGATGTTGTTGCTGCTGTTGTTGTTGTTTCTGTTGCTGCTGCTGCTGCTGTTGTTGTTTCTGTTGTTGCTGCTGCTGTTGTTGCTGCTTTTGTTGCCACTGCTATTGTAGTTGTTTTTGTTGTTGTTTTTATTGTTACTGCTGCTGCTGTTGTTGTTTCTGCTGCTGCTGCTGCTGCTGCTGCTGCTGCCGTTGTTGTTGCTGTGGCTGCTGCTGTTGTTGTTGCTGCAGTTGTTGTTGTTTCTGTGGTTGCTGCTGTTGATGCTACTGCTGTTGTAGTTGTTTTTGTTGTTGTTTTGGTTGTTGTTATGTTGTTGTTGCTGCTGCTTTTATTGTTGCTGTTGTTTCAGGGGCATTCTTTTGAAATGACCAGCTGACAACTATGTTCTTTCTTTGATTGTATTTCTTTTTAAAGTGCAATGTGTTGCCCTGCAATGAAGTGCACTTTATAAATAAAGTGTGACTTGACTTCCCCTAACATGCAGGGTGATGAAAATAACTCACTAAGTCAACTTATCACATACTCTTATTCCATCATTTTCCTCGTTGCCACCTTTACTTTAATAAAAACTTAAGGAAATTATTTCTCGGGAGCAGAACTGTTACTTACATAAGGATATCAGTGCTTTGTAGGAAAAACAAGCTTTGTACACATCACCACGGCAGGGAGATTGGGATTGGACCAGCAATCCCCTGATGGCCAGAGAACTGAGTTTCAGGAAGCTCAATTACACGCAGTAAGTGACTGTGACTGCCTGGCTCTACAACCTAAGCGGTGTTCATGTACCTTATACTATTTCCTCAGGAATGTATAATATCAGGTGAAGAATTTTTGGAGAACATGCATGGATTTTGCACTTATTTTCCAAATAATCCATCCATCCACCAATTTCCTTCAGCTGCTGTTCTTGGTTGGAGGCGAGGAGGTGGAGCTTGGAGTCAATACCAGCGGACAAAGGATGCGAGGCGGATGCGAGACCTCCTGAATGAGATGGCAGTCCAATGCAGGGTCACGCCCGTTCAACCCCAATCGATTCACAGCTTACGGAACACGACCCGGATGTTTTTAGAGGCCGGGGTCTCAGGGTGGAGCATGCAAACTCCCGAATTCATTTCTGTTTTGAAATCCAGTCCGAGCCCTTTTACCCTTGTCAGGTGTCAAGTCTGCAGGATGAGCTCAGCTTGTCTTGATAAAGCAGGCTGGTAAGACTGATGCCAATATCATTATAAATAGGGGTGGAATAGACTGCTAAACAGTGTTGATACTGTATTTTACTTTTAATACATCCAGCTGCTGAAGAAGTGGTTGCGGTTGCACCGTGGATTTTAAACTATTCCGATGTCCACGCCCGTCAATGATTTAAACCTGAGGCTTGGGCTCAAAAAATATATCAGAATTTCCTCGAAGTGGTTGTATATGATTTTGTGATGTCGATATTACCATTAAAGCATACGGTGCTGAAAAGATGTGTTGCCTCACACAACCCTCAGCACAACATTTGGTCATGTGATAGACTTTGGACGGAGGAAATAAACTTCAGGGATTCTGTGTGTGTGCTCTGACTGTGCATATCACTCTGAATTATTACATGTTTGTTTTTCAAGATTCATGATTCAAGATGTTTATTAATCACATACTTATACTGTATATATGTAGTGAAATGTAATTGCAACACACCCGGAGATTATGCACAATAAGTGCAAAGACACAATAGCTAAGTAATTACCGCACATATCTGTATATACAAATACCATGTACATAACTATTCCCTTTACTTCTATTATGTACCCCCATTTTGTATTACCTTTTTTAGTCTTATTTTATTTTTATTATTCTATTCACTAACTGCATTACGTTTTAGGAATCAGTTAGTTGCTAAGTAGGAATTAGGTTAGCGATTATGTTCAGTTTAGAAACTATTGTGCATAATCTCGGGGTGCGTTGCAAAGACATTTCACTACATATATGTATGAATAATGTATATGTATGTGACAAATAAACCTCTTGAATCTTGAATCGAAATAAGTTATTAACTGATTCCTAAAACATAATTCCGTTAATAGATACAATAAAATAAGCATAAAAATCCCCGTTCAGTAATATACTGAACGTGGATGCAAAATAGAAATAAGAGGAATAGACTATTATGTACATACAGATATGTACAGTAAAGTGGCATGTAAATAAAGTGAGGTACTGTGTGTTATGACACATACAGTAACAGTATACAGTACAATGTGCTTTAACAGTACAGTAAGGCAGTGGGGGCCTGTGTGTGTGTGACTCAGTGAATACCCCTGGTGAGTTCAGCGTTGACAGTCCTTATGACTTGCAGGAAGAAATTCCGTCTCAGTCTCTGTGTGACTGTGGAGGCGCTTGCCCGACTGCAGCAGCTGGAACAGTCCGTTGTTGGTGTGGTGAGGATCCTCCATGATCCTGCAGCTCTGCTGACAGGTCAGCCACCTCCTCACAGTAGGCCGTCTCGTCGTCGTTGGTGATCAGGCCCACCACGACGGTGTTGTCAGCAGGCTTGGTGTTGGAACTGGAGCTGGCCACACAGTCGCGTGTACAGGGAGTACAGTAGGGGGCTGAGGACGCAGCCCTGGGGGGGGGGATCCTGTGTTCAGGGTGAGGGAGCTGGACATGTGCCTCCCCACCTTAACCACCTGGGCCGGGCTGAGAGGAAGTCCAGGACCCAGGCACACAGCGGCGTGTTCAGTCCTAGCTCCCACAGCTTGACAGCCAGTCTGGTGGGGACTATGGTATTGAAAGCTGAACTTTAGTCAATAAGCAGCAATCTCACATACGCCCTCATCTGGCCATCCAGGTGCGTGAGCGTGGAGTGCAGTACCTGGGAGATCGCATTGTCCTTGGATCTGTTCGGCCAGTACGCGAATTGCAGCGGGTCCTCGGTGCGGGGGAAGGAGACGCAGATGTAATCCTTAACCTCTCGAAGCACTTCATGACCGACGAGGTGAGCCACCGAATGGTAGTCGTTCAAGTAGGGAGAATTTTACTGAGTGACTTGTCAAGAACCAAATCTCAGGAGTCTACCCTTGTCTACAAACCAGAGCAGATGCTCCACCGCAGTCACGAGATGCACACTTGTCATTTGCCAAGCGAAAGGCAGGTTTTCTATTTTTTTTTACATAAATCCTTCCTAAAAAAAGGGTTCATTTCAGTTCACCCCAAACGCACATTTTACCGCCCTGCAGAGACATCGCTTTGGTACTTGGTACACGAGTGCGAGTAATGGGTACTATTTCACCCACGTATTTATTTTGGTCACGCATGTCCATGGCGTTCGAAAGTTGAAAGTCATGTGGTGTAGGCGTTCAATTAATCATACACTGATAGATGCAGCATCAGGAGCAAGGAGGGGTTACAGCACACGAGCATGAGGAATGTTTGAAATAAGGAGGCAGGAGAGACTTCTTTTTTTTTTTTTTTTTTTACACATTTATTCCACTTGCAGAGAGGACAAAGTTAGTTTTCATCCACATTGACAGTTTGTAGTCCTGTTGGAGGGAAGGCAAAAAGAAGAGTATTAAACCAATATCCATTGCTGTTCAAGTATAACACTTATTTTAACTTATGTATTGGTCGTGTAGAATCACCTTTGCACGTTGTGACAGGGACGTACGTGACCAGGGTATACAATTTGTTTGGAGAGTCCTCATCCTCATTGCGCTTCCTGGACAGGCGCACGCGCATCCTGTACGGCACGTTCCTGCACACAAATGTATACCAAGACTTTTATTCACTGGTAACATTTTAAAATGAAATGCGACGAGTATTAACAGCACAGGCTCAGAGTTTCCGTAAGAACAAATCGGTGTCGCTCAACGTGTCCTGGAAGATTTCAATTTTCCCAGACAAAGATTCCCAGAGAGATTCCGGTCAAATATGATCTGTGTTAATTGAGCTTAAAAACAACCGACAGGCAAGTTGTATAGAGAATGACATCATCAAGGCATGTAGATGTATAATGTTTTTTATTCAATATTTAAAGTAAGTCCTGTCAGTTAAGCCATTTTAGAAATAAATAAAAATTACAAATATTACTGGTGGAAATCAAATAATTTCCATTCGTGAACAATATGCAACAAGTGCAGCCGCTTTAACTAACATTTCACTAAAATAACATTTTGATCAAATCTTGTGGAGGAAGGAACATTCACTTAAGACAAAATTAAGAACCTTAGAAAGGAAGTAAAAGGACTTCTATGCTTTGTGACATGCCAGGACACTGCTCTGTAATTACTGGAGGTAAGTTTCGGTAAGTTTCATTTAGGAGGATTAAAATGTATATTTAATACTTTTATTATAATTATAGAACACAGAATCGCGAGCACCCTGTGTCGCTTACACACATTTTAGTATTTTTTGTGCTTATTGTGCGTAATCACTGGGCGTCAAGACATTTCACTGCATACATGTATGACCGTATGTATGACAAATAACCTCTTGAACTTGAAATCAAAAACAAAATAAATATGGCAAGTAGGTCTAAATAAATAATATAGTTTGTGGTGTTGTCCATCTTCATCGAGACGTCCCGTCGACATATTTTACACAATGAATATTTACCGTCTGCTTTGGGTCGGAATTTAAAATATCCAAATAAACAAACTATGGATGTATGTGTCCCTGTTGTCAATGTGATGAATAACCTCTTGAATCATCTTTCTGTTGCTCCTCAGAGTTCTAGACGCTACTGTTGTGTGTTTACAAGCACAACCTGTCCACGAGGGAGGGGGCGGGGCTTAGTTCTACGTCGAACAACGTGATTGGCCAGAGGTGAAGCTTTCAGATCAGCTTTAGATCGCGCAAACTGATCGGCTTCCTGTTGCAACTCCCTGAGCGCAGAAACGAACAGATCTGTAAACGTTTTCATTGAAATGATCTCAGCACTAATACAAATTGAGCTTTTCAGGAATTATTTTCACCAGACATTGTGACCGGAGAGATTTAAGGAGAGATTTAAATATGTTGGACTTCAACAGGTTTTCCCGGTTAAAAACCGACAATTACCTGACACCGGAAACTCTGCACAAGCTATAGTGTGGATATAAATAGGTGTGCCATGGTTTTATGATGTACCTTTAGACTATTTAAGAAAGGCTCATTTATATATGAAAGTACAGTATAAAACTTGCATACAACTCTGATATCTAATGGCTCGCAGATAATAATAATAATAAAATAACACACACACACACACACACACCCCCCTACTCACCTAACACCCTTGCTCCACACTGCCTTGTTGAGGCGAGTGTCAATGCGGACGTCAGGAGTCCCCATCTCTTTAACGGCAAACTTCCGGATCTCTTTGATGGCACGGGGGGCCCTCTTCTTGAAACTCCTGCAACGAGCCAACAGCAGTGGACTTGTATCAGTTAAAATGAAAAAATAAATAAAAATGTGAGACGATTATAGAGCATTGAGCAAAAAATAAAAATAAAAAATCTACACTAAAACACCCAACACCTGTAATTTTCAAGAGTCAATTATTTTCCTTTCCACAACAGTGTGGCCAGTATCTGAGCCTGGTCAGCAAGTAATAAAAAAAAAAAAAAAAAAAAAACCACCTTAAAGAAAAAAGTTCAAATTTCAAATGCAGCACAATGATGACATTGGCAAGTTTTTGCTTGTTTCGCTGTTAAACTTAAAATTGGTATTTGCATCAAAGTCACCTCAATTGAAAACTATGACAAACTTAATGTCAAAATGGGTTTGACAATGGACCAATATGAACTGAAATGTATTTCAATACTCAAAAGGTGTGTGTGTGCACTTCTCCCTTATAAGACGATCCCATACGTGTCCAGATATAAGGACTACCACACCATTCATGATACATTTCAATACGAAACGACTAGACCCAATCTGATATAGTTCTTGTTTAATGTAAACATACTTTTTCCATTATAAATTAAAACAAGGCAATTCTATAAAAGTTCATCTTACAATTTCTGTTTTGTATTTTTGGCAATTTGTATACATACAAATTATATATGTTATAGTTTTATATCCAACATTTTAATTAGTGAGCGCTGGCACCCACACTCTTGTTGCTTTTTATTTTTCAAATTATTGCGCCGATATTTTGGGCATTTACTTCTGTACAGTTTGGTGTAGAAAGCGTTTGAAGGTGAAAACGTGCATGTTCTTCAGGAGATGTGTGCTGTTACTTTTCTTTAACCAAACACGTTTCACTGATTTTAATATACATTAAAGTATTACATTTATAATGGAATTATATGGGAGGAATGTTTGGATCCCAAGTACTTTTGTTACTTTATGGCATTGAGGTAAAAATAATATCTATATATTGTGATTCTGATATAGTAATATATAATATTGTAATGACCCTGGATGCGTTGGTTACTGCAGGCTGTTCCCAAATCTGCCGAGAGGGAGAAATAGAGCGAGGGAGAAGTTTAAGTTTGGTCGTCAGTTCGATGGAGTGAAAGTAACATGACGTGTGACAGACCAGTGAACCTTCTGCAGCAGCTTAACTTATACTAAAGCAGAATTAGCAGCAAAGCTTCGGTCGACCGATCGTTTACCTCGGAATCGGGACATTGACCCGGCCGCCGGGGGCACATTTCGATTGATCCCGATGGGGGGGGCGCGCACCGCTTTAGTCACACCTTTTAACGTTAAACCGAATCGTTGCACCCCCACCGCGTCTTCCTTGACGTGCACAACCTTAAACAACTCAACCCACGTGTAGTGACCGGTTTCGTGAGGCGCGGTCAGTTGAATAACAGTTTCAAAGCTCTGCGGCACAAGATCATAACCGTGCGTCTGTATTTCCTGCACAGAAGTCACGCGACTGAAAACATTGCAGGGTGTTTCCACGCAAATCTACTCACACGCCATGAATGCGCTTGTGGACATTGATGGTGTACTCCCTGGTCACCACCTCGTTGATGGCCGAACGCCCCTTCTTCTTTTCTCCTTTCTTTGTGGGGGCCATCTAAAAAAAAAAAGAGAGTAAATTAAAACAAACAAAGAAAACTAATATATTTATTATATCATGAAACAAGAGTCAATAGAATTCAAATATCTACACAATAACGAGAACTGTGCGCGCGCCCAACATTTGCGTGCAGTGGTGTCCAATCCAAGTACTGTTGTATACTGTACTGTATATTTCCATACTCACTTTATTCACTTGCACATCACTGCACATATCTGTATATACAAATACCCTATCAGATACATAACTCTATTCCCTTCTATTATGTATCCCCGCGTTGTATTATCTTTTTAAGTCTTATTTTATTTATATTACTCTACTCACTAACTGCATTACGTTTTAGGAATCGGTTAGTTTCAGTTAGCTGCGAGGTGGGAATCAGGTCAGCCATTATGCTGGCTTTAGTAACTACTGTGCACAGTCTCCCGGGTGCGTTGCAAAGACATTTCACTGCATCTATGGCTGAACGTGTGTGTACGTATGTGACGAAGAAGCCTCTTGAATCTTCAACCCTTTCTAAGAGACTTCCTTTCACGTCATCGGCTGACCGGTCAAGGTAACGCGTCAAACCGCACAACACAACATAAATACAACAATACAACATAAACACAACAACAATACAACATAAATACAACAATACAGTCCCGTAGAAAAGCGCCTCGGCAGCATTTCAAGCAGGTGCAGGAGTAAACATCCAAGTCTTGTGCCTGAATTCACACCGTGGATCTGGCCCCAATAATTTGCCGCTTTTTATGTTTTGGACACTTGAAAAAACACGCCAAGAACCTCAAAATGTAAAACAACCAAAACCGTGTTTGGGTTTAGAGACACCGACACTAATCCAAGACGCAAATTACTAAAGGATGGCGAAGGATTGAAGAAAATTCAACGACGGAGAAATAACTCACCGCGTCTCGAAAGCGAAGCGGAAGTCGGAAAGACCGTTGAGACGCTAGGAACTGTGGGTAAAGGATGTCGGTCCGTTTTCAATACCGTCCGCCAAAAACAGGGGTGCTCTTCTTATGGTTCCACCAACGCGTATATTAATGTTTTGATGAGGGAAACATTTATACATGTAAAACAAGTTCTACATTAAAGCCGGGGACACATTTCAAGATTTTCCCCGAAGCCCCAAATGTTGCGTACTATCCTCCAGTTTAATGTGTTTTAATGTACATATCTAATCTATTCCCGTCACGCCACCATCGCCTCTTCACTGTTTGACGTTGTCTGGAAACACGGCGTCGCGTTGATACGCAATGACGTCTCCTTTTACTTAGTCCTCGTCTGTCCGTACCTAAACAACAGATCCTTGGCGCCTCGGGTGACGTCAGAACGAGCCCTCGTCATAAACGACCCCTGAGATGACGAGGGCGCAGAACGGAGAGACGCGTCGATGAGGATTCTTTTGTCACACGGCGACCGAAAGCCCGTGTCCGTCGCTGGTCAGGCGACCATCTTGTGCGTGTCTGACGTTGCGAGGGAACCCCGCGGTGAGCACGGGGGAGGACGCGCCAACTCCACACGGAAAGGCTGCCAACCGGGACATGACCCGACCCACCGCACCTCCCTAAAACGTTGTCACACGGTCGCCAGCACCAAACAAAACATTTACCGACTACATTGTTAAAAAGATCTAAAAATCCATGCCTTGGTTTCACATACCTGACATCAATGACCTATAGCTGGAACTCAAGACAAGCGCAGTCAAGGTCATATTAAACATCGAGGCCCTATGGAATTGTTTGGATTTTATTGCTGGGGACACGATTGGCTTCAGGTAGTGTTGAGCGCCTCCCTTTTTATTTCAGGCGTAGAAACTTTAAATTTTCGCTCTAACAAAATGACTTTATCCCAATGAAAAACTTACCACTTTAAGAGGATCCTTCTCTTAAAAGGGCTTTGACATCCTGACTGACCGCAGCGGTGGCGCCTTGAAGTAGAGACAAACAAGCGCAGAGAACACAATGTCTATTGAAGTCATGAGAAAACTTAGCATTATTACAAAAATAAATTGTTTCAAGCACCTGCCTACACAGTTGTAAAAATCATACCGACCCCACCAACACATTACACTTGCATTCTCCCAATCCCCCAGGTGTTACTTGGTATATTTTCAAGACAATTAGGAAATGCCACTCCATATTTATTTTACAGTAAAAAAAAAAAAATAATTCCGGTTAATTGCCAGAATGAATAACTCTTGAACTTAAAATACACTAAACAGGTGGGTTGCGCTCAAAACAAATAAATAGAAACCCTTCAAAACAAAGCTGTAGCCCAGATTATAGTCTGCTTTAAAGCATATCCCCCCCCCCTAAATGGAATGTCTTTAATGCGTGCGCACACACACGTTAGTTTGTTCATTTGAATGTTGAAATAGTTCGTCCAACAAGCCTGCGTTCCGGCACTCTGCCTGCAATACCTGCCCTGTCTCTGGTGCTGCTTTGACACAAGCGTACCCCAGGGACGCTGAAGTCCCTCCACCCACCCAACTGTTTCACCCGGGACAGTGAACGTACTCTGGCACAGAGGGAGAGATCTTCAACCTTTCGCTGCGCTCGGTCAAGTTCGGCACAGTCCGGCGTCGCTCCTAGCCGGACATTTCGGAAAGGTTCGGGCTCCTTTCTGGAAGGCGCCGGCGGCGGGCGAACACGAAGGAGGCGAGCTGCGGTCGCCTCTCGGGTTCTTTTGGAGAAAGGCATTGCCAAACCATTCAAACAAGTACGGTTGTTTAAAGAGCAGTTCTTAACTGCTGGAGGGTGTGGGGGAAATACATTCACAGACGGAATAGTTTGGCATTGCTTATCCACAGCAAAACATTCAAGTCCCCTCAGGATATCAGTGCTGTGGGCCAGTGATGTCGATGCAAATAAAAAGGCAGTAGAATTATCCTGTGTGTGTGTGTGCATACACAAGTGGTAATAAACACTCTTTTGAAGAGTTGAACAGTCACGTCATAGAAAGCAAAAGACCTATTACCAAAAACAAACAAAAAAAATAAAAAACTCAACATCTAACCATTTTAATGCTCAGATTTGAGAACTAATGCACAACACATGACAAAAGAGACAATTTCATGTGAGGTCGGGGAGCAGTAACTCACAAAAAAAAGCTGCTTTGAAATATCTAAAATATGTCATTGCACGAATAACCAATCGTTTCACCACATCGTTTATGTTATGGTTCCTTTAGGTCAATGTACAAGGCCTCGGCACATCCCATAGTCTATGACACGGCTTACGCCGATTCATCTCTCAGAAAATTTGCACTAACCGGGGGAGGAAAAAGTTTTTTTTTTTTTTATGAACTTTTTTCCTTTTCATGACTGACAAAAGCACGATACAACGCATGGAACGTACCTAAGAGAAGAGTTTCTTTAATGACTAAAAGGGTGTAGCATCCAGTTTCATGCATTTCCCCCCTCCCCCCACTCACTACGCCCTTACAATCCCGTTCAGGACACGCACACATCCGGCTGCACGGCACTGGCTTTGCTGCAGCCGGGTGAAGCCACGGCCGACATGGCGGCCGCCGGCGCCGGCTCGGTCCTCTCCTGGCCGGCCACGGTCCTCCTGAAGAGGCGCATGCTGAGCTGCAGCAGCTCGCTGTCCACCACCGGGGTGATGGGGTACAGCTGCTTGGTAAGGCCCTGCGGAGAAGGCGCGTGGGCCAAAGGGGAGCAAGGACACACAATTGATGGTTTGCACAAATATAACGCTAGGCACCGCCTCCCGCCGAATAACACCCAACAACAACACCACCTTTTAACCGTTCTCCTCCTGTGAGGAGATTGAGCATCGTGTCAGCTCGCTGAGCGTGGATTGGTGGATCATAGGGATGCCGCGGTGAGGAATCTTTCCCCACCTGTTAATAAACTCATGACGGGGGGCACGGAGTGTCCCTGCTATGCACGGGCACTAATTACAGCTGGAGGGAGACAGGTCCTGATGTAGACCTGATCTAAGGTCTCCTACGGCCTCCTCTCCGTGATAAGCGGACTGCGTTGCAACAAGCCCTTTCACTTTTGTAGCGTCAGAATAAGTCTTGATAACACGCTTAGTATTTTACGAAGTCAATTTTTTTTTTCATTTTATGAATGTCGTTGCTGATACGGGAAACTGAACTAAATGGAACTAATTTTTTTTTTAATTTATATATATATATATATATATATATATATATATATATAATTTAAAAAAAAGCAAAACGACGATGGGGGTGGTGGGCAAGTAATATAATCGGTGCACGCCCGAACATTGTGTAACACCGATAACCGCGGCAACTCCAGTGGATCACTAAAGGCAAGCGCCTTAGAGGGAGTACACGTTTTTTATGACTGGGTTTTAACCTGATGGTTGTGTTCAGCAGGTCATTTAGGCTTTTAAGGCCTTTTAAATATGAACTGAAATCAGACTAAAAATAGATGTGGTACATTAATTCAGATTTGAAGTACTTAGAGTACTATGACGAACTGCTTCTCACCCTTCAGTTAAACCCAAAGCTCTGAATGTGTATGACAATAGTAGTTGAGGAAATAAAGTAAAATAAACAAAAAAACTAAAAAAAGACCTTGTCGTTTTTAAGCAGCTGCCGGCGGATGGCGAAGTCTCTCCGGGCGCACAGGGCCTTACAGCAGGGGCCCAGGTTGCTGAGCAGGCCGGCCCTCTCCACTCGCCTGTTGAAGGCGGCCATGTTCAGTGCCCCCAGGTCGTGCTCGAACATCTTGTCGGCATCTGGCGGGAGACGTGGCAGGGTGAGTACATGTGGCGTTTGCAACGTAAGCATAATAAGTAGACTACGGACGTCTATTTGTTAATACGAGTGCTCTCTCACTCTCTCAAAACACATGACTCTCTCACAACACATATTCCCACATACATATGAATAAAACTATGACTACTACTATTGAACTCATATAGCCATGTATGACTCCAGTCAAGTTTTTTTGCGTCAAATTCTCAAACTGGGCAGTGATTTGAAGATCTACTATATTTCTGTGGAACACACATTGCAAACGCGGTGTCAATTGCCCACACAAAAATGGCAGTAAAGCACAATTCACAATGGGGGTTGGGGGCATCTCACCTTTGGGGTCTTCCAGCTCAGTCTTGCACAACTCTTTGACCTGCGCTAGCAGCTCAGGGCCCGCCAGGCGTTTTGATACGCCGGCCCTCAGGAGCACGGCCCCCGGGGTGAACCTGAGCAGGGCCGCACCGGCGGCCCGGGGCTCCTGCTTCTGTTTGGGCATCAGGCTGGACCAGTCCACGTCGATGACATCCAGAGGACCTGCGGACACATCGGGACGGGAGATTTTTTTTTGGGGGGGGGTTTTCCTTGAAAGGAGACCGCTTTTACAAAACGGGTTCAACATTCAGAGACAAAAATCAACTAAAAATCAATGAGGATAGTCAGAAAAATCTGAAATAAAAGCCCACCTCCATAACGATCTATAAACTTAGGAAGCAGAGTTGACTCGAGGTGTGGAAAAACTGATGAGCTGTCTGAAATATGGCCACTATTATGGTGGCATGAAATGTACAAAAAAGACAATTAAATTCTGAATTGCAATTATTTGTATGACAATCATGTCACGATTGGAACTGACCTAGCCGAACTGAAATGTATCAGACTTGGCTGATCATAAACAAGCAAAGTAGGCTCCATATTAAGCAGTAACTGTAATCCATGTGCATGGCATCAAGGTGTAGTGGAGGAGGAGCATAAAGGGCTGGTCGTACTGTGCGGCGTGTTTGCCGTTGGCACATTGTCCCGTCGCCATATTCTCAGAAACCACGGGTGGCGGCAGAGAGAAAGCGCCGCGTGAAGCAGGAAGCAGCAAAAGGACAACACCAAACAGCAAACACGGCCGCACACAGGGAACCGGAGCTTGTTTATGCTGAGGAGGAATTGACGTCCGTGTTGGTTTGAACCGACCGTCGGCCCGCTCCGCGCCGAGACAGGAGAGGGGGTTTGAACCCGTGTCCCGCTCAGCATTTTATTACAGAGGACCAGTTACTGAACTATCACCATGTGAAATTATTCTCACTCATTGCAAGATTCTCTATAAATAAACTGCACATTAATATCAATAAAAAGGTTACCTTATATTTGTAAACTCAATTCACAACGACTGTGATCATTTACAATAACATCACCAAACCCGAGTGAGCTGTTCGCGTACACTGTTTTGTCTCGGCATCAAAAAGTAATTGGCAGACTTCGAATTCGACTCCTTGTTTGGAAACCAGGTACTAAAGACATGCACTGTTTTGGGTAACCTCCATCATTTAACCCCCAACTCAAGAACAATGGCCTGATCTGTGTAACCCGAGAGATTCATTTCAAGGAAAATGACCACAGATGATAATAACGACAAAGAATATGGACAAATCAACAGATTGTTTAAGATAATAATAATGTCCACGTTGACCTCATCTGGAAGTAAACGTGGGTTCACCGAGGCTGGATCGCGCTTCTCCGCCCATGCCCGTAAGCCAACGGGCATGGGCGTCGTCCGGAGACGTTTGCGTGGCTGTTTTGCTTATATATACACTTGTACGGTAGCTTTTCTACTTGCGTATAATGTGGTGTGTCCACCGGGGTCAGCGTCACATTTAGTGAACCACAATGTACAGAAAACATAGAATATAAATCTTTTGCTGTTTATTTCCCAAACTTTACCTGAAAACTTTAGAACTCAAAAATATGGTTATGCAAATAGAAATCCGCTTTGGAACCTCATCCGCAAGGCACGCCTTTATCTGCTGTATTGTCTTTTCCGTTTTGAAACCCGCCTCCCGACAGGAAGTTGGTCCATTCAACCAATCAGATTGTTTGACGCGCAGGGCCGTGCAATGCGTTGCTGTTGTTGTCATCTGGGACCTATGCTTACCCATGAGACCCTTTGCTGCGAAGCTCCGCAGAGACGTCTACGTGCATCTTCGCAGAAGCATAAACCAGGCTTAAGTCATAGAGTTGATATCATTTTGGATTCTTGTTATCAGTCTCATATCTCAATATTATATCCATATACTGCCCAGCCGGGTTGCATTAGTGCTGGGCGATATGGCCAAAGAGGTTATCACGATAAAATATCTCATTTGTCCATTCGATAACGATATTTATCAAATATAGAAAATCATATCAATATATATAAAAATGTAATTGCAATTTCTGTAAAAAAAAGTTTGGACTTTTTTTTTTTAATATAAAGAAGATGGTTGCATGCCATGATACATTTACATGATACATACATGATACATTAAAAACACTTATTGGCGGAATGAAGTTGTCCGAAATAAACACCAGTCTTAAAATAAAAATGGGGTAAAAATCAGAAGATAAAATGCTAAACTTTTTTTTTTAATTTTTAATATATATAATGAAGATTGCACAGCAGTCATGATGTATGTAAGAAGTGAACAATAAGTAACAAGTGCAGCTGCTTTAATTAACATTTCACTTAAAGATTAAGAATTAAGAATCTTTATGCAGTGTAAGATGCATAAAGATTCTCCTCACCGTGAGTGTAAGCGGCATCTCACGGTGAGGTCGCAGATCACAACCAACCGAATATCCTTTCACACGGCGCTGCAACATGGCGGCTTTCATGGAAAAGGTGGCCGGCAAACTTGCGGAAAACACAAAAGGCCCTCTCTAGAGCCAGGGTTTGGTTTGTCCGTTCCGGGCTACTGAAGAAGAGACATGGCGGCCTCCGGGGAGCATACCAGCTCCCTATGCACATAAAAAAACGTCTCATTCTAAGGTTACGCCAACACAATGATTCTTATTTTCATGGCATTATACACTAATTATATACATAACGATCTAAGATGGCGCCTCGTACGGTCGCATCGGTGTGTCGGTGCGTGTTGTCTTGTCTTTATTTGTTTTGTTAATTTAGCTTTTTGTGACAATTCGGGAGCTCGTACAACAGAGAAGAGCTCATGAACATCAGGGCTACAACCTATAACCCGATCCCAGGCGCTCCGTTCTCTCTCAGGTTCCAGAACGCGCGCGCGCCCACGACAGACATTAAGATGTTCACCAACAGTAACTGCAGCGGTGGAAGCTACATGAAGCTAACTTCCCAAGACTGAGTAGTCAGAGTAATCTGGCCAAGAAATATCTCCCCATTCCTGCCACAAGTGCCCAGCTGGAGACGGTTTTCAGTACGGGGGGGTAAACATGCCAAAGAGACGGGCCAAGAACTTGTAGACAACTTCGTAGGAAGTTAAAGGTATGTTATTTGTTTGAGAGTATTTTTTTAATTATTCATTTTATTATCATGATTTATAATGTATTATCATTTATTGCATAACATTTTTTATTTTACAAGTTTTTTTTCAGGAACGGCCAACAAGAGAATTTTTTTTTCAATTTGAATTAAAAAGAAAAAATTTGCACAATAATGACAACCAAAGGCGCTGATTTTTATTTTTTTCTTATTCTCGAACAACTGATTTGTTCTGATTTGGTAATCAAATCAGTTTTATGTTAATAAAGAAAATATGTATTTAAATTTTGCCTTGGTCTTTTTAGTTTTTATTAAGAAAAAAAAAAAAAAATCCAAATTCAAATTGAAAATTGTCCATTAGTTTGAAAAAATAAAAAATAAAAATTGAGATTTTATTTTTAGGCCACATTGCCCAACCTTAAGATAGCCTCTGCTCCTCCCTCGCCGGGAGGTGCCCTGGATGAAAAGGAGCGCAGTCACTGTCATGTCAGGTTCACAAAGTGAAGGCACACACGCCCCGGTCTTTAGCGCAAAGGTTCAGATGGTATGACTTTGATTAAACCTCTTATTTTTAAAAGTTTATTTGACTATTATTATTATTATATATGTGTGAAAATTTGTGTTTTATACACAAACTTTAGTCCTTGTTTTATTTATTTTTTAATGTGAAACTTAATTTGAAAAATATAATAAAAATAAATAAGTAAACAAATAACAGGGGGGAAAAAACCCCATATTTGGAGCTGGCCCTCAGAAACAAACAGAGCCGTAGGATCCAATTCCCTTCAAAGAGCCTTAAATCACTACAGCAGACATGCATAGTTGACATGCTCCTCGCTTTTTTCCATGTCTGTGATGTAGCTACGTCACATCCGGCTGTGATTCCGTCGCAGAAGTTATTTTAACTTTGATTATTGATTTGATTATTTTACCTTTATTGCTTTTCTAATTGCATTTACATTTGATTACATTACATTTCTGTTATTTTTGTTGGGCTATGTAAGTACTGAAAAATGGTGAACAATTTTTTTTCACAAAAAGATCTTTGTCATGTGTAAGAAGGTTATATTAAAGGCTGTTTCATAAATTTGTATGATTGAATTTGGGCTCGTTCAAAGATAGTGTGATGAAGGGCTGAAAGACGGAACAGTGAACTGAACAGTTCTGTTGTTTCTTTATAAAGAAGACTTATTTGTTTCCCTGGCACAAAAGGGGGAATAAATGACAACAAAAACAAAATAAAGAAACAAACAAAAACCATCGGTATCGGTCAAATTGTTATTTTTAACATCAGTATCAGCCCAGAATTTCAAACTCGGTACATTCCTACTTATTGCTTATAATTACTAATACAACTCTCGCCGTGTCGGGGCCCCACAACCAGAAAATCTCTGTCTCCCTCTGTAAAGCCGTACCTGTGAGTAGGGACTCCCACAGAGCATAATAGGACCTTTTTAAATGTCGCAAAAAAAACAAACAGGATGTATGGATGTATGTGGCCCTGTTGTCACCTATACATCATCTTTCTCCTTCTCCTTTGAGTTGTTCATTTTGGACGCTGCCAGTCCGTCTCCGTGCAACCTACCCACGAGGGAGGGGGCGGGGCTTCTTTCTATATCGACAAATCTAATTGGTTAGAGGTGAAAGGTCGGCTTTAGATCGTCCACTTGCCTTACGCTTACATTAATGAGCAAATCT
This sequence comes from Zeus faber, assembly GCF_960531495.2. Taxonomy (NCBI): domain Eukaryota; kingdom Metazoa; phylum Chordata; class Actinopteri; order Zeiformes; family Zeidae; genus Zeus; species Zeus faber. The sequence goes on along the minus strand of NC_137189.1, from coordinate 46,059,570 downwards.
GAGCAAGACTATCGAAATTATCGGGCCTATTTTATTTCGACCGAGGAAAAAAATAGTGATAATTATAGTTGTCTTTTATTGTCCAGCATTAAGTTGCATCCTGTATATGCTGTCTGTGTATGTACCTGTGTTCTTTTCATCCTCCTGCTGATCCTCCTTCTTCTGACTGTCAGCCAGGATCTCATCCAGCTCGTCGTCACTGATTGGCTCGTATTCCTCTCCGGCTGACACCACTGATTGGCTGTCCTCTTCCTTCACATCATCCTCTCCTGTGGTGACACATCGCACATACAATTCAGGTATCTTCCATTCTTTTTATCCACAGTGAAATTGTTTCTGATCTGTTTCGAGAACATACTACAGATACAAATAATATATAAAAAAAATGCCTTTTGGCCAACTCTTGGCCTTTTGGCTGACCATTTTCTGTACAGGTACTCCTAACTTAACGACTGAGTTCCGTTCCTACAACAAGGTCGCTAAGCGAATTGGTCGAAAAGCGAGGACCCGCGTTATTTTACACCTGCGTCTCTGCTCCTGGGCGGTGGGGCTCCGCCCGCCACGGCTCCTGTTGCGGCCCTGGGAGTGATCGCATAATGATACTGACCAAACTATTGCCGGCATATCAATGTAGCTGTGATTTTTCCTTCAAATAGATCAACCACTTTGGAGTAAGAGTGTGTTAAGTTGATTATATTTAGATAAAAATCACAACGCTTCTCTGAATTCAGCTGGGTCTTTGGAGGGTTTAAAAAAAAAACCAAAAAAAAAAACGCAGCACATAAAAAGGGTACCATGGGCGTCAGGAGGCAGGTGTTTGGGCACCCTCAGACCCCCTCTGCGCATGCCTGCCTGTGTGTGCAGAGTGGTGCCGCACCGCCTCGCTGTTGCTATGGGACTTAATTGAGTAAAAGCTGGATGTTTTGTGTAAATACTTTACCTGTAAATAATTAATCCTGCCTTTCTGTAACAGGGAGCCACTATTTTCCGACCAGATTTTAATATGACGCAGTGAATTTTTTTTATATTTTATAATTTCTTTTTCCCCCCCATTCATAAGTTATTTTTGCAAAGTTTCATTTTTTGATTACATGTGGACATTTATTTACTCGATTTTTTTAATTAAATAAGTGCACTGCAGAGACAATGCAGACAAAAACATTAGTGTTAAATATATGTAAATACATTTAAGTTTAGCAATTTCGTGTCTTATTTGTTATTATTAAATTGTTGTATTTTATCACATGCAAAAATAATACATGCCATTTGCATTATATATCGGCCACACAGATCTCTAAATATCGGCATCGGCCATTGAAAAACTCATATCGGTCAACCACCAATCTTACCATCCACACTGTCGGCCTTCTCCAGATCCCGCTGCTCCACTATGGGATGGTGGCTGTTGCTTGGTTTCTCGGGCTCCAGGCCAAAGGCCTCCCTGGGTAGTAGTGGCTCATAGTCGCTCCTTTCTGGCCTCATCATCAGGTCACCCCGCAGATCTCCTCGGCCCAGTCCCCTGGGCTCCACGTGGGGTTGCATCTCCATAATCATCATCCTCTCCCTCTCTCTGTCTCCACGGTCTCCAACTCTGTCCCCTCTGGCGTCCCTCTCTCTCTCCCTCTCCCGCTCGTGCAGCTGGAGCAGCCCTTCGGGCAGCAGCCGCTCCCTCTCCCGCAAGTCCCGCTCCCTAGCAAGCGGCTCACGCCCGGGGCGTGCCAGCAGGGGCTCGCGCCCCCGGCCGGGCCACTCTCTGGGCTCTGGCTCCCAGTCTCTCTGCTGCTGGTGCTGGGGGGGCTGCGGCAGGAGGAGGGGTTGCTGCGGCTGGTGCTGGGGGGGCGGCTGCTGCAGTCGCAGGTCCTTCCGGTCACGCTCCCGGTCGAACGGCTCCCTCTCACGCTCGCGGCCATCATAGGATCCGGCGCGGGAGCACGACTGGGCCTGCCGCTCCGAGTCCGGGGAGCTGCGCCGCGAGCTGTGGCTGCGGGAGTCACGACGGTCTGATGTGACAAGAAAAAAAAATATATTTTAGTTAGAGACCACCATGGTCAGTGGGTTTAGTGTTCCACCAGGGCTCTGCACAGGTTTGAGGAACAGAAATAAAATATTACACTAGGAAGAAAAAAGTTAACATAAATGGGGCTTGGCGATCATGAACATCAATGAACATCAAATATCACAATATTTTTGACCGTATACCCCGATATCGATAATAGTATCGATTATGCAGTTTGTGGGTTCAAAGCAAGGGAGGGAGACAGAGAGAGAGAAGGGCAGGATGGTTGCATGGACATATCATGCAGCAAGATGAAATGCATTATGTGTTACATATCCGACCATCATGAAAAATGAAGTGGCCTAAAAAGTAGAAAGCCTAAAATAGTAGCTGCAATAATATTGTTGATTTGCTGACGATTCCACCAGAGTGGATCCGAGAGTTGAAAAAAGAAAAGCGCTGAAGAAAAAAAAAAGGAAAGGGCTGATTATGAGAGGAACGAAGTTCAAGTTTATTTTTATAGCGCTTTTATAAACAAACCAGGTTTTTAACAAAGTTCTTTACAGCAATTGAAGATTCAGATTACAAGGATGGGTGTCAATTTCTCATCCTGACAGCCTATCTGAATACTTGATTATTCGCTCATTCCAGCCAATTATTAACCCATGAAAAATTTTGGAGTTTTCCCCCCATCATCCCTAAACCATAATGAGACAATATTTTGGGGATGACTATAGGAGCTTTCACAAGACATTCACACAGGAGAAATATTTGAGAAGGTGGGGGCATTGTTTAAAATGTCTAGAACAGTCTATGACCCTCAAATGTGTAAAATACTAAGCGTGTTATCAATACTTAGTCGGACACTACAAAAATCAAAGTGGCTTAGTGCGCGCAGCAGTCTGCTTATCACGGGAGGAGAGGAGAGAAGGCTATAGGAGACCTTAGATCAGGTATGGATCGGAACCTGTATCCCTCCATCCGTAAATAGCGCCGTGCATAACGGAGGCACTCCACGCTCCACCCTCATGACTTTATTAACCGGTGGAAAAATTCCTTACCGTGGCAATCCCTAATGACCTTTAAAGGGCAATTCAAAGCGTGCACAAATGGGAACAGGTATTCAGCGTCACCACTTTAACCACGTCTGGTGCTTTTCTCCCCGTCTGGAGAAATCCTCAAAAAGAATAAATAAAATCACTGTAAAGCCCTTTTCCAGGTAATTCTGAAACGGGCTCTCTCTTTCCTTCTTCCCTTGGTTCGGTTCAGATATTGGAGGTGAACATGTCGGGGCAGAGTGCACTCGGACACACCCGTTACCGGGGTTTGGATGGAGGGCCGGGAAAGGAGCGCCTTTCATTTGGGATGATTACACAACTTGATCCTTTTATTAGCGTTCTTTTAACTGAATCTCCGCACTGCACCCGGTGAGACTCGGTGCTCCGTCCTGGGCCGTGTTTCCAAAGACGGAAAATTACTTATTTTACGTCCCTCGGTTTGCCGGTTGCGTCTATATATTGCGAATATATCGGCAATCACTGGTTGTTGGGCTAACGGTGGCCGGTGGGAAAATTTGACATATCCCCCAACCCTACCCTAAAGATGACATTTAACTATTTGATGATATTCAGATAACCACAATCCCAGAGGATATCTAGTGTCACTCATTTTGAAATATCACCTAGCCTTTTAAGTAATTATATTTCATTACACCAGAAGAGAAGAAGAGAATTCATCTCATGTCTACATTACAGGTTTTTAACGTAAATTTTTTTTTTGGGGGGGGGGTGTCTACCTGAGGATGTGCTGCGACTCGGCTCCCCCCTCCTTAGCTGGTCGATGCGGGACTTCCTCTCTGCCCCTGGGGGATCAGACACCACCGGCCTCTCTCTTTCACGCTCTCTCTCCCTCTCTCGGTCCCTGTCGCGGGAGTTGGACCCTTGCAGCCGGCCCCGACGGGACCGAGGACCCTGGGGGTCCTCGCGGTGCGCTGACTCGTTGGAGGGCGACCGCAGGCCTCGCCGGGAGGATGCGCGGCTCTGGTTGCTGCCCAGGCTGCTGCTGCGGGCGGCCTCTGGCGGGGGCTTGCGGAGCAGCGGCTGGGACATCAAGGGCTGGGGGGTCAGCGTCTGGAGCAGCATGTGGGGGTCTTGGGGCAGCAGGGGGGCAATGAGCAGGGGGGCTCCTCTCTCCCGGTCCCTGCCTCCCCTGGAGGCTCCTCCTCTGCGGAGCGGCTCAGCGGGGACCCTCTCTGCGGGAGCAACAGCCGCTCTTGCCGTCTCTCTCCCACCTCTTCTCTCTGTGACTTCCTCGTCCGACCAGTCGCTGAAGTTGGCATCCATCTTGGGCAGCGGCGTGGGCTCGGCATTGCCTCCCGTGGCGCGCGGGTCCGGTCTCATAGAAGGTGGGGGCGTTCGGGGGCCACGTTTCCTCTTGCCAGGGGGTTGATGGGCGGAGGCCGTTCCCTCCTCAGACACGTCTGACTCTCCCCCACGCGAGCGTTTCCTCTTCTTCTCTAGTGCCTTCTTCTTGCCTCCTTTCCGGGGGGAGTGCAGGGGCGGGGGGCTGTCGGCGGGGATGCTGGATGGGGGCTCAGGGTTAAAGCGCTCCCCGTTTGTAGCCAGGCCGCCTCCACCCACGGCCTCTTCGTCCTTGCGGCCTTTTTTCGTGCCCTTCCTCTGGGACTTTGTCTTCTTCTTGCCCTCCTCCTGGAACTGGGAGGCGCTGGCTTCTCGGTCCTCTGTGCCGGCAACCAGGACTGCTGGAGGAGGGGGGGGGCTGGGCTCCCGCTGCTCTCGGGTTCTGCTGCGGGAGTCGGACAGGTTGGTGTCCGAGAGGTGCTCCACCCGCCTCTCTCCACCCCTGACTCTCTCGACACGGGGCTCTGGGTCCTCGTGGCGGCTGCGGCCATCCCTCTTGTCCATCACTCCTCCACTCCGCCGTTCTTCCTCCTTCCAGCGGCTGGGCTTGTCATCAGAAGACGAGGCCGCGGGCGGAGAGCGCAGGAGGGGCTCGTGGGGCCGCACCACCTGGCTCAGAAGGCGGTGCTTGTCCCCACCTACAGACACACAGCCACAGCGTGGGAAATCACTTATAGAATAATTCACTGAATTACTGCAAATAGAGAAAAAAACTAAGCACAATAATAACACATTCATGTTTTGAAATCATTTACAAAGGTTCATCATTTGAACCTACATCCTCCACATGCCATTACTGCGTTTTTGAAAACTTCCCCTTTTATTATTAATCAACTCAAGTGAATCTAGAGTGATTGTGGTGACATGAAGTCACATTTGAACATTATTCTGAATGAACATTTACCTCATTAACAAATTAAGTTCCTTGACTTGTGCCATATCTAGCTTTTGTTAATTCCATTTGAAAAGGCTGAAATCAGGAGATCATCGTGTTTGCACCAAATTGTCAAACAAGGATAAATAATGAATAGCCATCATTAATAAAATGGTCAGGGTTCGTGTAAATGTGTGTGCTGACTGGTACATTGGCTGCAGAAGTGAGGATTTGCGTTGGCACCGTCTGCAGGTGGGGAGAGCCGGCACTGGCAACCGAAAAGGGGATGAAAACCCGATTTGACAAGGGCCGGGCCCTACAACCCCTGTATTTAATTTGTTAAAACACGGTGATATAAACATTCATATTTAAGTGAAGTCATAATGGGAAAATGTCCCGCCTCTATACAATCCTCAGTATTATTGTCCTGCACAATTTAACATTTTCAAGAGGTAGGACTTTTAGCAACCACACGTCGTGCTTACGCCTTTTTCAAGTTCAACTCTATTCAAACAACCTGGGTAAGGTGTTTACAAGACCACATTACCAGCAGTACAAGGGACAACAAATATTTGAGATTTCCTTCCCATGACAACGCAATTATATACATGATGGACAAGGTAAATCTTGGCACGCATGATATCCATTCAAATTCACGTGGAATTCCAATTAAGAGGTGCAAGTTTGTAGCATAAGGGTGCATTTCCTATCACTTTGAGGTGTGTCCCTTTAAAAAGCTGTCCCTACTGTCAGGTGGAGGCAGACACACTGGGCTGGGGAGGAGGGGCTGAGGGTGGAGCTTGGGTTGCCCTCGTCCGACCGGTCGCTCACTTTTCTCGTCCCCGCTGTTGTAGCTGTCGCTGTCTCCCGGGCTGATGTCACGTACTGCCCGCTTGGGTGAGGGCCGTGGACTGGGGCTGCTCTCCACCCTATGCCTCTTACGGCTAGGGAAAAGAAGTACACGAAGGACAGGAGGGAGAAAAGCACAATTTAATATGGATTCTAAGTTCAAAGAGCATTACATATACTAAAACTCATATATTCTACTATGCACTAGTAGAATTCTGAACGGCTGAATTGCTCCTCCACTTTCGCCGCAGAATGAAGACCCATCTGACACAAGACTTGCATCCGTCTGTCTATCCCATGAGGATCGAATCCCCCTTTTATTTTATAACATGAAAAAATGATTCTGACTCCACCATTGAATGAGTGCTACTTATTCCTAGAGAAGGTTTAGCTGTGTCTGTGAGTGATTTGATAAGACAGAATGTTCTCTATGTAATCTGCAAATTGCTTTGGACAAAAGCGTAATATAATAAGATATAATAAGAATATTAGCACTACTAGTTATTATATATTACTATTATTACACTAATAGTACACTATTACGCACTATTTCCGGTATACATATCTAACACTGTATTTCACTTAAGGGTCGGCCATTGTATTTTAAAATGTCTACATGTATTTGACCACAAATCTGGAAGGTTTCCTCAGACTATAATCACACTATCACAGGGTATCAGAGAGTTACATTTAACAACACATTTTTATTAAATATTCAATAACATATTGCAGGTAAGTACTATATATTTGGTTCGACAGAAAAAAGGGTAGATGATGAACTACAAGATTCTACGACCTGTATAAGAGTTTCCTTTAGGTGAGATAACAAATTTAACCATTACTTTTTTTTTTCCCCTACAGAGGTTTAGACAGTTAAGTAAGTACAAGTATTTTCTCATATTTCTCTCCACAGGTGAGTATTGGGTTGGGTAAATCGAGAGCAGGTAGGTGTAGCAGGTCACTATAAAGGTAAGTGGCGAGCTCAGGAATTTTTTTAAGATCAGAAAGGCTGACTGATGCAGAAGAAGTTGACAAATTTCGACAAAAATAAATAAATGGATAAATTAGTCAAAGTGTTCATGTTGACGTTAAGGCTATCTAATGACTTTTAAGGCCTAATATTCGTCAAACTGAATTGAAAACTATTTAAAGGACCTGCAGACACCCGCCATCAGATTCCCCCACCTTCCAGATTCCACATCCCTGGTGTGGAACTGGACTTCTGGACAGAATGATACATGCCTGGCCTTGCGATCCTCGTGGGGCTCTCGTGCCGGACGCTCCTCCCTCTGGTCCTCCCGCCGCTCCCTCCTCTCCTCTCTCCCCTTCTCCCGCTCCTCCCACTCCCGCTGGCGCTCCCTCTCCCGCTGCTCCCTCTCCCGCTGCTCCCGCTCCCTCTCCCGCTCCTTCCTCTCCCTCTCTCGCTCCTCCCTCTCCCTCTCCCGCTCTCGCTCCTCCCTCTCCCTCTCCCGATCCCTCTCCTCGCGCTCCCGCTCCCTCTCTCGCTCCCTCTCCCTCTCTCGCTCCCTCTCCCTCTCTCGCTCCCTCTCCCTCTCCCGGGTCCGCTCTCTCTCGGCCTCCCTCTCCTTTTCTCTCTCGCGCTCCCTCTCACGCTCCTTCTCCCTCTCTCGCTCCCTGTCTCGGGCCCTGTCCTCGCCCCCCCTGTCCGTCCTGCGGTCGTCTCTCCTCTCGTCTCTCCTCTCCTCTCTCTCTGACTCTTGGTGTCTGCTTGGAGACGCTGCTCGTGGATCTGGGAACACACAAAGTATTTGGGGTAAGATTGAAGTCCTCACAACGCCCTTAAAGGGCAGTGTTTTTTCCCTATATATTTTTTTTTAGTGGTCAACGACCAACAAGGATTTCAGTTGATTAGTTGCCCAGCCGTGACGTCATCACCCCCAACATATAGACCATTAACCGCACGTAATTACTAGGGATGCAATGGTACACGGAATGTTATCGAACCATTCGGTAAGCCCCTTACGGTTCAATACGCACACGTGAACCGCTGATATAGCGATAATAATCGATCGGCAACACCTCACCTGACGTTGCCGCAGTAGCAGACGAGCAAATGTCGTTAATAATCAATCCAATGAGAAATGTCATTCCGCCATGTTTGTTTACACTCGCTTCTGTCGTTCATCTACTTTGCCTTTCAGTTTAATGCTTTGGTGCCGAGGTTGCAAACGACTTGGCATCACAGTAGTAGAACCGTGGTAAGAAAGCTTCATCCCACTCAATGTGGACAATTTGTTCTCAGCTCGAGTAAAATAATGCCACACTTTGCTCTGTCTCGCAGCCATCTTTCTCTCATACAAGCACGTTCTCCTGTGTGCTACACTTATTAGAGTCCAGGCGGAGGATCTCATGAAACGTGTTCTACACTTAAAAAATTAAAATAAAAAATCGACGGAAAGAATCAATAGTTGATGTCACTGGCCGAGTCAACTGATCGATTAGTCAGCTAATCACGCCCATCCCTAATTTTGTTTCGGTAAAAGTATTCCCAAAGATAGGCATTCCACATGCACCAATAACTGACAGATTCCCTCAGAGATATTAAAGTTGCATATTATTTGCATAGGATTCCCTTAATAAAACTTTATAAATGCAAGTTTTTTATTAATTGAAAATGTCATTGCATTTAAGTAAATTAACACAACAGTTTGGTGATACAAGGTAATTCTTCACCTCATATTTAAGTTAGGCAGGCATTTCCGTTGCTCATTACTGTGCACAAATGTACTGTATGTACATTATTTCGCACAAGCAACCTCCGCTGCTACCTCAACCTCAACCTAGGGGAAACACCAAAGAGACACTACACTTCTTTGGGAAAAATCGCTTTTTGTCTATCTTATCCAGATTTATGTCATCATAAAGATACAAGATGGATCACTTAAATAATGCTTTTAAGATGCTGGAAGGTGTATTCCTGCCAATTTCACAGGCCTTGTATTGAGCTAACAGATTAGCATGCCGTCTGTCACTATCTCTGTACTGGACACAGGAAAGAAATTGGTGTTGACGTTCTCATCTGAATAAGTTAGAATTTCCCCAAAATATAGAGTATCTCTTCAAACTGTTTTCATTTGTGAAAGGATGCATAGCCGATTTACATATTAACCAATAGGCACAAAAATAAATTTGAAGCAAAACACTTAAACACACACCTCGCTCTCGAATGTCTCGGCGGTCCCGCTCAGCGTGCCCCCCGCCTCGTCGGTCATACGAGTCACTGCGGGCCTGCTCTCCTCTTCGGTCACCCTCGTAGCGGTCCCTCTCCGGGGCCCGCTCTGTAGCCCTGTCGGTAGGCCTGTCTGCAGCCGCACGGTCGCTGCTCCTCTCGGCGCTCCTCTCACGGACTGAGCTGCCCCGGGGCTCCCAGCTGTCATGGCTACTCTCCAGCTGAGAGCCTCTGCTGTTTCTGTTGGAGTCTGATTATTTTCATAAAATGTTAATGTTATGAAATATTGTCATCAGAAAATACTGTTCAAAATACTATACTATTAACGTGTGATGGAACAAATGGAGTCGAGGTTAGTTAACTTGAATATTCATTCAAATAATTGATACAGGTGCTGTATGTGTCTTTGGTTTCCTGGGTCAATGTGAAGTTGGGGTTTTTTGGGGGGGAAAACTTAGCTATTTGCCACCACATTGACACTCCCTGGAAGAGGGGATATTTTATCTGAATGTGACCTTCTTGTCCAAATGTAAGATAAAAACTAAAAACTACTTTGATGAAGAACTAGATCCATACAAATTGATGGAAATTAACAGCATAAAACAATTCTTAAACCTGAAATGCTCAAATCTTATTTTCCATATATTATATGTTTTTTTTTTGTTTTTATATATATATATATATATATATATATATATATATATATATATATATATATATATATATATACCAAAGTTTTAGATCACTGAGTCCAACCTGAGTGAACCGCAATGATCCAAAAGAAAAAAAAAGGGTTTAGGTTACTGGCATTTTCCAGGAGCTGTAGAAAAACAGCTTGTATGCAGGTGCAGGCTGATGGTCGCTGCAGTATGTTAGTTAAAGGTTATAGCAGGATCTACTTCCTGTCCTTACTTTTATCGGCGGTCTCCGCGGCGCGGCCTCTCCCTCGTCCGTTCCTCTCAGCTCTGCTGTCTGTTCTGATGTCCCCTCGCGCCTCACCCTTCGCGTCGCCTCTCCCGCCATCCTCTCGGCCGCTGGCCCTGCTGTAGGCCCTCTCTTCCTGGGCGAGCTCCTCCTTCCTGTGGGTGTCTGCCCTCTCCCTCTCTCGCTCCTTCTCCCGCTCCCTGTCTTTCTCTCTATCCTTGTCCCTATCCCTCTCCCGCTCGCGGTCTCGAGAGCGCTCCACGGAGTCTCGAGCCGAGCGCGAGTCCACTCTGGTCTCCCTGGACTCCTTGGGGTCCCGGCTTTCCCGCTGGTCTCGGGATTCACGGGTCACCTCCCTGCCTCGGTCGCGGCCATCACGGCGCTCGCGGGCCTCCTTTGCCTCCCTGTCGTCCCGGCTGTCCCGCGTCGAGGTCTGCTCCATCTCGTAATCCCTGTCGTCACGGCCGCTCTCCTTATCTCTCTTAGAGCGGCTCTCTGCTTGGAGGAGAGAAATAATTCAAGAAAAGAACATAGAAACAGCATGAGAGATCCTTCTTAGATCCCCTTGCTTTTGATTTATTCAGTGCACTTACATTCACTTGATAAGTCGATCACAATTGGGTTATGGCAATATTCCAAATATTACAACCGTCATAAACACCTTACCCAGATTGTTTGAATTGAGTTCAACTTGAAAAAGGCGCAACCACGACATGATTAACAGACCTGGATTTATGTGTGAAAGGGCAACACCGGACAATGTCTGGACTTGATTGTCTGGCGAGTCCGTAACCGGCAAGTCCGTAACCGGCAAGTCCATTGGCGGTTGTTTTTTTTTGGGCGATTTTTTTCCTTTTATTTTGCTAACTTAATCTGTAAGGCGCAACCGCTTGGTGCATTCCTCCCCTTCTGGAGAAATCCTCTAAAAGAAGAAATAAATCACCGTAAACCCCATTTGCAGGTTATTCTGAAATGGGCTCTCTCTTTCTCTGGTTCAGTTCAGCTCAGTTCAGATATTGGAGGAACAACGCGGCGGTGTCAGTGACCGGGCAGTGACGGAGAAAGTGTTCCCATTATGCACGGTTGAGCACGTTTTCTTTTTGGCCCTGTCCATTTACAATAAATACATCTACGATATAAACACTATCTGTTTTCTTTGGAGAGACGCTGAACCTTTAAGCTGGATCACAGAGAACGGCTCACAAGTTGCGTGTGGGCAGAGAGCAACACAGAGAGCTGTGCCCTGTTCCTCCAAATAAAACAGTTAAAAACAGTTTGGGTCGGGGCACGGAGAAACGGGGTAAGACTCGGAGACTCGATAAAATTATTTTCACTCCGCATACCATGGAGAGGGGATGATCGCAGATCACAGTCGCAGAGAAAGTGTTCCCATTAAGCACAGTATCGTTCCATACCGTTCCACTGTTCTGGCGTGCCGATCGCAGGCAACCCATCACTAGCGCGCATCGTCGGGGCCGTCGGAGCTGCAACTTAATCACCATCCGCGCCGCCACGCATAAATCCTCTATCTGCCTCCTCATTGCAGCGCTACGCGCGTACGTCCGCATACTGTACATCCTCCGTCCGTAGCGGCCGATATTTCAATACTGTGAAAATATCGCAATATTCAATATCATCCCATATCGGCCCACGTATACCGACAAATTACTTATTTTACGTCCATCGGCTTGCCGGTTGTGTCCAGTTTAGTAAAGCAGCGCAGAGCTTATTGACTGTGCGCATCGGGGCCACATTATAATAAGTTCAATATAGACCCCCTGGGATGATTCCAACCGTTAAATAAATATATTTTTCTAAGGCTCTGTAAACATTTTTGTCATTAAAAAGTAGGGATGTACCGATTGTGAAATTCTGGGCTGATACCAATGTTTAAAATAACAACTTGGCAGACAGCTGATGCCGATATTGATGTTTTCCGAATTCCCCTAAACGCAGCATCACTTCCTGCTTGGAGTGCTGCAAAGGGCCGTGTCCGCGTCTTCTAAAATTGGTCACGGGCGGTGTCATTCTCTCGGACAAATAAAAATAAATAAATAAAAATGGGTCGCCAAATATACTTTTGCAGCTGTTAATATACCTGCGCAGCCTGACCAGGTAAAGTCTATGTGTGGGAAATACTGGATAAATAACGGCCACTGCCATCAGTGAACGTCATCTTATTTGCCGATACGCTGATGGCAGTCAACAAGGCAAATATAGGCCGATACCGATGTACAGCCGATAAATCGTTGCATCCCTATTAGAAAGGCTTATTAATTTAACACAAAGTTGCAAAATGGTTACATTGCAGATTTCCAGGGATCTGATTGGGTAACCCGTTACCGTCTCTGCGTTCGTGTCTCCGCTCCTGGGCAGCGGGGCTCCGCTCGCCACGGCTCCTCTCGCGGCCCTGTGAGTGATTCCGGCTGGGGCTGGACCTGTCCAAGCGGCGGTGAGGGGAGGAGGAGGATGGAGGAGAACGGGAGCGCCTGGAGCCCAGAGGGGAGGAGCCTGAGGTGGCCAAAGGCTCCCGGTGGTAGCCGGGGGAGATGGAGCGCCGCCGGCGAGGCGATGGGGAGTGCCTCTGGGCGGAGGAACCCGAGTGGGAGGAGGGGGAGTGGTGGCGGGGAGGGGTGGGGGTGCGGTGGTGGTGCGGGGGAGAGGGAGACCTGCGACGACAAAGACAAGGCTTGTTAAGAGGGAGGCAGTTACAGCGCCCTGTCCTTCCTTTAACATACAGTGCTGCTTGAAAGTTTGTGAACCCCCCAGTCATGGTCACTGTTTTTGTGAAAAACATTAAAATAACGTTATTAAACATACATCCAAATCCCAATTTGTAAAGCACACCTTCCAAACAATGGACACATACAAAAAGAGATATATATTTTCATTATTTAATTCAACAAAGGTGGTTTATTTCACACAAACTGAAATTTTAACATGTGCAAAAGTATGTGAACCCTTTTATTAGTAGCTTGTTGCTCCTCCTTTCGCAGCCATTACATCAACCAAACGTCTTCTGTAACAACTAACCAATCTCTCGCATCTGCTTATGGGGATTTTTGCCCACTCATCCTTGCAGAACCCAGGCAGCTGAGAGGTTGGAGGGACATCTGGTATGTACCAACTTCTTCAGGTCTTGCCACAACATTTCAGTTGGATTAAGGTCTGGGCCAATCCAGAGTGCGAATCCTCTTTCTCTGAAGCCATTCCTTTGTAGTTTTGCTGGAATGCTTTGGGTCATTGTCTTGTTGCATAATCCATTTTCGTCCCAGCTTCTACTCCCTGACTGATGGCAAGAGATTCTGGTCAAAAACTTGATACGCCTGAGAATACATGGTTCCTTGGATAATATGGCGTTGTCCAGGTCCAGAAGCAGAAAAGCAGCCCCAGACCTTCACATTTCCACTACCATGTCTCACTGTTGGGAGGAGGGTCTTTTGTTCATATGCAGTGTTTCTCCAAACACGGTGGTTTTGTTTGTGACCAATAATTCCATTTTGGACTCATCTGTCCAGAGAATGGACTTCCAGAAGGCCTCTGGTTTGTCCAAGTGCTCTCTGGCAAAGTTGAAACGGGCAGCTTTGTTATTTTTTGAGAGCAGAGGCTTCCTTCTAGCAACCCTCCCATGAATGTCATGGCTATTCAATTTTCGTCCGATTGTAGACGCATGCACATTTTTCCCAGATGCTACCAGAGAGGTCTGCAACTCTCTAGAGGTGATGTGTGGGTAGGCCTTTACCTGATTTATTATTGTTCTGGTGCTTCTTGGTGATAGTTTTGATGGGCGTCCACTTCTAGGCAGAGTTGGTGTCATGGTGAAGGCTCCATTTGTAAATTATTTGTCTTACAGTGGATGGATGGAGCTGGAATCTTTTGGAGATGGTCTTATAGCCCTCCCCAGACTGATGGGCTGTCACTACTCTCTTCTTCATGTCCTCGGATATCTCCTTTCCTCTCGGCATTGTTGATTTGTATGGGACTACAGTGGTTGGGTTGGTTTCCTCTCTCTTTCAATTAGTGCAGGCAAAATCCTTTCCCAAGGATGTCTCATTTCATTGGTCTGCTTAAATGATTAATTTAGCAGCCAAATGTGTTTGACCTGAGTCTGTTATCTGCTTGACTTAACCAATGCAGCTGGGGGTTCACTTACTTTTGCACATACACTAATTCCATGTTTCATGTAGTTTTAGGGCTACTTAAACAAGTCACACTAAAGAAGTACATGCAATTGATAAACATATATCTGACATTTCATACATAAAAACTGGTGATGATAAAATGAGGAAATCATGGTAAAACAACAGAAACATCTAAACTGCTCAAGGGGTTCACATACTTTCAAGCAGCACTGTATATAAATACATGTAAATGCAGATGCTGTCGGATGGAAATTTTGACCAAGTATTTCAATCATATTTTTCCAAGAATAACGACATGTACATGGTTTATTACATGTATCTAGAGCTGTGACAGTTATTACATTATCGCCTGAGCACAATTAATTGAGCAGACCATGATCATTTTGTGAAATCCGCCATGTGTTTTCATCGCAAATTCAGGGGAATCTTAAACCAATGTCAGAAATTTCACAATAAATGGAACACATTTGGTTGAAATTTACTGTCAACCTATTTTTTTCTGATCCAATGTTCAATGCCAATAAATGGCTCTTCTGCAAAAGGTAGACATGCTTTATTGCACTATTATACCTGTACTATGATGTGACAAAAAAAATCTAATAATGAATAATAATGAAACTAAAATTGTTAATCACAATTATTTGTATGAGCTAAAATGTCATCATTGTGATAGATCTAAACACAAACATCGATCAGTCACAACATTAAAACCACTGACAGGTAAAGTGAATAACATTGATCATCTGGTTTCAATGGCACCTGTCAAGGGGTGGGATATATAAGGCAGCAAGTGAACAGTCAGTTCTTGAAGTTGATGTGTTGGAAGCATGAAAAAGGGGAAAGCGTAAGGATCTGAGCGACTTGGACAAGAGCCAAAGTGTGATGGCTAGACGACTTTGTCAGAGTATCTCCGAAACGGCAGATCTTGTGGGGTGTTCCCGGTATGCAGTGGTTAGTACCTACCAAACGTGGTCCAAGAAAGGACAACCGGTGAACCAGCGACAGGGTCATGGGTGCACAAGGCTCAACGATGCGCATGGGGAGCGAAGGCTAGCCCGTCCGGTACAATCCCACAGAAGAGCTACTGTAGCACAAATTTCTAAAATTTGATACAGTGCAACACAACCTGCTATGTATGTGGCTGCATAGCCGCAGACCGAAGAAGAGTAATGGAAGAAGGTGGCCTGGTCTGATGAATCACGTTTTCTTTTACATCATGTGGATGGCTGGGTGCGTGTGCGTTGTTTACCTGGGGAAGAGATGGCACTAGGATGCCCTATGGGAGGAAGGCAAGCCGGTGGAGGCAGTGTTCTGGGCAATGTTCTGCTGGGAAACCTTGGGTCTTGGCATTCACGTGGATGTTACTTTGACACACACCATCTACCTAAACATTGTCGCAGACCCAGTAAACCCCTTCATGGCAACCCTAACCCTGATGGTAGTGGCCTCTTCCGGCAGAATAATACGCCCTGCCACACTGCAAAATATGTTCAGGAATGGTTTGAGGAACATGAAAAAGAGTTCAACTTGTTAACTTGGCCTCCAAACTCCTCAGATCTCAATCCGATGGAGCATCTGTGGGATGTGCTGGAACAACAAGCCCAAGTCCATGGGTGCCCCACCTACCAACTTACAGGTCTTCAAGAATCTGCTGCTAATTCTTGGTGCCAGATACCACAGGACACCTTCAGAGGTCTTGTGGAGTTCATGCCTCCACGGGTCAGAGCTGTTTTGGCAGCATGAGGGCGACCTACACAATATAGGCAGGTGGTTTTAATGTTGTGGCTGATTGGTTGTCCAGCCCATCAATGGTATACTGAGTCAAGTCCTGAACAGAAATTATCTGGTTTGCTAACCAGCCGGGAAATAATTTAAAACTGACCTGCGAGGAGGGGAGGCTGGTGGAGGGAGCTTGTGGGATGTGGCTTTGGGGGAAGGGGATTTCTTTTTGGTTGGAGGGGAAGGGTCCCTCATGGGAGACGACACACTACCGGAACGCTCCTCTGATGTCACTGAACGCTTGGCCTTGTGGGAGCTGTCCGAGCGGTCCCTGCAGGAGGGTCCAGTTCATTAAGATAAAAACTAATTAATTATTAAAATAAATAGAAAAATAAATGATCACAAAACGTGAAAAGATGCTGACCATTTTCATGATGACATGGTTAGGGTTGGTGTCATTTTATGAAGTTAATTAATTTCCCGCTCTCCCGCTGTATTTTATAGAGAGACATCCAATGTTTTCTGAGTCAGAGGTGGTGTGGCTATGTGGGCACCGCAGCGGTGTGTGCGTGACTGAGAGAAGAGAGAGCGAGGAAGACCAGCTATTACCAGTATATCGATAGGGCGGGAAATTAGTATTGAAAGAGTTTCAAATATTCAGAATCGATATGTATAGAAAAATCGATGTTTTTGGCAACACTAGTCTGCAGACAATTTTTTGTTTATCGGCCTCGCGCAGGCATTGGCCGATGCCGAATATCTATTAACAACTATAAAGTGCGCAAATATCGGCTCAATTAATCGGCAACAGATCAAACCCTTGAATTTAAAAACGTCTCGGTTGAGAAATGTAAATATAGTGCTTTTTATCCAGAAAATCTGCAGCTCCCCTGTTTACTTGGATTTGTTTACAGGCCAGTCTTGCCTGTTCCAATATGAAGGAGACGTTGGAGTAGGATTATTTCGGTTTTCAAACCAGACACAACCGGCATGCCGAAGGACGTATCTGTGTAGTTTTTAATTCACATCCGGTTCAGCGTGGCGCTGCACGAATAGAACTACAACTAGCAGTAGCTCTACGGGGCCGCATATTATATACGTCTAAATCATGATGTCTTATTCTGAGGACAAACACAGCTGAATGGCTGCATCAAGCCTTGTCTTGACGGTTTGCCCAACTCCAACTGCCAGGTCCTTTTCGCGCATTGAGCTTTACAGGTTAATTATTTGCCGATATGTAATTCTCGAGGAGGCAAGGCAAACCATTACATTTGCAAAATAAAACTGCGGGTTCATGGTCCAGTGCAAGCCATGGAATGGAATTTGGATAGGCACGTGGATCGGCGACGTCAGTCCAATATCTGATGAGTGATTATTGGGTCGGATCTCTAATTTCATATATTAAAAAAAAAAAAAAAAAAAAATTTATTATATCAATATTGTGCTGAAGAGTTTAGGTTGAGATTAAGGTTTTATATAGTCTCATTAATAATTTTCAGATTTTTGGAATGTTTGTCAGTAAAATCGCTATAACAACCCTAACCCCTAACCCTTACAAAAATCCATGTTCCCATTTTAAGTTTGTTTTCTCACCAAATTGTTAAAATCTTCTAAAAGAGAAAATATTTCAAAAACAACAATGGTCAGGGGTAATGCAAAATGTGTGGGCTACTAAACGGGTTGAAACTCAATGTGACACTAACATCTGTTTGGCATTGTGTTTGAGGGTTTGATTGGCTGCAAGCCACACTACCTGCGCCTTTCCTTTTTCTCCTTGTGTTTCTCGGTGTCTCCCCCCCGGTCCTTCCCCTCCTTGGGCTTTTCCTCAGACTTCTCCTTGTTCTTGTGCTTGCCTTTGTGTTTCTTCCCCATCACAGGGGCGTCCATGGGGGCAGGGGGAGGGGGGCTGGGGGTGCGTGGGCCTTTCTTCTTACCGTGGCCCCCTTTTGATGACCTGGAATAAGACAGGGTGGCACATAACCATCAGGCTACTGTCAAGTGGTACCAAAACATTCTCCCTCCAGGTTAGTCCTACCTAGTCGAGTCTAAAACAGGGGATGAAACGGACAACTTCTTCTCCTTCTTCCCGGAGGCGGAAGTCTTGGCGCCACTTTTGTGTTTGGGAGACCCGCTGGACTTCCTGGATGACGGTGAACCCTTAGAGCTCGATCGGTCCGGTGAGGGCTGCAGAGAAGATGAGAACACAGGGAGAGATGTAAATCAAAGCGTATGTATAATTCACTATTTGAGCCCCTTTTCCGACCAGGTACAGCAGCTAAATGGAAACCATTTAGGCCCAGAACATTCTGCAGACCTGCCAACCTTGGGAAAATATTTGGAGTACCATAACAGTGTAACAGGGAGTCTCCGTGGCATTTGAGTTGCTGCAGCTAAATGACTCCATGAGTTATTCACACAGTAGCCGCCTCATAACGAGGCGAATCATATCGTACGCAAGCTACTACAGCTAACTATATACAGTATACTAATTTATCTCATTAGGATTTACCCCTTGAAATGCATCATCTCGTAAAGTTCCCGAACATGTTTACCAACTAGAGATGCACAGACTGCAATTTCCTTGGCCAATTCAGATCCCGGATTTTTTAAAAGTCTGACCCTGCCAATTCCAATTTCTGATCTGCTGTACGTCAACAACCAATACACTGTGTGATCTGATAACACTGACAGACTACTGCCGCAATTTTCAGTTACCACAATAGGGAGATTGATTTTGACACTGTGTTTATTATTCACAATGGAACAATAATAGAACATGAAACTGTCACTGAGTTCCAATAAAATAGAATATGGGAATGTCACCAAGTTTCAGTATAATGCCACGTGTAACTCACTGAGTTTTAGTAGAACACAACATAACTAACATGCAAATGTCCAGTTCAAACTTTAAATCAAAGTCTTTCACTTTAAGTGCAAATATACATTAATATTATATTTATATGCTACTTGCCAGCCCAAAATAAATTGCATTCATTACAAAAAATAAACAAATAAAATAAATGGCCGACTCTTGTCACTTTCGTTCGCTGGAAGTCCTCCTTCCCTCACCGTGCATTAAACCAACTGAATCAAATCCAACGACTCATTTTACTGAGTGACTCGTCAAGAACCGAGTCTCAAAAAAGAGTCAAACTTTTCATCATGAGTGGAGTTCGCTGTGACAGCGGAAGAAGCGCAGTCTGCTATTGTCAGGCGATAGATCATTTATCAAATCTTCTTTGTTTACCTTGAAGTACCTCCAAACAGCTTTTCTTTCTGTCGCTCTCTTTTCTGAGCGTCAACTACGTTGGTATCGGGATTGAGTACAAGAACATTTTTACCAGTACAGTACATGAGCGCAGTGTCGGCCATGTAAATTTGACCGGCACAGAATCTGAAAATATATCTAACACCGATCGTCCGATCACCAGTCATGGCCGATTAAGCTGAAAACCGGCCGATGCATCTCACGTTTTTAATTTCTCATTTTTGTGTAGGTTCAGCTGGCATTTCATACCTGCGTATTTTGACCAAGAATTGCGTGGGTTGGCACACAAAATGCGTGCAGGTTGGCAGGTTCTGTAACAGGAACACTGGCAGATCCTAATTGAGCTCTTGTTTGCTTTCCCACTGCACCTAGGACCATATCTATAGCTCTATCCCGATAACCAAAATCCCAGATAATATCTACTCCCATATCACAATACCCATAATGCACTGACATATTGGCCGGCCCTAATGGTATGTTCGACAAGTCCCTGTCGTTCTCACCTTGGACGCGCTACTGGTTCGGGTTTTGGTGAGGGTTTCTTCCTTCTTGATGACTATCTCCTCTCTCTTCTCCAAGTTCTCCTGCTCGAGCTTCATCAGCTCCCGCTGAATCTTTTGCCGTTTCATCTCCAGCGACAACTCGTAGTCGTAGTCGCCAATGTCAGAGTCTGTAAGTCAACCCGACAAATAGCCACAAAAGTGAGCGTCATAGCAAAACTGACGTCGGGTGCCCCAGAGCGGGCCCCTGCCAAATCAAAACAAATGTTGACGCAAATAAATAATTACTGCAAATTAGTACGAGAACACCAGTTTGGTCACAATGAACCCTGTTATGAACCTTGCCTTGACAACTCAATCGCATTATGCCATCGCGTGTTCAACATTCTTACCTTCGCGGCTAGCTTCCCACTCAGCGGGCTCTTCCTCGCTGGCAGGGGTGCGCTCCTTTGTGATCTTTATATCCTCCTTCTCCCTGTGGCGAATTCTGGAGGAATCTCTCTGCTGCGGCACACATGCAAACAGAATGAGAGCCAGTGGTAGTGTAAGGGAAGGGGTCCTGTAGGCTAGGTCGCTCAGCGTAGGAAATTGATTAAATGGCTTACGAAAATCCCCAACCATCAAGTGGAGGTTGAGGATGACGTAGGAAAAGGGGGCAGATTTACATAGTCGTCTTTCCTACGCTGGATTTTGACATTTTTTTATTTAGACTGAAGAGACGACTGAAATTTCACGAACCTTTAAAGAGGACAGTCGAAGAGGAGCGTCGAAAGCTGCTAGATTCTAGTTTTTTACATAGAATTAATCAGAAACGAAATGGAAGAACACACTCACTCTAGCTATGGGCGATGTGGGCTCGTCTAAATCTCTCTTCAGGTTATCAGCGTCAACATCGTGTCTCTTATTCTTCATCCTCTCCCGCAGATCACCAGTGGGCCTCTCTGCTGACCTGCTTGGCAACGCACACAAGGATGGATATTTAAGTATTTAGACATTAAAATATATGTTCGCTATTTTTCAACCAAGGCCAAAATGTTTATTCCCATAACTTAAAATCCGCACTAAACTAAGAGACTAGAAATAGGAAGTTGTGTTGCTTCCTTCTGGCAAACTACTGTAGTCAATGTTACGCTCTGGATGTTCTACAGCGATTGTAAAAAGTTTGATATAACATGTGATGTTGCCATTATTAAAAACATAATCAAATAAAGGAAAACAGGAAAGTCCAGTTCCATGTGTCAACGTATTTTTTACCGGCTTCAGACTTTGCCCCATCTGACTGCGTTTGTGCACAGTGAGAAGCTGCAGCAGAGTGGTAAGTATCTTCAGCAAGTTTGTGCTCGGAACAGTTATAGCCTCAATGATAGGAACCAACACCTGAATAACGCCTGGGTTGAAAAACAGCATACCTATCCTTTAGTAGGATGCTTTTGACCAGTTAAGTATGATAAGAGCTGAGAAACCGCAACAAGCAATGAGGGGGGAAAAAAAACAAACCTCAATCGTATGCGAGCAAAGCATGCAATCAGACATCCCTACCGGCTAAAACTAAATCCTTTTCCTCGTGGCTGAGTTCCATGTGTGTAGCGACAAGTGCTGCCGTAGCTGCAATTTCCGGTCTTCAACCAATTTCTACAATGACTCTGAAAGACAGAAACGGTGAGATGAGATATGTTGATAATAACCAATCGAAGCACAGGAGGATGGCTGAGCGCTGCATTCTTCCTCAAAACAAACAATTCATCATAAACAGACAACTACAGTTAAACGATAAGAGGGATCTAGTGAGAACATGTTCTCGGGCGACACCCAATGGCTTCTCAGACATACCACATAATCATTTATTTGTTTATGTGCTGGGCAATTTAGGTGCTTTGGAGTAGAACGCATGTAATTAAACATTTGTTCATTCTAAGTACGTGTTGTATTAACAGACATTTTCATACTAACATTTTCACACTCACTGCAAATGAATATAGCCCTAAACACCAATGTTACAGATCTCACTGAATACCAATAACTGGAAATGAGTCTGGAAAAATAACCAAGCCAAAAAAAAAAAACAGGACATCATTCATAAACTTGCCTTGTTTCAAACCAAGACCGAGGGTCTGAGACTATTTTAAACCATGGCGGAAAAGGCTATTTCAGTTGCCCGCAAAACCGCCCCCATAGAGATAAATATTTACAAGATATTGTATAGATTTATAATGAACATTGACCCAGATGTTACATTATTGGTTGGTTTGATAATGCATCGCTCAGATCCTACAAAACCAATAGAAACAAACTCCAACTACATTCAAATAAACCCAACTATATGTAGACTATTAATTATTTCCTTAGCAAAACACAATTTAGTCTACCACATCCCACCATAAATGTAATGTTATGGAAGATAATGCAACAGTTTATAGCTACACAGACTGTGTAACCTGTATTCCTACCGGTTCCGATAAAAAAAAGTATTTCACTGAAACAACCCATTTCGCATTCAAATAACCAAATATAACGTAATAGATTTAACAAAACTCCCATACACCTTGTGAACAGTACACGGGATGTCGTACACCCACGAGACAGATCTGGCAAGAAGCGTGGGTCGGGCGAAGACTACCGCTACGAATTAGATCGGACCCTCACCCCACAGGAATCTTTACTAAAGCCGCCGTTATGTTTACAGTGCACAGGTGTTAAACACACCCCCCTGATGTCCTATTTTTCCCTCTCTAGGCGTGCTCGGGTAAATTGACTCAGCTGGGGCTAATCATCATCAGGACACACCTTTACAAGCGGGAAACCGTTTCATATTCATTAACGGAAGAATACAGTTCGTAACTCTGAACACGTACGTCGGCAGCATTACTCCCGGTGCTGGGTCCGAGCCGTTCAAACACACTGGGCCGGCGAGAGGGGGCGGCGGCGGCGGCGGCGGGGTTGTTACTGCTGCTGCTGCTGCTGGTACTGCTGTCAGATATGGTTTTAGAATTCTCCACTGTTACTTTCCGCCTGATCTTGGACATTCTGCAGGACTGCAAGTGCAAAGAACTGTGTTAATTTCAACAGTGATCAAATGCGTGAAAAAACTTCTGAATACTTCTTAAAAAAAAAAACTATAAACAACTTTCAGTTGTTTGCAAGTACTTCACTTTCAGGCGTGTGCGTTTGTTCCGGTAAGGGGAAGCTGGTAAATAAAAGTGGGTGATAGGGTTTTATGAGTTGGGGGAACATCGATCAATATAGGCCTCTATAGCGGAGGCCCATTTCAAATTGCACACACCCATCTGCATCTCATCTGTCTGCACCACGATGCAGTAAGTTACCAAGACAAATTCCTTGTACAGGAAAATGCATTGAGTCCAATAAACTCATGTTATCACAACACTGTAAATATTATATTGTAATAAATAGTTTTACACCTTGGTACACAGTGTATGTGAACATTTGAATCTAAAATCCACTTTCCGTGGTTTGATAGAGGTATTGTTTCACTCTGGGTTTCTTGCATATTGCCACGTTTTCCGGTTAATGTGGGGGTGTCATTGTGTATTGTTTTTGAAATCCCCCTATTGAACAGCAACCTAGTTCCACTCCACAGAGCTCCGTGCCACACGACCCGACGAGGTCCCAACTCCGAGGCGACGCCAACGCCGGACGACGTCACGTGTGCTCACCTTTCGGGCCAAGGCGAGGTCTCGCTCACCCGCCCCGCGGACGGCATCGGTTCGAAGGCTAACACCGCTGAAAACGACACGGGTCGTTCAGCGACCCCCGACCCCCAGGTCGGACGCGCCGACACAAAGCCCGACGCCCGCGAGAGGTTCAGCTCCGACCGGCGTTCGCTTGTGAACCGGAACGCGAGCGAAAACAACCCGAACCTGGCGACGAAATGACCGGCGCGGCGGGCGGCTAGCAGCTAGCCGGCTAGCAGGCTGGCTAGCTGGGCCTGCGAAGCCTCCGTGCGCCACAACGTCCGCCGCGGCGCCGCCAGGACACAGTGCAGCGGATGGAATGAAGCGTGTCTCACCCAAAATAATGTATTCTGTGTCGCATCTATTTTTTCCTTTATTTTGTTGTCCGACACGCGAGTTAACAGTACTCCCGAGACATCGAGGTGGTTTTATTCATTTGTTTTCGGAAGCAGCTCCCCTGTGTGCCTTCATGTTGGCGACGGGTGCGCGGTGTGGCCGCGGAGGCGGGGGAGCGGTTGTAATGTCGCCCCCAGCAGGCGGACGGAGGCAGCCACACAGGACTTGCGCATGTGCTTTTTATTTTTCACAGACATTTTCCGCAATAAACTGCGGTCTGCGTAACACCCGATTTTTCAGTGTGGAAGAGGATTAGGCCACATGGAAATAAATGTGGCCTTGCGGAAAAGGCCCATGTAATCTACGCCTAATTATAGGGTGGGGAGTCGGAATTTTGACTTTGATCTCAGACTCAACCAGGCTTTATTCTCACTGTTAAGGTTGTATTAACCCCATTTATAAAACTATCCTCTTGGATTTCACTTAAATGATCATTCTGCGCCTTATTGAGCCATTTATGATTTGGATTAGTACTTATTCAAATTTTTACAGTTGGACTAATTATTGTATGTATGTGTTGTGAATGCCCGTTATCCCGCTTGTGTACTTTACGCCAGATAAGACAGGGCTCTCATTCTCACATGGCACTAATTATCTTCCGTAAAATGACCACAACAAAATGACAGCGTTACAGTAATCAGTTCAGTATTACAGTATAGAGACACCGCCATTTGTTGTTTCACAAAGTGCCCTGCGTTTTCTCGATGACCCGGAGGGTGATCGATTTGACAGCAATGAGAGCTTCGTTGCAGGCTTTGGAAATATCAGACGGTGGAAGGAGGAATCCATATTTCCCCTTGTCCTGGAGCTCAAAAGTGAAGGAGTACTTGATCCCAAGGTTGTAAGCCCAATCATCCGAACCACCGGGAGCCAGATCTGCGATTGGAAACAAATAGAATACCACAGATTATTATAGAATAGAGCAGAATAGAACAATATATATATATATTACAAAAAAATAAAAAAGGCTAGATACGTGGCTTGTGAACAATTTGGAAAAATATATTTATCATCAGCTTAGGCCAACTCACATATCGTTTCTGCTCCGGCACCGTATTTGTAGGTGTTTGAGTAGTATCTTCTGATTTTCTCAGCCGCTTCCTGAGCCATCGCAAGCTTTGAAAAATCCCCCAAAACACAACAAAAAAAGTATTATTTCTTGTCATTTTACTGTCAATAATCAACGGTTTAGAAATCATGCTCCAGCCGATTTGATTGACCGATTACTACAGTGAGATTACTGTTTGGTAAAAAAAAAAACAACCCAAAACATTCGGAACCGTGATATATTTTGTCCCCTGTAACAAATACTGTTTGTTTTCTGTAAACATGAATTGGCAATTGGAAAAGAGGAAAGCTGTTTATAACTTTACTTAAAAAAAAAAAAAGAAAAGGTCAGAATAACGACCAGATTGATCGACTGATAAATTGATTGACTTACTGAATTATGTACTAAAGAGCCATTAGAGGGCCGCTCACTTTATGGAGTGAACCACTTACAAGGTCATCATGGTTCTCCGTTTTATTAAACGTGTAGGAGTAGGGGAACAGCAGCATTTGTGAGTAGGAGTGGAGGGAGATGTAGAGCTTCACAGTGTCTTTGTGACTCCGCAGGAAGTTGGCCACCGCTTTAGACTCTGGCTCCGACTCCGGGAACTGACCGCAGTAGATCTGAGAGCAGGGCCTGTTAGAGGCTCCTTCAGCTGGAGAGTCAGATATGAAATATCTGAAATACTTTGTTTTCTCTTCCACTACGATTATAATATTTTATTAAATTATATAGTTAATACGTAAATAATAATGATAATAATTGGTTATTATAAAAGTCATTGATTATTGTAGTAATAATAATAATAATAATAATAATAATAATAGTAATAATAATAGTAATAAATACAGCTGCAGGCAGCAATACATAGGGTCCACTTTAGTCATGTTTGGTACATATTACAGTTTTCCGAGTTCTGTGAAACGCAGCACGAGTTACAAGAACTAGGTTGGTGGAAAAGGGAAACGTTCTAATCCGTTCGAGAATGGAGTCACAGTGTGTAATCGTTCTCCCTCACTGCAAGGCTCTCAAAAGAAACTGCACATAAATACCAATAAAAAGGTTAGCTTTTATTTGTAAACTTAACTTTACAACGGCCCTGGTAATTTAGAATAATCCTGAGTGAGCTGTTTGCGTATACTATTTAGTTTCTGCGTCAAAAAGTCATTGGTCGACTTTATATTTTACATCTGTGCTGCGGATCAATGTTGTCCAACATATCAGAAATAAAACGGCAAAACGCTGATCTCCCGTCACTTCCAAAGCATTTCCAGGGAACGCCGCTCCAGCGAGACACAAAACCTGGGAGGAGCGCCGCCCCCTTTGCACCGTGCGCGCCCTCGTGCTTGGGGCAGGTATAAGCCACTAAAATCAGGCTGAAGGTTCTCTACAAATGCTGCACAAATTATGCATTGTCACCAATTCTAAAGCTCTTGATAATCATTGTAGCCTCTACTTGAGAGTGGGCTGACCCACTTTAGCAGTTTATTTAAGAGATAAGAGAGGGTTCAAACTTTGGGCCATGAAGGCAATGTTTGCAATAGTTTTACCACTTCCACTTCTTTCACGGTGTAAAATGTCGTTTTATATTGTATTGCCCTCCCTTTTAACGTGTTGTGCTTATGTTTTTACATATTCGGCAATTGTCCGCTACTTTATTACATTTCACTGCATATACTGTATGTATGAAAGTATGTATATGTATGTGACGAATAAACCTCTTGAATCTTGAATCTTGAATCTTTCTCGGCCGGGTCTCTCTTGTAAAAAGAGGTTTTGAATCTCAACAAGACTGGTAAAAAATAAATGATGAGCAAACAAGCATGGATTTAGCCCTCGGACAAGCCGCAGAGTGGAGGTACTCTGGAGAAAAT
The DNA here is from genome assembly GCF_960531495.2 of Zeus faber. Taxonomy (NCBI): domain Eukaryota; kingdom Metazoa; phylum Chordata; class Actinopteri; order Zeiformes; family Zeidae; genus Zeus; species Zeus faber. The sequence continues at coordinate 46,032,678 of NC_137189.1, read as the reverse complement.
GTGTTTTCTGGCACCAAGAACGTACGCCTTTGTTATTAAACCCAGAGAGGACTCTGTGCACTCTGCGGCGGGGCCCCGTCACGCGAGTGGGAAATAAAAAAAAACACTTACTGCACCAATTAGCATCGAAGTTCCTGTTCAAGTCCACTCCAAAACATTTGCTGCCGTTATTATGAGAACGATTCTTTCTCCACATCCGGTCCTGATCCAACAGAAGGAAAAAAAATATCAACGTACAGGGTTAAAATGAAATTAGCTTTTGATCAATGCATCATTTGGCATGACTTGACAGGACGATAACTATGACAGGGGTTCAAACTCTACATATACAGTCAATTAACTATACTAAATGCCCAGGGACATAAAATTTTTACCTTGGTCCATGTATACTTGTATCCATCAGGATTCATAACCGGTAGGACATAGACATCCATGTTGTCCAGTATGCTTGTCATGTCTGGGTTTTGCTTGTAAGATCCTATGGACTGTGAGTGAAAGGGAAAGAGTCCCATAAAAATATATATTTTTGTTCTCAAAAAATGGGAAGCTCACAACACAGTCAGTAACAGCTCCATTCACAAGTCTCAAAATAGCACCCGGGCGATATTGACAAAATTATATTATATATCCCTTTTTTCCTGCATTGATTAGAACAGCTGGAACAGTCTATGGAGTTCAGAAAATTGCACAACACGCAATGCAACCTTAAAGACAACATTAAATTAACACAATATGACAATCACCAAAAAGCAGATGATATCAAGTGTCATATCACAATATCAATATTATAATATAATATATTGACCAGACAGATAGAATCACTCTTTATGTGCTGGTACATGACGCACTGCACATCCTGCAATTTCTACAGCAAGTGGATTTCCGTAAATCGTACTTACGTATTGCAAAAACCACAAACAGAAAGCAGTTGAGATCCACTCCCTGCCATGGATTCCACAGTCCAGCCATATTGCGTTCTTGTTTGGTCTGTCATCCACAGACACCTGAGAGACAGGGGGTTGATTAAATATCAATCAATCAAGCAAACTTGAGAGAGATATATTGTGTGTGTGTGTGTGTGTGTGTGTGTGTGTGTGTGTGTGTGTGTGTGTGTGTGTGTGTGTGTGTGTGTATATATATATATATATATATATATATATATATATATATATATATATATATATATATATGTGTGTGTGTGTGTGTGTGTGGGTTTGTTTATTTGTTTATATATAAATTTGTTTATATATGTATATATGTTTATAATAATAATAATAACAATAATAATAATAATAATAATAGCTGCAGGCAGCAATACACGGGATCCAGTTTAGTCGTGTTAGGTGCGTATTGTTTTCCGGATTCTGTGAAACGCAGCACAGGGTTGTTGTTTTTTGTACAATTTTCCGAGTTTACATTGAACACCGCATCTGCTCCTCCGGTCTGTCATCTGAACGGCTACGCAAAGCAACCAGGTCTGCACAGGGCACCCGGAGATAAAGCCTGGACGTAACGTCGGATGGTGATGTCACAAAGCGCCCGGCTGCACAAACTAATCAAGGTATGCGAACGTACTTCGACTTTCGTTAAATTTAAAATGTTTTTTTTTTTTTACTAATTCCTGCTACGAATGTAGATCCATGTGTATAAAACTTCCACCACAGGATGTCTGAAAGGTCCCGGTTTCAATGAGACCTCAACCATGTCCTTAGGTTCGGCGATTGTCGTGTTCCAGACATTTTTAGCCGGAAAAATGCCAAGGAGAAAAATAATAAGCATAGCTGCAGACAGCAATATGAAGGGTCCAGAGTAGTCGGCCCTTGGTTAAAGTTCAAATGGACGAGTGTACTTTGGCTGTCTGTCTGTCTGTTCCGGTGTGTTTTGTGACTGCAGAAGTTCATTTTTATAAACCTATAAATGAACTCAAATGTACAAATCTTTGAATCAAAATAGGACTTTCTTCACATTTCTTCACATTTCTTCACACAATTCAATCTTCCTAAGGCTATATATAAATGACATCCAAATAAAAAAAGTCAGTTACATTACCCCTGTGGATTTTTTTGCAACAGACTACTGACTACTGCCAAGCAACAGGGCTCCCACCCCCGCAGGCTGGACCCCGAAATATGCATAAAGATGAGAGCAGTAGGAAAAAAAGTTTACACTTGAGGGGGTTGTCAGACTTGCTGCATTGCATGCAAAAAGTTTCTATACTCTACACATAATCATGATCATCGTAACCATCATTAGCAAATATCATCACAGTTTTTATATAAATAATTCAGTGACCGCACCTTTAGAACATAGAGGGGTCGCTTCTCAAACGATGAACCGATCAGAATGGTTTTGACCATGTCGGGGTGCTCCAACGTGGTCCTGTTTATCCAATAATAGATCTACGACAGAGAGGGTCAAATTCTACAGATACTGTAATTCTAACAATAAATGTTGAAATGTTATTCATAGTCATGTAGTCATTATAGATAATGTGATTTTCTAGGGTTGTTTTTTCCAGCCCGCTGGCAATGCTGATCTGCCATCATATGTAACGTCTCTATGTATTACTGTCAATTAGAACTGCAAGACGTAGTCAATAGGAGGCCGGCTTCCCACAGGGAGAAAAGTAGATTCCCCATATTGTCCATAGTGGTGACTATCCATTGAAGTATATGGGTTTGAAGTTTAAATTAGAGGCCTCTGTACTGGATTTGTTTAATATATAGATTCCACAGGATGGGCATGTAAATCAGTACTTAGATTCACCAAATCATAATTATTGTGCTTAACATAACTCTCATGCCTCAAAAAAAAAAAAAAGGATTGTTTCCGATCATCTCCAAATATCACTTGCATTCTATGTTTATATACTGATAATGTTTATCATCAGCTTACCATTTCAATGATCATTTTTAATAAATACAAACGCACAGATTCAAGTTAATAAGTGGAGTTGACAACCATACGTCTTCAAGACTATGATATTTCTCATAGTAAGATATGCCGCTTCGCGGGTCTGTGCTGTCGTTCCTCGTCTGAATCTCGGTCAGCTCCCTGGTGTTGGCCAACATTACCCTAAAATGATCACATTCGCCCAAATCAAACCTTAATAATGCAGATACTCTGACATGTGATAAAAAAAAATACGGGTATCAGTTTCTTCTGACGGACGACGTAGGCCCTACCGGTGGGTTATGGCATGTGTCACCAGCAACTGCTCCACCGTCTCGGAGCTGTGGGCCGGGACAAACAAGTGGACCTCCGCCCCTTCTCTGATGTAGAGGGGCGAGGCCGGCTGCCACAACACTGTCTAAAAAAACCCAAAACGGTATTTAACGGTGAAAATCGACAATAAAAAAAAATACAACTGTATAAGATGACGACGTGACTGGAGACGCGGAATAAAGGTCATAAAGGTCAGTAAAAACAGCAAAGCGCCAGCATCATGAAGAATGTGGATGAGCTGTTCAGAGTTTTACCTCATACTCGGAAGAAATTCTCTTCAAGACGTCGACTTGCTCTTGTGTCTTTGGTATGATTGACAAAACATGGTCGCTAAGTAACAAAATATTTTTTTTTTAATAACAAGTAATGATAGTTTTTATAAAAAAGGAAATAACTTTAGAACTGGAAATCTGCCACATACAATATTTACTTGTGTTCTACTCAATATTGCTTAATGGGTGGTTAATCACACACCCACACACCCCCACACCCACACACACACACACACTACTGCTGCCTGACTTTTGTTTTGTATCTTTGGCTATTTGCGTATATCTGACATTTAATATGAATTATATATTTTTTTTTATCCAATATTAAGCTTAAAGCTTTTCTTTTTTTCTTTTTCTTTAATGCTATGGCCCTTACCGGTTTGCACCAAAGCTCACCTGAAGAAATTCCTTGCATATGCAAATGAACCTGGCGGAATAAAACTGACTCCGGCTCTGATCGCAAAATCTCCTCGAAATGTGTCCAAACCCTGTCACGAACACTTGAAAAAAAATGTACTTACTGTTCTTGTGCGCATTCTCCAATCTTAAAGACTTGGATCACATTGAACCAAACCACAAGAAAAGTTACGAGATACTTCATGATGACAGAATCCAAAACTTGTGGCCCATGGTTTTAGATACGCTAGAGGGAGTCAGGCTGTATTGATTTAAGTACTGTTTGTTTTGAAGTTACATAAACTTTACTCTTTTTTTTCCCCTCTCTGATCCGTCATCATTGCAATGTTCTAGGTCATGAGCAATGTTCATGTTCTGCTACTTTCTTTCTTTCTTTTTTTTTAGAAGATGAGTATTTATTAAGTACAGGTACAAAGTTTTAAGAACACGCAGCAGGAGTCTGTTCCGGAAGAGGGTCCCGATCTCTGGCCGGCTGGTTAAATAGTCGCTGGCGACCTCTACCGGTCGACATCCCAATAGGTGCAGTGACCCTAGATAGTGTAAAAGCTGAACATTGCTTTGTGACACAAGTTTGACGTTTCAACAAAGGTACCAAATAACATGACCCTATATGGTTACATTGAAAATCAAAAGAAATGGCGGTAAGTGTGATGACCCATGACTGTTAGCAAAGAAATGCATTATTTTTCATTCATTCCCCCCCTTGGAGATGGGACATCTTCCTACAGCACACCACAACAGAAAACAAACCAACAACCAACAACCAATCTCATAACACAAACTAAAAACAAGCAAAAACAAAACAAAAACAAGACAAAAACAGGACAAAAAGAAGCCTCAAACCAATCCAACATCAATAGGTACAGCTAAATGTATACTAAGACTAAAACAGGAACAAATGCAATAAAATAAAGGACCGTTACACAAGAAATAAATGGTATGCCAACAAATAACATGTTGGGTTGGGGTTATCAGAAAAGACCTAACCCTTGACATCCAGTAAAACCCAGTGGGAAACCCAGGAAGTCCTTTTGATGGAGGTGCGCAGGAAAAAGATGACTGATAACAAGTGGGGGGGGGGGGGGGCTGGGCCAGAGGGCATCCGACGGGATGTTGAGTTCTTCACCACCTCCACATCTAACTCTGAGGAGCTCCATGCTTATAGGGGACTTGCCTCGTCGGGGACCACGGGCCGTAGCCCACAGCCGGATCTCCATTTGGCCAGGGTTGAGGGTGTATCTGTGGAAGGGAAGCAAAGGGGAAGGTTCAGGATCAAGGTTTAGCTACCTTCTTAACATCCCTTAAAAATTCTGAAATATTCACTTTGATTTATTTATCCTCAGCATATCCACTTTACAAAGTGGCCATTTATATTTTCTCCTATAAGTGGCATCAGAGGTAAAGGAATCATCACTGAGTGATGATGGGAGAGCAAAGGAAATTAAAAGAAACTCAATTAAATTAAATTAATAAAGAGGGTCTGAAAGAAAACAAAAAAGTTAGGTTGTTGGTTACAAGCAGCATAATATCACAGCCAAATAGAAAACATGAAGGATATAATGTTTGAGGAATAGCGGTCGTAATGTGTGCCGAAATATTATGTTTAAAAGTTGAAGTGGGGTAGGGTGCGGGGGAGGAAGGCATATTCAGACGTTTTACTTAAGTAAAGTCACTATTTGCTAACCTCCCACCACAGGCTGGGTCCACCAGGTCTGTACTCCAGGTCAATCTGTGTGGGAGGTAATTTGGGCCAGTTCGTCTGAAGTGAATGTCCACTCATGAGTCATGTATGGCGGACAGCGGGATAGGGCAGATTCTGTGTGTCGAAGCAGGACGCAGTTCTTCTCCTAAGTTCAGGTGTGCTTTGGTGCTTTATTTAATTGAAAACCAATGAGTTCAAACACAAGCGTAAAGGTTCATCATAAGCGCAATGGCCAGTACAGTGGTACCTCGACATACGACTGTAATTGGTTCTATAAGAACGGTCCTATGGTAAAACAGTCGCATGTCGAAACAATTTTTCCCATATGAATTATGAAATCATGAAGGGTGAAAATAAACAATACACAGCACAAACACAGAAAATATGAAAGAAATATCGATAAGCCATGAACTACGTGCACACTACACACACCATGTCGCCTGCCGACTGGCTGCCGACTGGCTGCCGACTGGCTGCCGTCTGGCTGCCGTCTGGCTGCCGTCTGGCTGCCGTCTGGCTGCCGACTGGCTGCCGACTGGCTGCCGACTGGCTGCCGTCTGGCTGCCGTCTGGCTGCCGTCTGGCTGCCGTCTGGCTGCCGTCTGGCTGCTGACTTGCCAACTGCAAATTTCCACGGTCGTATCTTGGAGCAGTCCGTCGCAAGTCGATACTAATTTTGGCGACTATTGCTGCTAGTATCTTGGATTGGTCGTAAGTAGATGCGGTGGTAAGTTGAGGTACCGCTGTTGATCGACTCTGTGACGTCACGCCCATCATTGTTACAAACATGTTTTTTTTTTGTTTAAGGGAGCAATGTAACCCTCATTAAATGTGCTCCGAATACGTCTGTGGCTTACATCCCACGAGAGCGGTATCAGCCATGTTCAAATCATAGTTGTGATTCGAACAAAGCGCTGCATTTGTGAGATGCATCGAGCATAAATAGGGAGCGGAGGTGCAGAAATGTTAAACGCCAAATAACATATGCAGAAGCGGTGTGGATAGCAGGCCCACAAAGCACAAATACTTTTAGGCCTACTGCGTACAAATACTTTCCACTTTGTAGGCCTACAGTACAGTACAGTGCATGAATCTGTGCCGCAGCGATGTGGTGGGATCATTTATGGCAGATCCAGGGTAAGTTTTCCGCGCTAGATCATGGACATAGTCAACGTAAGATGGATAATCAGGCTGGTTTCAAATCAGCTCCGTGCCATTTCACCATCTTCAGAAGGAAAAAGAAAAACCCGAAACATATATATATATTGTAGATATACACACACATTTTTTTATAATCAAGGGAAACTGACAAAGCGCAAATTTATCGCACATGATAATTTTAACGTATGAAACGTATTCAAGTATGTATATGTATGTGACGGATAAACCTCTTGAATCAAATACGATAGTGGTCGTACATCTGGCAATGCTGTGTGGATTGGAAAGGATGGCAAAAGTAATATTTTAACAATTTCAGTAATACAGTAATTAAAACTTTTTTTAAAATATATATTTTTTAATATATATAAATAAATAATAACGAATACAAGACAATCACACTCGAACGAGCGTCTTAAGCTAAAATCGATGCCTCGCTATTGAAAAAAAGAATTGCGTGCGTGCGTGTGACGAAGTGTAGAACAAACTCGGCCCGCGGTCACAATGGGACGCGGCGCTGGACGGCGGCGTTCTGAGGACGTGTCTCTCGCTGAACTTCCACCGCTCACGTCTCCGTGTGTCGACGAGTCTCGACCAAGTGCCCGCGAAACGACTCCGGCTCACGGCGTCGATCCGCCCCCGCCCGCCCCTCTAACGTGTTATTGGAACGATTATAGAAAAAAAAATCGAATCGGATTTTTTTTTTTTTTTTGGTTTGTTTGTCGATTTCCTTTAAATCGATTCTTGATTATACCCTGTATAAAAAAACAACAACAAGGGATAAATATATATATATATAGTTTTTAAAATCAATAAATGACATTAGGTTTTCGATCAGGGGGGAAAACTCCCTCCACTACGTGGCGGTGCAGGCTCCGCGTGTGGCGACGACTCGAGCAGGAAGAGGAAGAACGAAACTAAAGAAACTTGGCTTTTTTTTTTGTTTTGTTTTGGTTTTTTTTTGAATTGGGGCCCGGAACATGTCCGCCCACGACCAGCTGGTTCTGTGCCTGTGCGAATTGACCAGGTAAGGCGCGAACCGTGATTTAATTTGTATATCTCATTACACGTACAGATAGTGTTGACCGTTTGACGGAAGGGTGCGCGGCAAGGCCCACCGTTATGCCGACACATCCGTCTTCTCGTCTTGAATCCTTTTCTCTTCGTTGTTGTCGTGCAGCGAGGCACCTTTTGTTTTGGCGTCGTTTAAAATAGCGTTTCTATGCCGTCGCAGCGCGCTGTCGGACATACCGTGGAGGTAGCGTCGTCACTGGGGTGACGGGTGCTTTCATTTTTAAGTCGCCTCCAACGGTCTGAACTGAACCCTATGATCGTTCCCCGATGATCCTGGTCGCAATATTAAAAGTTGCCCAACAAACGTGGTCGAAACGTTCCACGGTGTAGGTGTGGCAGTCCCACCTCTCAATCCGACCGCGGCCTGATTCACGGTGCGTTCAGAATTTGGAACGATTTTGTGTGGAACCTCTTCGTCCTGTTAGTGAAGACAGGGGGACGGTGGATTTTGTTGTTTTTCCACACTGACCACTTATGACCAGGTCTACATATATTAAAAAATAAAAAGCTGCTGTACTCATTAGTGGTCACACCTGGACTAGATGACAATAAGAAGCCTGAGTCGCATTTCAAACCCAATTTCAGACTTGCGAAACTTTCATTCTATTTATAAAAAGAGGGATAAGGTGGTCTTCGCGGTAGGCCCTTCCAACCCCGTCCGGCCGTCATTTCTTCACAGTGTGTCAGGTGTTTGTGTCTTTCCCATTTCTAAATGTGAAGTTGAATGGATTCACACAAGCTTTTTACTCATTTCCTCCAGCTTCCTGCCAATTCCTCCCAGGGTTAAGATTTCAGAAACCATGACTGGTGGCGAGTTAATTTCCTGTGGATTGTTTAAACCACACTACCACGGGTTTGCCATGAGCCAGGATGAGGGATTCCTTTTCTTTTTATTGAATTTTTTTCCCCAGCCAGCTGGGCGTGCGTCGCAGGGTGTGTATGCCATTGCGCCAAAGTAGGTGTGGCCACCATTGGATTTAAAGGTCGGGATTAGATTCAATTTTTCGATTTAAACATATGTATTTATTTTTTTTTCAGCACTGACGGCTATGCCATTGTTAGACTATCAAGTCTTGATTTGTGAAGAAAAACGCTTGTTTCTCAACTAGTAACTTTTATTTAAATAATACTACGACTACTTCATTTACTCACCAAAGCACAGAAATACAGAATGCTTTTTTTTACAGAGGGGGACTGGGGACTCTGTCTGTGTGTGTGTGTGTGTGTGTGTGTGTGTGTGTGTGTGAGATATATGTACACACACACAAATAGTTCCAAATGCAACAAAGGCTTCTTTTTATAATAAGTCCAGGTTTGACAACATGTAAACAATACACAATAATGTAGTTTAGAACGCAGCGCACCCCATGTCCTACGTCAAAGCCCCTTTCTGTTGGAAATGACATTAAAAAAATACACAATTCATTAATATAAAACGTCAGTATTTTATATATGTAACTTATTTACTTAGTTTTTTAAGCCCAGTTCCAATAACTTTTGAAATTTGAACCAACTCTTTAAAGCCATCGCTGTTCTCTCAACTTTTGCAGATTGTTGTGGAAACTCCTACTACCGCTCATCTTCCTGTGCGTGCTCCTGATCGTGGCAGTGATCCTGCTGCTGGTGGCCGTGCGGCTCTGGGCTGCAGTCCAACAGGAACGCGCAGCGGGGCACAGAAGGATGGCCGCCTGACGGTGGCGTTCTTCCGTCCTACTGCAATGCCGGCGTCGGCGGAGAGGGTGCTGTGGTGTGCCATCAGGGCTCTGCAGAAAAGGTCATTTCAAACGAGGAGGCCTTGGGGAATTATTGTCCCATAATATTGCGAGCGTGCGATTCATCATACTGTCATATTGTGATAGACAAATGTTGATGAGGAGGTGTGAGGTCTGAGATGTTGTTGACTCAATGTGCTGTCCCTTAATTTGATCTTAGGTGCTGATTTCACTATACTGTATACAGTGTGACCATGAATAATTATACGCTCAAGCATTTTCTATTGTTTAGGCTCTGTACTCGAAACCTTTTTTACATTTTTTTATTAACAATCAGATCAGTTAATGAGCTTAAAGTAGAAACTCAAACTGCTTTGATTTGAGAGTATTTACATCAACGTATTAAGCGGGTAGCATGTCCTTCTGTTTCCTCATTGACTTCGGTAGGAACTAGTCAGAAGAAGATTCCATTGAAGTAATCCATTCATAACTCCTCCCTATTTCCCCCATTCTCATCCGTCCAAATACTTTGGTTACCTGAAAAAAGGGGACCCTGCATGAATAACTATATTTCGAAGATGGGAAATTTTTTTAATTCTTAATTGAAATTTTCATTTAGAGTACAGAGCAAAAACAATAGATAATGAGATAATATAGTAGATATTAAAATAGATGAACACATCACCTAGCTCTTGTACGCATTGTCCTGTAGTTATTGCCGTGTTCGTTTTTTTAAATTTTTGTCATTATCATGATATGTTGATTATACTTCAAACCATCGCACATTGAACATATATGTAGTGAGTAAAAAACCCTGACATAAGTGAAAACTTGATGTTAAAATAACCAGAATCAATGAATTTAGAAAGTTGCAGGTCCAGAGAGCAGTTGAAAGTTTTTTTTTGTTTTTTTTTTTCCCCCCCAATCCCCTGATGGAATATAACCAACATCTCCACCAGGTATCCCGACATTAACTTTGTGGTGTACACCGGGGACCAAGACGTGACCGGACAAGAGATCCTGGACGGCGCCCGTCGCCGCTTCAACGTCGTGCTTCCCCGGCCGGTTAAGTTTGTGTTCCTCGAGCACCGCCTGCTGGTGAGTCCAGTCTGTTTCCTCACTTCACCCTCCTGGGTCAGAGCATTTGGCTCCATCTTCCTGGGGTGGGAGGCGCTGACCGAGTTTGTGCCGGACATCTACATTGACTCCATGGGCTACGCCTTCACTTTGCCCTTGTTCCGCTACCTGGGCGGCTGCAGCGTGGGGAGCTACATCCACTATCCCACCATCAGCACTGACATGCTGTCTGTGGTGAGGCAGAGAAACCCCAGGTAATTCCAAAAACAAGAAGGTTTTGCTGCAAGAAACACGGGCGAAAACAATTTTCGCTGATTAATGATCAGTGTTCGGGAAGGTGCGCTACGAATGCAGTTGGCTATGCTACCAATTGCTCAACACAGAAAAAGGTTGAGCTGTGGCAAAGCTACGGCTAACAGAAAAGGAGTTAACTACACAAATGAACTACTCTGAAGCTTCTTTAGGTAAAGAAACAACGTTATTTAAAAGTTAATCTCAAAAGTGTATGGAGACGGGCAAACGGGGTCTAGACCTACCTGCTGGTCACCAATCTCTGCAGTGTCTGGGACTGGTTGACAGGTGGGTCGGTTAAACAGCGCGCGCTTGCCTCGCGCATTCGTGTACAATCAACGGGAATCGTACTGGGGTTCTTTTTACTTCCGCCGAGGTCGATCGATTTTTCTTTTAATGCCGTACAGCAATACAAGTTAAAAACGGCAATGTTACAGACAAATGAATAGAGTGGTGTTGGTACAAGCTACCACAATATTTGATGACGGAAGTAACTTAACGTCTTTAAAGCGGCTTAATTTTCAAAGTAGTTAGCAACTGGAAATTGTAGTGGAACGACTAGTTCCGCTACAACACTTGTGTGACTAATTCAAGCTACACACATTCAGTTTCAGGAGTGTGCAATGTGTGATTCAGTAGTGTTATACAAATTCTTTACAAATGTCCTACCTAATCCATAGATGTCGCCATAACTGTCACTCCTGCCAATGTCTCAGGTTCAACAATGCAGACTACATCTCCGACAACCTGTTCCTCAGTGCGTTTAAGGTGGTGTACTACAGCGTCTTTGCCCTGCTTTACGGCGTAGCGGGCTCCTGCAGCAACCTGGTCATGGTAAACTCCTCGTGGACCCTGAATCACATCCTGGCGCTCTGGTGCGCGCCCAACTGCACCGCCGTAGTGTACCCGCCCTGCGACGTGAGCGCGTTCATGGAGATCCCAGTGGAGGAGGACGGGGACAGGAAGTGCCACTCAATTGTCTCGATAGGGCAGTTCCGGCCCGAGAAGGACCACCGCTTGCAGATCAGGGCTTTCAAGAAGTTAGTCGACAGGAGAGGGGCGGCTCCAGGTGAGAGGGAGGCGGTGAAGTTGGTTCTGATTGGCGGATGCAGGAATATCAGGGATGAGCAGAGGGTGCTGATGCTGAGGGGGCTGTGCCAGGAGCTGGGTGTGGCAGACAAGGTGGAGTTTAAAGTCAACGTTCCCTTTGAGGAGCTGAAGAGAGTGCTCGGGGAAGCCACCATTGGCCTACACACCATGTGGAACGAACACTTTGGAATAGGTAACGTACCCTTCTGGTAAGAAGGTTTTTTGGATTTTTTTTTCCAACAAGGTAATACAATATATATCACAAAAGCCCTTGCTTACCTTTAAGGGATATATACCCCAGTTTTTATATTATATTTTACCCCAGCATGCTTTTTTCCCCCATTACACCCTATAGACAAAAAGATCAATTCTCTCTCTCTCTCTCTCTCTCTCTCTCTCTCTCTCTCTCTCTCTCTCTCTCTCTCTCTCTCTCTCTCTCTCTCTCTCTCTCTCTCTCTCTCTCTCTCTCTCTCTCTCTCTCTCTCTCTCTCTCTCTCTCTCTCTCTCTCCTCTCTCTCTCTCTCTCTCTCTCTCTCTCTCTCTCTCTCTCTCTCTCTCTCTCTCTCTCTCTCTCTCTCTCTCTCTCTCTCTCTCTCTCTCTCTCTCTGTGTGTGCGCGCGCGTGCATATATATGGTTAGCAGGTCTGGATAGATGATAATTAAAGCTGACAATGTTACAAATCAAGCAAATGAACCTGTCTACCCAACCTTCATGTTCCTATATCCATGTCCTTCTTCCAAGGTGGATGTGTATTGTTACACTATTATAGTGGCATAAAATGAACATAAAAGACATAAACATAAAATGGTTATTATTTGTATGCCAATTAATGGCCAACTAAAATGTCGTGATCTTGACAGCCCAAATGGTCATTACCCCTGTCTATTGTCTTCCCTCTTCAGGTGTGGTGGAGTGCATGGCTGCTGGGAAGGTCGTTTTGGCTCACAGGTCTGGTGGGCCCAAGCTTGACATAGTTATGCCATTCAATGGAGGCCAGACAGGCTTCCTGGCCACTGATGAGGACAGCTACGTGGAGGCCATGGACAGGATCCTGGCCCTAGCACCAGCCGAGAGGTTGCAGATCAGGCGAAACGCCCGCGAGTCTGTCGCTCGGTTCTCAGACCAGGAGTTTGAGGCCTGCTTCCTGGCAGTCATGGAGCCGCTAATTGGAACATTTCAACGGTGATGAGGAACACATCTTTAGGCTTGTGCACTGCTTACTGGGGCTGGAGATAGTTAGCTGCTTTAATATCTTGATGAATCTTCTCTTGTGAATTATCAGACTAATTCCAAAACAATGTATGTAATTTTTCCTTTACTATTTTTTGCTTATTGTAATATATAAGTTTTTATAGAATACATTTAGTCAAATTGCAACTTATTTTGCTAAAGTGGAAACAACAGGCCAGTCTATGGCTATCTAAGAATTAAGTAGTTGGTCGTTGCTTGCTATGTGCTACATTTGTGTGGTGACTTATTGCTTCCAATGAATTGGGAACTTACAAACCAATTTGAGATACCCAGTCCAGTGGCTTGTATTACAGAGCTGACCGTCAACCTATTCAGCCGGAAGCATTCAGTCAAGCCCCAATGTCTGTATTAACACCATTGGGAAGTCTGTTTGTCCGAGCATTTCTGGTTGTTGGCTTGTTTGCTAACTAAATTGATGGAAAATGATGTAATGAAAATGGGAACTTATTCTGTTCATTATGTACACTTGCCCATTTACAGATATATGTGGACAAGTACAAATCTGAGACAAAGTATTTGTTGGCATCTGTTTAGGCAGCCAAATAACTTGTTTCTGACAGAAAATAATAGTACATATAGAAATCCAACATCAGCTCTTAGAAGTAGCTATGTATGAGGTAGTGTCAGTGACATTTATTTGCCCTGATCCGAATCAGTTTTTAATATTAATTAATTATTAAGTCACAGAGCACATTTAAATCTAATCAATACACCAAAATTACTTCAAATGTTTACGAGACCAGGTTAATGTTCTGACAAATGTCTGAATCTCAGTGATGAAGAATGTGACTCACTGCAGCAAAACCAGCATTGTCGCATACTACTAAAATCGCCAGGAGCAGCCAAAAAAACCTTTCTAGAAGGAAGATAGGATTTTTTCCGCATTCGTGTTACATTGTTTTTTTTTTCTCTCTCAAAAAGTATTTTCAAAAACAAGTTTGATTTATAAATCGTAGAAAAATGTTATACCGTGGAGTTACATATTCCCGTTAGATTACATGGGGAAACAGTTTGTGTCCCGAGACGCTGAATAGCACTGAACGACACAGATCGATCATTTCCTTTAAAGCGACCACCCAGGTGAATAGCCTTCCTCCATATTCCATGTGATGTGAAGTCGTTTTGATAGAGTTCAACCTCTTAAACATACTACTTTTACACACACACAGACATTATTGTGTAGGGGGCCTATACCAATGAAGAAGTCATGCTGATGTCACTTTCGTAAACAAGGAAGAGGATTCTTTGGTTTCACAGTCTGTGAAACCTTTCATCTCCATGTTATGGATTACGGGAAGCGGGTGGCGGATCTAAATCATATCGCGGACCTTAATCTGACCAGTGCGATAGATCCAAGTCAGTGTTAGCACCGCATACTGGACTTCATTTTCCGCGATGATAGTCAGTTCTCCGACAGCGATGCTGAATCTGATAGTGCCGTTATCCCGGACTTGGAGAACATTTCAAACAGCGGATTTCCACCTGAATGTGACGATGAAACGCAATATTTTCAAGAACCACCGGCGGAGACCGACGACATGCCTGTTGTCGTTACAACGGAAGAAGTTGAAGTCCATGAGGTTGGTGATTCAGATTATGAACAAATAATAATGCAAAAGATTCTCAAGTTTGTGAATGCAGCCAGGGACAAAAAGAAAATGAAAAGAGGCCTCAAACAGGCTCTCAGAGTGTAGCTGTGGTAGGGTTGGGATTAGCCCACATAACTCCCAAGAACTTTGAAGATATTGGCATACCCACATTTATATATTAAATGACACAGAGGCCGATATACAGAGACTCATTATCGATAGACTACCCTTGTGTTGTCCGCACTTTTAAACTAAGTCCACTTTTATAAAACATGTATTCTTACTGTTAAATAAAAGTATTTTTAAAAATAAGGATGTGTGTCAATGACGCTGTTCAACATTTCCTCAAAACACAAGAACAATGCAGAGATTGACCCATTCAGCAGGGTGTCAAGAGGCCATGTGACAAGTAGCTATGCGGCTCTGTTGGTCCTCCAAACCATTTGCATTCGGGGAGCTGGCTGAATGAATCCAAGTGTGGGGGAAACTTAAGGCGATTATCTCAGAAACACAGTTTGCCACACCCTTGTCATTAACAAGTCATAGCTTTAATAATATTTGCTCGATTCGCACAAGTGACATCTTGTTTTGTGTGTGCTGACACACTGTGGTTTGAATGTCATTTTTCTACTTTTGTATGATGGACTGCACTGAGATCTGAGGTACATCCAGTGATTTTGGGGATGGTTTTGATCTCTTTCCCACATCCGTGCCTCTCATTAATTACTTTATATTATTTTTGAATGCTTTTTTTTTTCTTGATTTTACCGAAAACCTACCATTGTGTTGGACTCTGTATGTCTCTTCATGAATTAATTTAAGACTAAAAAGAGTGCGCCACCATTTGGACTTGGTCCTTTTTATTTGGCATGATGTACAATGTTTAGATTAGCTGGAAAAATACTACTTTAATATATTTTACATTTAGAGTCTCTGGAGTAGAAGTACACACACACACAGGTGTTTTATTTGTAGAGGTTGGTAGAGTACTCAAAAAAACCCTTAAAAGAATATTCAAATAAAAGTAGTTATCTATAACACAACTTAAGTATTTAGGTACTACATACATTTTGTAATATGAGTGCAATACGAGTCTAGCAAGTGATTACAAGCTATTGTAATAAGAATGTTACATTGTAAAACGTACATTACCTGCTTTACAAATGTTCTCAAGTAATTTGTAGGGCCAGCTTACATGTACTGTATCAATATACCTACAAGGCATATTGATGCAAAATGTGTAATGGAGAGTGAGGGAGCGAGCTCCGCTGCATGTCCCTGTTCCTCGTTTCTTCAAACAAAGCAAGTAAAAACTATTTTTATTGTAGATGTATATATTTTCCTCCATTTCCTAATAGAATGAAACAAAAATGGCCTGTGTGCAACGGGAAGACTTTCTCAGTAACTCTTAGCCCCGCCCACCAACATGTGAACAAACCAATCAACATTTCTTACTGTCCCCCCAATCGAAGCAGTCTAGACTTGGGCCTGCTATCCACCTCTGTTTATTTGCCCACCTGTGTTTGTTTGGACTTTCAAACTTTATTGTACGGGAACTGTGCTGACCGGTTCTCAACCGCGATGCCCTGTAGTTCCGAGTAACACAGCAAAGGATGACAAGCTGACAAACTGAGGCTACCAGATTAAAAGGGAATAATTATATTCCTCCCAAAACACATCGCAACACAGTCCCACATAAACAAGACGACTTTATTTTTATTGTCCGGCAGATAGGAGTTTGGAAAGAGTCGCATCGGAGTAGAAGTGGATTGGATGGACGGAATGGATAGATTGCACTAGGTTAAGATTTTATTTGGGCAACCTCTCCCTACAATTGCACACAATTTTCACACCTTACATACAACTGTATGATTTGAAAAATGGGAAAGGAATCTGTGCTGTCAGCATGCTTGGCATAACACAGAGTATTTACTGTATATGCCATTGCATCTAGGACAGTCAGTCTGCAAGTGGAATTCAACTTCTCAACCTGCAATGCCACACTTTATGCATTCTTTAATCATCAAGAACTGGAGGGACTACGGGTCTAAAACTATGGGAGTTATAGACCTGACCCCGTAACTCGCACCGAGCCCCAAACCCGCAACTTCGCCCCAAACCAACACATGGATGCCAGCCGCAGGCACCCGCCAAGATTGCTGCGGAGACTGGCCAGCTCAACCCAGAGACAAGAGGAGACGCCATCCCCTGGGCCCCCTTTATTAGCTTTAAAAATAATTATTATTAAAGCTATTATCTTTCTTTATAGATTCAGCAAGGAATGGGAGATCAGATATTGGTAAATCCTGACATCCCGTTTGTTCAATGTCTCACCATCCACGGCCCAATTTTTGCCCTGGTTGCAACTATTTAATTATAATTTGAAGATGGTTCACTTAATAGTAGTATCTGAAGTTTGGGGGCTGCTAGGCCTCTACAGTCTTTGTTTTTTGTAGTGCTGCTAGTTTAATTCTCGAGGTCTTGTGTTTCCAATAGAATTTATTGATTATAGAGTCTAGAGTATTAAACCAATTTACTGTTGGACGGTTGGACTGGGGTCATTGAAAATGTATAGTTTATTTTTGGTTTTATGTTCTTTTTCACTGTTGCTATCCTACCAATTAGTTGGATGGGTAGGTTGTTCAGTCGAGTGAGGTCTTCTTCTTCACTGGATTTGAGCAATGGAGTAAAGTTAAGGGTAAACAAATCCTGCAGATTGGTGGAGATATCAATACCAAGGTATCAAATGTTGCCAGTTGTGATGGTTAAGGAAAGTTTCTGGGTTACAGCATTCCAGTTTTCTCCACCAAATGGTAAGACCGTGGTATTAGGCCAGTTTATTGAATAGTCAGATGGCTGAAAATTTAGATATAACATTGAACATTTCCGGTAGGGATGATATTGGGTTCCCTAGATATAACAAAATGTCGTCTGCATATAAACTGATTTTGTGAACGGTTTCCCGTTTGTATGCAATGATACTATTGTTTTGGCGGATGGCCACCACAAGGGGTTCAATTAATATGGCGAATAGAAAAGGAAGGGTGGACCTCCTTGTCTTGTGCCATGTTGTAGAGTGAAACGCTGTGTAGTGTAGCCATTGGTCATGACGGACGCAGATGGTGAGTTGCACATAATTTTGATCCTTTGAATGAGTAACTCTCCAAAGCCAAATTTGTTGAGGGTGGAAAAGATGTCCAATTAACTCTGTCAAATGCTTTTTCAGTATCTAAAGAAGCAATAACAGTTCTTAAGTTGTTCCTTTGAGATAAATATATACTAAATACTATAAATAAGTAATAATAAGTATAAATAAATACTTTAATAATCCCAGGTGGAAATTACTTGATTAATAATGTATGTATAATAATATTAATGCTGGATAAGTGTCTGGCCTTGATGAATGAAGCTTGTTTGATCTGGGTGAATTATGAATTAAATTACTTTTTCAATTCTGTTGGTTAGTGTTTTACAAATGATCTTTAAATCACACTTAATTAGACTTATGGGTCTATCAGTGGAGGTGAGGGTAGGGTCCTTATTGGGTTTGAGCAAAACCAAAATGAGAGCAGCATTCATGTGTGGAGGCATGGTGGAGGTTGACTTAATCCCCGTAAACATTCAGATAAAGAGCGGGGATAGGAGTGGCCTGAAGTGTTCAAAGAATTCCACTGGGTAGCCACCTCCTTCTCTATCGCGTTTCAATTGATTAGAAAGAAATTTACCTGATTTGTCATTGAATTCAAAATAATTCACTCTTGTTCATTGCATGAGGAATTGTGTCTTTTGATGGATGATATTATGAAGTTGAGATTTACCTGTGGATCTCATTTATAATTTGCTTAGTGGGTGAGTGGGCTTGTTGGAAGTGCAAGTCTTTTAATTGTTCTAGTTTATTTTGGCATTCTTGTATTTTCTTTTTCTTGTGAGTGGAGAATGAAATAATACTACCTCTTAGAACTGCCTTTGTCGTTTCCCAGAGTATGGATGGTGAGATTTCTGTGGAGTCATTCAGTTCAATGAAGGACGTCCATTCTCTGGAAAATCAGTGGTTAAATCCTTTATCTTTCAGAAGTGAGGTGTGAAACTGCCACCTTCCAGGAGGGTTTGGGTTAGTTTCATTACTAAGGCTGAAACTAATTGCTCCAAGGTCGGAGATTACAATAGGGTGGATTTCAGGATTAGTGATTTTGGATATTACAGAAAGTAGACTACAAGTAGTAGTCAATTCTCGAGAAGATTTTTATTGGGTGGTGAGTAATGTGTATCCTCTATTATGTGGATTATTTGATCGCCAACAATCGGCAAGAGCAAGATCACTCACTCATTGTTTTATAGTGTTAGCCAGGTCTTGTAATCATCTTTGGTTTGTGAACCGTCTAAACTTGGATTAAATACTGTGCTGAAGTCCCCTCAAAGTACAATAATTACAGTCACAATACACAATAAAAACAGTCAGAGAATTCTAAGAGTCTTGAAAATATGTTTTGAAAGAAAACTGGGTCGTCCTCATTGGGGCCATAAATATTAGCTATGGTTAATTTGACGTTTCCTATAATCCCTTTAATCATTGTGTATCGCCCTTTAGTGGCGAAATTTCTGGTTTTATCCTGATATGGGATACTTTCATTGATCAATGTAGAAACACCTTTTTATAGAATTATATGATGCAGAAAACATCTGATAATCCATTTAGCTTTGAGTTTGAGGTGCTCAGATGCAGTGAGGTGAGTTTCTTGCAGTAGACAGAAACTGGGGTTCATCCTGAAAGGTGATCTGCTTTATGGTGTCCGTCGGGAGTTTCAAGGCGGTGTGGAGGAAGTCTTTCACCATGTTTTATGGGGTCTCGGTGTGCTCTCGGGGATCCTGGAAAAGACGAGGTTGTCCCGCATGCTTCTGGAATGGATATCCAGGACAGTCTCTTTCATTATTTATTTTTTAGTTTTCAGATCCGTGTTGTTTTTTTGTAGCTCGCCGACTGTGTGGTGCAGGAATTCAGGTCTGGCTTTAATGCTTTGATGTTTATCTGAAATAATAATAAAATATTTGAAGATAATTAAAGTTGGTGGGGTTTTTTTATGCCCCGCCCCTCCCCTCCCTCCTGTGCCAATAATACCGTCTGCCTAAATCGGGTCTGATTATAGTACAATTCAGTATTCAAAATCTATGCGCTGTGCTCTGTTACATTTGTCATAGAAATAGATCCCTTACAGTGGTGTTCCATGTGTGTTTTTTTCCATCAGCATTGAGATCAGGGAGGACATAGATATCCATGTTGTCCACTATCTGAGTAATGTTTTGGTCCTGCTTGTAATTTGTCAAGGACTGCAAGAACACAGAGTCACAGTATCAAACCACTGTATATCACAGTCACAGTCAGCTAAATGGAAAAGAGATGCTCATGGGGTAGACAGGTCAGTACAAGTAGGGTCAAGGTATAGTCTGAATAGATGGGTCTTCAGTCCGTGACACAAGATGGGAAGCGATTCAGCCGTTCTGACATGGGGGAAGCTTTTCCACCATTGTGGCACCAGGTATGACAAGAGTCATTGCTGGGATGAATGACCCTTAAGCCCACGTAGCGATGGAGGAGCAAGGCTGGCCTGCAATGGTGGAGGAGCACAGTGAACGAATCGGAGTCTGGAATTTGACCAGTGATTAGAGATATGGAGGAGCAGTTTGATGGACGGCCTTGGAGGAGAGTACCAGCATCTTAAATTTGATCTGAGCAGAGATGTAAAGCCAGTGGAGGGATCTAAGGAGGGGAGTGACATGGACAAATTTTGGAGAGTTGAACGCTGCATTGTGGATGCAGCGTTCAACTCCAGCCAGCGTCCAGCCAGAAGAGCATTGCAATAGTCTAGACGGGAGATGACCGACGCCTGAACCAGAACTTGTGTTGTGACCCTCGTGAGATGTGTGTATTCTTCGGATGTTAGGAAGGGAGAGAAGAGAGAAATCCTGCAAAAGCAAGTTGTAGCAGCAATTTGGGCAGAGCAGGAGCGCTGGTTGTCCAGAATTACCCCATGGTTCTTGGCAATCTGAGAGGGCGGTTGTGGTAGTGGGGAGTGGTTTTGGCGCCATCTGCAGGTGGGGAGAGCCAGCATTGGCAACCGAGGGGAGGACGCAGCTGCAGGAGATTGAGGTAATCAGTCTTTAAAAGCTGTGGTCATAATGTTTCTATCTTGACAGTGAGGCTGGGCTCCCATTGCAGAGCTGTGTGATGTCTGAAAAAGACATTTTTATCTCTGTTAAACAAACACCCAGCACAGTCTTGTTTAATTCGTACCTGCCTCCTGGTTCATCTCTCTACCCCGCACGGCAAGAGTCTAGTTACAGTGGCACCCCATATAATACAAAATTAATACAGATGGATCAACAGGAGAACAGGGTCAATTTCTGCTGGGGCAGGCCCTTCACCGCATAGCAGGGATACAGGAGACAGGCCAGGCTGCCCTCCAGCAACAACAGTTGCTGGCATGTAGCAGCAGAGCCAGGCCCTAAATGAGCTGATGGGCCAACAGAAGGAAGACCAGGCTCTAATGTGGGGGCTGCTGCAGAGTCCGGGCCGCATGCCACCGATTCCTGTGCCACGGATGACACTGGAGGCACATCGAAAACATCCCCAGGGGTGATGTTTACGCCTCTATTGCTTGCCTGAGCACAAAAGAAAGGTGGTGCAGGCCGAGATCAAGGCTATGTTAGACGGGGGTGATTGAGGAGACTGGTGTAGCCCAATTGTGCTTGTATCGAAGCGGATCGAAGCAGACAATTTTGAGCTAAAACATTTCTTCACGATTAACAAGTAATAAATAACTATTCTGTATCATTTTAAAGTAAAACAAGTACGAGAATTAAAATTTTAAAATTTCGAAAATAAAATTCAAAATATAAATGTGGCGGACAAAGGGGTGTGTCAAGCACCGGCTGCGACAGCACGGTTCCCTTACATGCGGCCGCCAAGCTGACTGGAGGCAGGGAGCTTTCTTAATGTTTCTCTGTTTTACAGAGGGGATCGGCACATAGGCTCGTCAGCAGCCCAGCAGCGGAACGCCATTCCTCCTGCGCCCGAGATGAGCATTATTATCCACAATTATTATAATAATCCTAATGAGTGATCGATACAATTGTGGCCTGCGTGCCACATATTGAATTGAACAATAAAACTCGCCATGTTGGCGCACCATGACCAGAAAGACTCTGTGGCGCCTTTTACTCTGCGCCCTGCCCCTCCCGGGTCTCTGCTCAGGCGCCACTTGTGGGGGTTTCTTCCCACAGGTAGTGTTTAGGGAGGGATGCAGAGTCTTTCTGGTCTTGGTGCGCCAACATGGCGAGAGTTTTATTCTTAATTTCAATATGCGGCACACTGGCCACAATTATATGTATCACTGAGGATTGTTATAATCTCTGATTTCATCTTTAATCTATAATCCTCTCCTTTCAGCCGCTCCCAATAGGTGTCGCCACAGCCGCTCATCTGCCTCCAACACCTTCTGTTCTGCGCATCTTCCTCCCTTACACCAACCGCCTGCGTGTCCTCCCTCACCACATCTGTAAACCTTCTCTTTGGCCTTCCTCTTCTCCTCTTGCCTGGCAGCTCCATCCTCAGCATCCTTAATAATTGTGGATCATAATAATTGTCCTCTCGGGCGCAGGAGAAATGCCGTTCTGCTGCTGGGCTGCTGACGAGCCCGTGCGCGGATCCCCTCTGTAGGACAGACAATCATTAAGAAAACTCCCTGCCTCTAGTCGGCCCAATCAGCGCTGCCAGACACCGATTGGGCCGAATTGAGGCAGCTTGGTGGCCGCGGGAAAGGGAACCGTGCTGTCGTCCGCAGCTGGTGCCTGACCACGCTCCTTTGTCCGTCACAATAAAATATTCTGATCTACCTTAATTTGTCGACACGAAAACTCAATTTTCATTGGATAATGCGGTACGTCATGGGTCATTGTAAGGTCAAGGTCACTTTGATACACACCATGCTTCATTTGCATCGAAATATCCAGCCTGGGACAGCAGGAAAAAGGCATGCCAAGAGCTACAGCGGAGAGTATAAGCCAGTCAGCAGCAACTCCGTGTATGGACCAAGCAAGGTGACCGGAATTTGGCTAACTTTGGTGGTGCTTTGGCAATAGTGAGGAATGGGAAGCCATTCACAGATGGCGAGTACGCCAAAACATTCATGCTTGATGTGGCCAATGAACTGTTTGATGACATCCCAAATAAAGACAGGATAATCAAACTAATGAAAGACACGCCCCTGTCAGCAAAAATGGTTCACGATCGTACCATCATGATGGCAAATCAAGTTGAGGAAACACAAAATAAGGATATTAACGCAGGGACATTCCTTTCTCTCGCTTTAGATGAGTCAACAGACGTTAGCCATTTAGCTCAGTTCAGTATAATTGCGAGGTGTGCGGCAGGTGACACACTGCGTGAGGAAAGTTTCGTTGTTTTGCCAATGAAAGGGTCAACACGAGGGAAGGACTTATTCAAGTCTTTCATGGAGTTCCCTAAAGAAAAAAATCTAGCGATGGATAAACGTATTTCTTTGTGTACTGATGGTGCTCCCTGTATGTTGGGGAAAAACAAAGGCTTTGTAGCGCTTCTTCGTGAACATGAAAATAGGCCCATCCTAAGTTATCATTGCATTCTGCACCAGGAGGCGCTTTGTGCTCAAACGTGTGGCGAGCAGCTTGGTAAGGTGATGTCGCTGGTCATTCGAGTGGTTAACTTTACACCGCGTTCCAAATTATTATGCAAATTATATTTTTCTATAGATTATAGATTTTCCTAAATAGTCGATGCAAATGACAGTCAATACAATTTTCAAGTCATCAACGTTTGGGTATAATTCAAATGTTATTGAAAAAACCTCACAATGATAACAGTATTTTTTTCCCCAAAATAAAAAACTCAAAATGTACTGTTCCAAATTATTATGCACAACAGAGTTTCAAAACATTTTATAGGTTGTAAAGAACTGAAAATGGTCATTTGTTGAATGTGCAGCATTAGGAGTCATATTTACTGAAATCAAAAGCTATTTCAATCAAAAACATCTCAACAGGTCAAGTTACATGTGAACATAGGAGCCTTCTGTGATATCACCTTCACAGTTCTTGCCTCCATTGAACTTGTGAGTTTTTGGAGTTTCTGCTTGAATTTCTTTGCAGGATGTCAGAACAGCCTCCCAGAGCTGCTGTTTTGACGCCAACTGCCTCCACCCTCATAGATCTTTTGCTGGAGGATGCTCCAAAGGTTCTCAATAGGGTGGAGGTCAGGGGAGGATGGGGGCCAAACCATGCGTTTCTCTCCTTTTATGCCCATAGCAGCTAATGACACAGAGGTATTCTTTGCAGCATGAGATGGTGCGTTGTCAGGCATGAAGATGGTTTTGCTACGAAAGGCTTGGCTTTGCCGAGGTCATTTTCACACCTTTAGGGATCCTAAAGGGGCCGAGCAGCTCTCCCCGTGATTCCGGCCCAAAACATGACTCCGCCCACCTCCTTGCTGACGTGGCAGCCTTGTTGGGACATGTTGGCCATGCACCAACCAATCTGCACCATCCAGGGTTGCACGGCACTCATCGGTAAACAAGACTGTTTGAAAATGAGTCATGTATTTCGGGGCCCACTGCAACAGTTTCTGCTTGTGAGCGTTGGTTAGGGGGGGGCCCAATAGTAGGTTTATGCACAACTGCAAGCCTCTGGAGGATCCTGCACCTTGAGGTTGGCGGGACTCCAGAGGCACCAGCAGCTTCAAATATCTGTTTGCTGCTTTGTAACGGCATTTTAGCAGCTGCTCTCTTCATCCCATGAATTTGTCTGGCAGAAAGCTTCCTCATTCTGCCTTTATCTGCACCAACCCGTCTGTGCTCTGAATCAGCCACAAATCTCTTCACGGTACGATGATCATGCTTAAGGTTTCGTGAAATATCTAATGTTTTCATACCTTGTCCAAGGCGTTGAACTATTTGAGGCTTTTCGCAGCAGAGATCCTTTTTCTTTCCCATGTTGCTTGAAACCTGTGGCTAATTAATCATGTGGAACGTCCTTCTCAAGTAGTTTTCCTTTAATTGGTCTCAACTGGCAAACTAATTATCACAGGTGTCAGATTGATTTCAGTGATCCAAAGAGCCCTGAGACACAACACCATCCATGAGTTGAATTGAAAAACAAAAGATTAAATGTTTAGGACACTTAAATCCAATTTGCATAATAATTTGGAACGCAGTGTATTGTTGCCCGAGCTTTAAATGATCGCCAGTTTAAAGCTCTGTTGGAAAAAGTTTGGAATAATTACCCCGGTCCGCATTTACACAGCAATCTGCGTTGGTCATCAAGGGGGAAGGTGCTCAGCCGCTTTGCGCGCTTGCCCGAGGGAAATCCGGACTTTTCTCTAAGTGAAAGGCGTCCAGCATCCTGAGCTAGCTTACACAGAGTGGCTCATGCAGTTTCACTATCTCGTGGACATAACTGGACATCTGAACCAGCTCAATGTGAAAATTAAAGGCATTGGAAATACAGTCTTATCCCTTCAACAGGCAGTCTTTGCATTTGAAAGCAAGCTGGAACTCTATCAGGGACATTGAGACAGGCCGTCTTCTGCACTTTGAAAGACTGCGAAAATTTTGAGATGCGCACTTAGCAAGTGACCCACTCAACATTTTTGATCTCCAGCAGCTAGCTGGCTTTATGTCTAATCTCCTGCAGTCATTCAAAGCGCGTTTTAGAGAATTTCGTGAGCGCTCTATTCTTTTTGAATTCATCACTCATCCACACGAGTGTGCAGTGGACAAAGCCGACCAGACGTGCATCCCCCGGGGTTCTGCATCAGAGACTTTGAGCTGGAAGTTGCTGACCTGAAGGCTTCAGACATGTGGGTGAGTAAGTTCAAGTCACTGAATGGAGAGTTGGAAAGACTTGCGTGACAGCGAGCAGAGCTGGCAAGTGAACACAAGTGGACAGAAATTAGGAAAAGTTCAACCTGAAGGAAGGAGCTTCCCGTCACAAACCGCACAATGCAGCGTGAGTATTGCGGTATTGTTTGGCTCTACATACGCATGTGAGCAGTCTTTCTCGCATCCGAGAAACTTTAAGAGCAACCTACGCGCATGTTGAACTGATGGAAGCCTCAACGCAGCATGAAGCTTAACCTCACTACGTATGAAGCAGACTACAGGGCCACCAGCAAAACCAGGCAGCACCACAAGTCGCATTAATGGTAAAAAGTATTTCATTTCATTCTAACAGTATAACAATATTATTATTAAGAAGAATAAAGAGAAATGTATTATATATTGCGCTTTTTTAAGTATTCAGAGATATGTTATACGTTAACAATGTATGCCTTACTTAAAAAATGCACACATTAAGTTGCATTCAGTTTTATTATAGATTATATGGCTCCCAAGAAAATACATTTCGAAATATTTGGCCACTCTGACAAAGCACTCAGTGCAGAGTGAGTTCAGAGATCTCCCAGCCAAAGAGGTTCCCGACCCCTGGTCTATATTGTTCTATGTGGACTGTCAAGGGGTGAATGACATGTCAAAGTTTGATGCCTATCCAGTGCCCTGGGTCATTGAAGAGTTGCTGTGCCCACATGCAGCATATGCTGCTGCTTACCTGGATGACGTTATCATGCACAGCGTCGACACATACGGCGGGTAGGGACCGCTCTGGCGTCCTTAAGACAGGCCGGGCTGACAGCCAACCCATAGAAGTGTGTGGTTGGACGGAGGGGAGGTACGGTATCTGGGGAACCAATTAGGCGGTGGGCAGGTTTGTCCCCAGATTGGCAAGACAACGGGGATTGCAGCCTGCTTAAGGCCCAAAACAGAAAAGCAGGTGGGGTTGTATCTATTTTATTTAGCAACATTTGACAGGGGAATGTCACTGCTTTATGAACAGTCTAATAACAGAAGAGACTGAAGTTCCTCGAAATCGTGACCTTCAACGATTTGGGCAAATGATTTTCCAGTGATGACATACAAGAATGTAAAATCCCACATTTAAAAAAAATATTTCAGTCCATACAACAAGACAAACTAGACACAGGTAACTAACTGAGCCATATGAAAAGTGTTCTGTTCTGCAGATAACAAATTGGCACGGAGCCTGAGAGAATCAATAGCCTTGGCAAGGACATAAACCCAATGACACCACAGCACAAAGATCAGGAGTTAGAGCGAAGATAGAAGGCAGAGAGAGGAGGGGCGGGCAGTATTATATGTAGTATATTTGGCGAAACCCGGTGCCAAACTTTAATCCTCATCAAGATGAAGTGGAGCGTAGGCCTCCTGGCCCTGCTGCAGGCTCTGGGATGCTCTGGTGAGTAAATGTTAACGAGAGGATCAAAATATCTGTGTCACATAACCAGGTAAAGATCAGGCAGCGTTTCTCAAACTAGGGTCCGAGTAACCCCAATGGGTCCATGACAAGTCTTTCCGCAGAATTAATGATCTCATTTTTGAAAATATAAATACTATCATATTAATTTTGGATTACTAATTTATCCAGCAAAATACTGTTAAGTTAAGAATCTAAAACATTTCGCAAATATTTCTACAAAAACTGTGGCAATGTGAGGGGTTAACGTGTCCTGTCTGGGGAGACTAGTTCTTCCCACTACGAGAGAAATCAGAAATTGTTAATCCTACAGGACTCTCAGAATCTGAGGCCCACTGATTTAGAAGGCATCATGCAATATTGTTTTAGTTTTTTAACATCCCATTAGGTCGCAATGTTAAGTAGTAATGGTAAAAAAAAAAATCCATATCCTCCTTTGGAATTGAGAATGGTCTGACATGGAGTTGTGTGATGTCGTCATGATGACAGCAGCAAAAGACAAGAGGATGGATAGGTACGTTGAGAAATGTACCACTGCTGCATCTCACTGGGCTTAAATGCAGACCAAACATTTAACTCAGAAAAAAAATAAACTGTTCAATCTCCTTTTCAAAAACAAGAGATCCATAATGCAATCATGCAGCCTTTTATGCTATACTGCAAAAAACATACATCTTATAAGGTTTTATTGACTGTTTTGCGCTTCCAGAAATCAGCTATTTAAGCTCATTAAGAGACTAGAAACAGGCAATTGCGTCGCTTCCTACTGGCAACCTACTGTAGCTATTGTTGAGCTCCACGGCGATTGCAAAAACTAGTTTTAAATTGAATGTAATAATGTTATTTAAAACGAGGACTCGGACCCTCAGTGTCATGTCGGTTTTCCATTTTCAAGCGTTCAGTGAGGTTGTGTTGTGAACACGGCCAAAGAAACATTTGAACCCTTTGAAGTATGCTCCGTGAAAGAGCAATGCAAACATTTTTTAAATTTATTAGGTTTTAAATTTCATTAGAAAGTTTAGAATCCAAAAATGTACATGCCCTTAACTGAGATTTGCATTAGCTAGGGATAAGAGTAAATCCCCCCCCCCCCCCCCCGATACACGAGGAGTTTTCAACAGATACTTTGAAAGGCACAACTAGTAACATTAGACAATTATCAACAAATAGCACCCTTAAGAGGAAGCCTAATGCTCCTCCACCGTGAGGCTTCTTAGAACTCCGCAGCAGAGGGGTCTTCCAGGTCGTTTGGCGCTGAATGCTCGTCCAAGCCAGTTTGGGGATATAGGCGGCGTAGTTCAGGGGGGATTGAGCGGAGATTGACGTGTCTGGGGGCATTTCCTATTGCTACCGGTTTGGGGTTGAGATGCACTCCAAAGGCTAGAGAAAGGGCGACAGGTGCAGGGCAGGTGAATTCAGTCAGAAGATTTTGACGTCACGAAAACACAAATATTTTAACTTTGGCATTTGTCTTCCAGCCTTCCCAGCACTGAACTCAGAATTGGCGACCATTGCGAACAAGGGTCTGAGCTTGGCTCTCTCAGAGGTCAACTCCGTGTACGCCGTCGGCCATCTTTACCGGGTGACCCGAAGCTCAGTGAAACGGGTAAGGGGGTATACTTTGAGAGATGTCCGTTCCAAGCACTCTAAACACTCCGGTGCTTAGAGTGCAAGGTTTGGATAGGGACCCTCTCCAGGCCCGGTACCAATATTAAAACATTAAAAAGTGTATTGTACTGTCTGATTAAGTAGTATTGTCAGCATTAAAATAACCTTGAGTGTTAACTCATGCATCACAAGTGAAAATTACAGACAAGTAGGCTATTTCCACTCACAGCACTGTTGTGCCGCTTTTCGTCATAATTTATTGTCCTCGTCAGTTTAAAATTTAAATTCAACTCTACACTAGGTTTAGTGCAACAGGATCACTCGATTAACCCGGATTTAATCCAGTTTAAAAAACAAACTTTGTTGGTGCAACCCACCCATGAAGGGAAACTTTCGGGTTGGCATACCCAGTTAATTCATGTGTGGGGAAATGATGTAGGAATTCGATTGAAGAAATTATTTTCATTTTCTTTCAAGTTACAGGACTTAATGGACTAATATTTGTAATGCAATTAGCCACGGCAACCTAAAAGTCGGACATTGCCCGCGAATTTGAACGTGACATCACAGGGGAGGAGACAGGACAGAGGAAGCGCCGGAGTGAGTGAATGGCAAGTTTAAAATAAAAATAAAAAGAATCCCAATAGAGTACTGCAGGAAGGAGCCCTAAAACCCAGAAATGAGTTCGCATTTGGGTTTTTGGTTAGACGCCTGAAATAAGGTCTGCGCTTAACACAAGCTTATGAGAGGATGTTTTTTTCTTTTCCAAGACATAAAATACATCAGGAAATAACCCACTCATGAATCCTGAAGCTTTTAGGCGTCTTAAAAAAGGCGGTTGCTAACAAGTGGCTGAACGAGGCGACAGAAGCTGTCGGGGACATTAAACGTCATCACGCCGAACACGGAAAGTCATGTACTCACTACTCTGCCTTCACAGCCTCTTGTGTTTATACTCGTACTCTTGCAAACTATTCTAACTCAAACTTTCCAGGCTTTTTTAGAAGAAGTCGCGCGAAAATCAAATGAATCAAGTTGGAATCCCAGTGGTGGCGACGCTGAAGTCATGTGACCGTAACGTCAGCTTTTTACGTTTGGCGATTGCATTTACGCTTCAAGAACCATAAAAGTGGAGTTAATTTGTGAAGATTATCATGCTGAACGAAACATGTAGCTACCATACACTTTGGGTTGCCACAGAGCTTATTTTCTGCAATAATCCAAAATCCAATGGAAAATCCCATTGGCTTTTTGTCGAGGGAACCAGGGCGATGCTAATTTCCGGGTTGGCCTGAAAAAATACATCATCCCTGTGGAGCTCTATGTCAAGAGCGCCGAGCCCAGTGGGGTGGAAAGTCCTCCTCCTACGATGGGCTGCCTTATCATTTTGAGCCTGCCAGGCTTCCGGGAACCGGCGAGGTAGAGGAGAAACACGGCCTTAGCTGCAGATCCTTTAAGTCCTGGAAGTTGCGAGGTGGGGCCCCCATGGATCGGGCTTGTTGTTCCAGCACATCCCACGGATGCTCGAACGGATTCAAATCCGGGGAATTTGGAGGCCAAGTCAACACCTTGTACTTATTGTCATGTTCCTTAAACCATTCCTGGACCATTTTTTTGCAGTGTGGCAGGGAGCATTATCCTGCTGAAAGAGGAATACTGTTTTTCTGAAGGGGTGAATTTGATCTGCAACAATGTTTAGGTAGGTGGTATTTGTCAAGGTAAGGTCCACATGAATGCCAGGACCCAAGATTTCCCAGCAGAACATTGCCCAGAGGATCACACTGTCTCTGCCGGCTTGCCTTCTTGCCTGCATCCTGTGCACCAGTGCGTCCTGGTGTCATCTCGTCCCTAGTTGAACAACGCATACGCACCCGGTCATCCACATGGTGAAAGAAAATGATTCATCAGACCAGGCCACCTTCTTCCATGGCCCAGTTCTGACACTAACGTGCTCATTGTAGGCGCTTTCGGCGGTGGACAGGGGTCAGCATGGCCACTCTGACTGGTCTGTGGCGACGCAGCTAGCTGCAATGCGCTGTGTCCCCCAAACGTTTTCATCATAGCCAGCATTATACGCACTTTGTGTATAAACAGCAGGGGCGACCATCAATCGGCTCCCATAAAATAGCTTTTTCTTCAGCCATTTTACGGGGCCAGTGAGGCCCATAGCTTAAAGGGCTGCGCTTACAGTAGACTCATAGAATCTGGAGTTACAATAGGGAACTAACGTTCTATTTTGTATAAGCTCGGCCCTTTAAGGCTATCGCCAGTGGGTTAAAGGTGGAGCAGGATATAGTCTATGCCTCACTGGTCCGGTACCATAAGCACAACCATACGTACTTCAGTAACGAATCACTAACGCTCCATTCCCAGTCACTGCGTCATGCGTAATGACGCACCACAGGACCCATATGATCCTGAATGGCGCAGCATAGCAGAATAATAAATTCTCTATGGTGGCATGCGGGCTGGGAACAAATAATCCTCCTGCTGTGATGATTGGGGACGAGGGTTACGCACTGTAACAGTCCAACAAGGCGCAGAAGGAGGCAGATGCCTCTGCAACGCCAACAGGCAGAAGGGCCGAAACGGGGGCCTCAGCGAAAGCTGAGCGTGCACCCGGCTGCTTGTCATCCGGCTCCAGCCCCTCTGATGGGAGGGGGAGAGCAGGAGGCAACCCGTGTGGGGATACCATGGAGGGGGCGGAGTCGTCCGGCTCCGGCCCGGCTTTGAAGAAGTCGAGCGCTTCATTCAGGGAGTAGTGGTCCTGTGCAGGAACATCTTCCTCCGAATCCGCCACGGCCACAAAAGCGTCCGCCTTGCATTGTTTCTCCGCCAGAGGAAGGAGCTTGCAAAAGGAGCACACCGCTTGAGGGGTGGCGCTCCACCGGCGTGCTCCGCCAATTTAAGTGGGGCCCACAGTAGGTGGGCGTGGACTAAAAGATTTCAGTGCTGCGCGTGAGAAGAGGGATAAACCCACTAAGGTTAGAGGGCGGGGCTGAAATAGAACTGCTACTAAGAGACAACACCTAGAAGACTGCCCCTTATGTCACCGGCCGAGATGTTAAAAAAATAAAAATAAAAAAGTTTTGTACATGTAAGTACCATCAAGTGGTTGACTCTAGGCTACTGCCTTACTTACCTTGTCCGATATGTTTATTGCTGTCATCCTGATTAAAATTGCCAATTGCCATTCTGGTTTTCCCAGTGTGTGTGTGTGTGTGTGTGTGTGTGTGTGTGTGTGTGTGTGTGTGTGTGTGTGTGTGTATACACTAATAAAATAATAATTCCTTTATGTTTATATTTTATTATTTTTTATTTACTTTATAATATAATTTTGATTTTCCTAGATGATTTGAAGTAGTATTGAAATGTGCTTATTTTTCAAATGACCTGTGTTGTAAAATAGGGTTTACATTTTTTTTTCCCCCACCCATTTTTGTTTGTGTCTCTCAGGTCATCCCTGTCAGTCTGAACACCAATGACCTGTTGTTGAAGTTTAACGTTCAGGAGACTGACTGCCTGAAGGGTTCCCAAGAAGATCCCCAAACATGTGCCTTCAGAAGAAAGTTATTTGCAGTGAGAAAAGCATGGACTCGCTCTCTCTCTCTCTCTGTCTCTCTCCTTAAAAGTCAAAAGTCTTTCTCTCGACTCTAACTTGACAACCATAACGATCCATAGATCAGTGAGCTACTTTTTGTTATCCCCAATGGAATGTTGAATGTGAAAGATGTTTGATGAAGATGTGTTCTTGCCATCACACAGAACAGGATTATTATTATTATCATTATTCACAATTATTGAAATCTTTACATAGTGAGATAGTATTGTATGTGGTTATCCAGCCGTAACCAGCATAACAATACTAAGCCTCAGCCCCTGCACGCACTCAGTGCTGTATCCAGGCAGGAGGTAGGAAACTTTTGCTCTTGTGAGGTCAGATGTTGACTGACTCCCGCCACCCGTTTACCTTGGCAGGGTTTCTGCAGTTGCGACAGTGAATGATGTCAAACACGCTCAGTTGGTATCACTGGACTTTTGCAACAAACAAAAAAGTCCAGCGATCACATCCGTCACCGAAAAACCACTCGATTGTCGGGCGGGCGGGGGTGGGGGGGGGGGGGGGGGGGGGGGGGGTGTCGAGCTGCTGGGTTCCAGGGTCACACCCAGACATAATGTGGTTGGTCGTGCAAGGACAGGTTTGCTACTCAGTGATATGTTGAGTAACATCATTTATAGCTGCCCGTAGCACAACCTTGCTGAATTAACTGGGGGGGGATGCAGATAACTGTCTGTTTTATCACTTTTTTCCAATATTGAGCTATTGAGCTATTTAGCTCTTTTGGCTACATCCGCCCCGATGTGACTGACTAGAAACAGGAAGTTGTGCCGCTTCCTACCGGCAACCGGCTGCAGGCGACGTCACACTCTGGATCGACCGCGGGAAATCCCAAATGTAGTTTTGAATAAAATGTGACGTTGTAGTTGTTACAAACGTATAACGAACAAACACCCGCCCAGCGGATGCAGTGGAGGGGGAAGGACCGGGCGACGGCACATAGGGATGGAGTTGAACATGAAGCTTTCAGACCCGTCCATTATTTTCTTCTTTGCTTTTTTTTTTTTACTAATGTCTTTTTTTTTTTTTTGCATCATTCCCTTTCTTGTCTTACCCCGTGGACCAGACGTCTGTGTCCTGCTCCAGCCGTGTGCGAATGGCCCCTACATCCATCCAGGTGGTGTCTCTGAAGTGCAAACAGGACAGCAGCAGCAGCAGCAGCAGCTCCGAGTCCAGCGAGGAGGTGAGAGTGAGAGAGAGAGCGCATTATTTATTAGGATCAGAGCAGCGATATCTGGCTTTCAAAATCAGCAGATTGGTCCGTACACTTGTCTTGGCATGAAGCCAGTATAAAACAATGCGTGTACCTCAATAAGGTAAAAAAAAAGAATAAAAATAACCAGTAATGTGCTTTTAAATTTGTTTGTGGTGTTGTTGTAGGTGACAATATTCGGCCTCTTTTTTTCCCTCGTCTTAAGTTGGATACTTAAGAAAAGAGAGTTGGAGCCAAATACAAACCCACTGTAATGTGGCACACATCTGCATATTTTTACAACAAATGTTCATCTCAACACTTGCAGGTTTTTTCTCAAAGGCTGCGACAGTTCACTTTGCCCACCTTCACCATAGGTAAGCCCATGTTAGTCCAAGCGCAAATGAATAGTCGTAGGCATGCATGAATAGTTGGCAAAAGACCAAACAAACAACCCAAAACAGTTATCGCTGAACATACTGTACACTCCATCACATAAACAAACATCGTCATTCACCACTGAGCAGAAACCCTGTCACATCCATCCCACAGACTTTGCTCCCACTGCTAATGTCGTGGTTCCTTCCCCTCCAGCGCCGCCCCGACAGCGTCATTTCTTCCAGGGGGAGACCGGGGAGGTCCAGCCCCGGGGAGACCGCTTCAGCAACTTTCTGGAGTAAGGCACCAGGATGCATAAAGGGAACAGGGGCTCTTAAATAAAAGGAAATTCTTAAATAAAAGAAGGCATTCGGTCAGTTCGTAATTGTTGTCTTTCTTCCTTCCGACGTGGAGGATTTGGGTATGATATATATTTTTCTACAATAATTATTATTTTTAAAAACAGGTCAATACGGCTTTAAAAGGGTTATAGGGTTAACACAAAACTCACCACTGAGACCAATCAATGTATGTTTGACAGGATAATAGCAGTTCTATAATTATCCACAAGAGGGAGACATACAGCGGCTGTCTGCACCATTTTAATGATCCTTGGAGAAAAAACAAAACAAAAAGAAAAACAGGAGCATATCCATATTCCCAGGGCTCTATATTCCCAAAATGTGACTGAGGGACAAAGGTTGTTATGCTGATGTACATAATAGATTCTCAACGATTGTCGCCGAGTTCAAACAAAATAACAAAAAAAAAACCCCTTCATTTAACACCTCGTCACTGGATAGATTTTTATTCCCCGTTCACGGTAATGTACAAAAAGAGTATTTGAATAACAGAGTACCTTTGGAAGCAGCTTGTCCCTGAACACGCTCTCAGACATTATTCACTTAACAAGCACCACACTAGATAATGCATTTTTGTTTACACCCAGAGGCACGGACATGATCATGAATACGACGTTACTTTCCATGTCAGGGGAGCATCCAATCAACACAAGCACAAAAACACTCGAGAGACGTGTCAAGGTCTTGATTGAACATTTATATTGTGATTTTGCAGGTTATATGCAAGAGAACACATTGAGTCTTGCGTCTCCGCGTTGTTTTCTTCATTTCATTTTTGGCCCTCAAAAGCCAGCATCGGCACACATCAATAACTTACATACTATACTGTCGCCAACAAACCAGTACAACCTGGACAATGACACTTGGTTAAATGAAAAGATAATATGGCTGTTAGGCGGCAAACAATGCACTGTGGGTAAGCGGGATAACAAGATAGTATGAGTCAAATGAGTCCCAGTACACAACGGTCCATTTGGCGTGAGCTTTTCCCTCGTCAAACGACGCGTCAACGTCCATTTTTACGCGTCCCCCCCCCCCTTCCGGGCGTGCTAGGAAGTCAGCTGCTTCCCTCAGAACAAGCGGTATGACTCAGAAGGGGGTAGATCCGTACGTAGGCCACGTTTTGTCTTAACAGTCCATGATTAAGGGTTCCACACCGAGGACGCGGGACCGGGGTTAAAAACATGAGATAGATAGATCACGGCTCCTCAGACGGCACAAGCGCCCTAAATGAAAATTAAGGCCTTGAATAAGAAACATTGAAAAAAAAACAAAAAAAAACAAAAAAAAAAACACCACGATCCACGTTGCACGCGACGGGCAGAGCACCCGAAACCCCCGGGGCCTCCGCGGCCGACGGTCGAGGACACGACAGCGCCGTGAAGTATCAAACGGGATATGATAGAGAGAGACAAAGTATACAGCAATCTTTTAAAGTCAGTTGATAGTGTTTTTTTGTTTTGTTTCCTTCCCGGGGGCTCTCATCGTCAGTTCTTGCAGCTTTCCGCCTTTGTGCGTGTCCGTTGACGCTCTGTACACGGAGCGGGCGGGCGGGGGGGTGGGGGGGAGACGACAAAATGCTTCTTCACACAGAGTTTGGGTTTTGCGAACGAGGGCGTCCAGACATGGGTCGCATCACATTTGTAACAGTCTTCTTCCTGGACTGCGACGCCACGCGACGGCTGAAGGCGGTGGGGGCCCGACGTGAACCGAGCAGCAACTGGAACTTTACAGGTGCGGACGAAAAAAGATCAGGTCCAGCGATAAACTCTAATACACGTCACGCGCGCGCACACACACGCAGGCACACGCACGCACACGCACACACACACACACACACACACACACACACACACACACACACACACACACACACTTAAACAGGCCCCCCGCAGGGCTTTAAAAAGTCTCTTATAAGCCACATTTATTTTGCATTAAAACAAAACCAAATATTCCCCCCCCCCCCCCCCCCCCCTTCCAGTTGCGCGTTCGGGCTCTCGGAATAATCTTGTTTTTGCTTTGAAATTTGCAGACATCTGTGCAATTGTTTGTGAATAAGGCTTTCCTTCAACTTGCATCGCCACACATCAGCAGCATGCGACCGCTTCCCATGCGTCAAGAGAGAGAGGAAAAAAAAAAGTATTAAAATGTTTGTTTTTTTTAAAACCGCTTTCAACCTTTCTTTAATTTGCCTGCATGTGCAATAATTCAACATTTTTATTGTCCGACTCTCCCAGTACATTCCGTTTTGCCCAAATGCCTTTTTTTTTTTCCTCCCCTCCTCATCCTCCATCAACGCTCTTCTTAAAAAAAACAACACAATTATAAAGAAAATCGTTTCATTTATCAATCATTAAATAAATTCATAGAAAAGCAAAACTAAAAACAATCCCAATCCCGTAAAGACCTTCCGAGGGATTTGCGGACTCACAAATTAAAATGTACATAACGTGCACACTCAAAAAAATAAAATAAACAAAACAACAACAAAAAAAGCAGGTATGAGCATACTCGCCGTCTCTCTCTCCAGACGGTCACACAAACAGAAGAGCTTCGTGTTGTGTGGCTTGTTTTTAATCAGGAGGTACATGCAGGCACCCGAGCAGAAGGACCCCGATGAGTCTGTTGAGCGGTTGGTTGGTTTTTTTTCTCGTTTGTTTTTTTTTTTTCCTTCTTCTGTCGTACGTACGTGGTTTGCGTCTCAGACCGGGACCACAACATACCACTTGCAAACAAATCCCAGGTTTTGGCCACAAAGGACGATAACGGCAGCCGTCCAGATAGCTGAGGCGCACGCAGAGGAGCCTCTGTACGTCAGCTGTGCATACTTTCACGGTTTTACCTGAACTTCATGCGAATGACTCCGTCGGTATGAACCCCACCCTTCGGTGACTCCAATAAAAAAAAAAAAAATAATAATAATAAAAAAAAAGATTCACAAACAATTATTTAGAACCTACATCTGGTTTGGCTTTTGGTGTATGTGTATATATATATATATATATATATATATATATATATATACACACACACACACACACCCATATGAACTGTGATCCCCACAAGACGGTAGGAATGTGGCTGGCTGTCTGGTGAGCTCTCCACCCTTTTCTATCCAGTATCTATCCAGTCACAAGTCAGCTCCCTCAATTTTAACACTCTCCCGTCAGTTTGGTGGTGTCCCCACGCTTGGGCGGTGCAGGCGGGGGTCCTCTCCGTAGCGTTGCATAGCCTGAGATGTTCCCGGACATGTAGCCCCCGTTGCCCTGCTTCCCCTGGTCCAGGAGGACCTCGGGGGGCGGCGGCGGCAGCGCCATGTCGTCCATGGTGGCCGTGGGGTCCAGCTTGCCCGAGAGGCGGGACGACGTGAGGGAACCCTGGCGGCCCACCGACTTGCGCTTCAGAGTCCGGTGGAGGTCGTCCAGGAAGTTGGGCTGGCCCGAGCTGCCCTTGGGGGAGGTGGGCGGGGGCAGCTGGGGCGGCGTTGGCGACAGACTGGGGGGCTCCGAAGTGGGGTTGCTGCGCCGGCCGAGGGTCGGGGGCGGAGTCTTCTTCAGCGAGCCCTTCCCCCATGAGGAGCTGTTGATAAGGGAGGCGGGTGGGGGCGGAGGGGGAGCCTGGGGCTGAGGGTTGACCACTGCCACCTTGGGTACTCCGTTGTGGTCGCCGCCAGAAGGAGGCGGCGGGGGGAACAGCTCAGAGGCCGGAGGGGGAGGGGGAAAGTAGGTGCACTCGGGGGGCGGGGAGGGGAAATCCCCGCCGCACTGCCTCGCCTGGCCCACTTTAGCCTGGAGCGCCATGGGCAGGTTGGCCAGGTTGAGCTTGCCCGGTTTGGGGGGAGCAGGGGGCCCCGCCGGAGGCTCCTTGGAGGGAGATCCGGTGGAGGAGCAGGAGGTGGGACAAGATGAGGTAGGCAGGGAGCTGGCCTGCGGAGCAAACTTGCTGAGCAGGTTCCTCCTGGACTCTTGGTAGGCGGCCGAGGAGTCGCACCTGATGCTGGAGTTCCTCTGCGGGGCGGGAGGGGGCTTCTTGCCTGCCATACTGGAGAAGCCAGGGGGCGACATCTGCGGGGAGGAGCCGATGCTTCCAGGTGGCAGAGGCGGTGGAGGTGGAGTCGGGCCGGTGACTGGGGCGGGGGGCGGCGGAGGAGGAGGTGGAGGAGCGGGGAACTTTGTACTACCACTCTCTGGAGGCGGAGGAGGGGGGAAGTCTAGAGGCTGCTGAGGCTGGCCAACCAACGGCTGCCATTTTGGCTTGGCCTTCACCGCAGGTGGAGAAAGGGGGGCTTTGAGGACCTCCGTGTGATTGGCCGTCAGGGATGAGGACCCAGGGAACTGACTGGCTATTTGTTTGACTAAGGAAGTGGCAGGAGAGGCTCCGGTGCAGATGGGCGACGGCTTGGACAGGCTGTGCTGCTTGGGCAAAGTTGGGGGGGGCTGGTTGGGCAAGTGGCTGGTCTGAAGGCTGAACTGCTTCTTCACAGGACCGGGTGGAGGTGGTGGCGGAGGTGGAGGTGGGGCAGGGGCTGGCCCACCCAGAGCAGCTGAAGGAGGAGCAGGTGGGAACGGGGAGACGGGGGACATCGGCTTGGGAGCGGTCTGAGGGAGGAAGCCCGGGCTATAGGTTTTAGGAGGCGCGGGAGGTGGTGGGAAATGGCCCAGCGGCACCGGGAACTGCAGCTGCTGCGGGGGAGGGGGAGGTGGAGGGGGCGGCGGCGGGGGAGGTGGAGGGGGTGGTGGGGCAGGGGCCGGAGGCGGAGACTCTTCCAGCCCGCCGCCAGGCAACAGGAGGTCCAGTGGCGGACTGGGAAACCTCTCCTTCAGCACCTGCTCCAGGCCATTGGGGCAAACCGGCTGGCAGTGACCTAGCACCTTAGCGGGCTGGGGCGGGGGAGGAGGTGGGGACGGGGGAGGTGGAGGAAATTCAACTCCATTGCTCTGTGGAGGAGGTGGAGGCGGGGGAGGAGGGGTGAAAGCATTGTGGGAAGCAGGGCTCGAGGAGCCCAGTTTTAGGACCGCCATTGCCGACCCAGGGGCGGGCATGGAAGGAGGTGGCGGTGGAGGAGGGGGGGGTGGAGGTGGGTTGTTTGCCGACACTGGGACATAATAGGCTGGGGATTTAACAGCCATGTGAGCTGACTGCGGTGGCGCCGGGTCTGGCGGTAGGACCTGCTGGGCCATCAAGTGATTGGTCACCTTGTGGTTGGCGGCAGCGTTGCGGTTCTGGAGCCTGGTGATGGTGCTGTACTTATACATGATGGGGGCCGGCGAGTGGTGTGAAAGACTTTGAACTGGGGGTAGCGGGGGAGGTGGTGGGGGTGGGGGCGGGGGAGGGGGAGGGGGTGGCGGGGCCGTTTGCTGCTGCAACTGCTGCTGCTGCAAATGTTGCTGCAACTGCTGCTGCTGCAATTGTTGCTGCAACTGCAATTGTTGCTGCAACTGCTGCTGCTGCAATTGTTGCTGCAACTGCTGCTGTTGCAGTTGCTGCTGCTGCTGTTGCAGTTGCTGCTGCAACTGCTGCTGTTGCAGTTGCTGCTGTAACTGCTGCTGTTGCAGTTGTTGCTGCAACTGCTGCTGCTGCTGCTGCTGCTGCTGCTGCTGCTGCTGCTGCTGCTGCTGCTGCTGCTGCTGCTGCTGCTGCTGCTGCTGAGATGGCGGCTGGGACGCGTGGGGTGGCTGGAGCGGGGTCTGGGGAGGCTGATAGTGGGGCTGGGGGGGTGGGGGCTGATTGTGGGGCGGCGGCTGAGGCTGGGGAGGGGGGCTTGGTGCAGGGTGCTCGGCTGAATGTTGGCTGTGATGCCGGTGGCTGTGGGCGTGGGGCAGCGTGGCCCCCCTGGAGGCCTCCATCCTCATCTGTAGAAAGGGATAGAGAAGAGAGGGGATGACTCATCGTACCGCGGCCAGCCCCACGATTTTATAATTTTACAATGTTAGATGTATATTGTGGTATGTTAGGGGGGTGCTCCCAAAATAAACAGGATTAGGCCCCACTCGCAACAGTTGAAAGGAGATATATTTTTCATCCAGGAAACCCACCTTAGCAACAGAGAATTGGCAAGAATTTAAAAAAAGCTGGATCAGTCACTTTTTTCATTCCAAATGTAATGAAAGAGCCAGAGGGGGTGCTATTCTAATTCACAAAAACGTTTCACTTGAACCACTCAAAACTGTAGGGGATCCCAACGGTTGCTTTATCATTGTATCAGGTAGATCGCACGATACACCTGTCGTATTAACAAGAATTTATGGCCCAAACTGGGTCAATGACTAGTTGCTTGACTTTTTACATTTTTTCTGGATATTGCAAATCACCACATTATCAAGGCCAAAACAATGAACTTGATCTTCATCCAAAGACATTGGACATCTTTACTGACCAGCTTGGATCTGAGTCTGACCTTGGTCTGACCC
Source organism: Zeus faber (assembly GCF_960531495.2). NCBI lineage: Eukaryota > Metazoa > Chordata > Actinopteri > Zeiformes > Zeidae > Zeus > Zeus faber. Next base: position 45,991,895 of record NC_137189.1, on the reverse strand, counting down.
ACGGAGGCACACATCCCCTCACAGGAAGTACATTTTCTTTCTTTTCTCGTGTACATCATACTCGTAGATTATTTTTCCTCCTTGACGACAGACTCATCTCAAAAGTTAAGTCTTGTAACTAACTAACACAGCGTGGTAATATCCAACCATGCGCCAAATTCTTTAGACGTCAGCTCCTCCAGACAGCGCAGCTCCCTTAAACACCAGTGACTTAATTCCATACTACCGGCAGAGGACTCGTACAAACAATGTTCACACTCACAAATTGCTTTTTTTTTTTTTTAGATAAATCACACACCTGACATATCGAGAAGAACATATTGCCTTAAAAGCTTACCTACGAGGCCAACTTATATCCTATGTATTCCATTTGAAGAAAACAAACATCCCATATGACTGAACTACTACAGAAAATGAATGAAACCAATAAATATGCAACTGATCGAACCCTGACCTTCATAAACGCCGCCTCCAACTCAAGATTCAAGATTCAAGATTCAAGATTTTTTATTTGTCACATACATATACATACTTTCATACATATATGCAGTGAAATGTAGACTGAAGTCGAACTCGCATCCACAAACAAAGCTTGGATACAGCTACTCAGGTTTGGGCAACGCTGCTTTGAATCTGGAGACGAGGCCGGAAAAACCCCTGACTCACCAAGCCAGAGCAGAGGAGGCTTCAGGAGGAATTGGGGCCGTCTCCATCCAGCCATCGCCGGAAAGAGACCCGGAGAGTATTCATGTAACATTTGCCAGGTTCTGCTATGATCTATGTACTTCAGATTCCCCCCAAGACATACAAGACAATACATTAGACAGGATCAATTTTCCCAAGGCTGACAGCAACCATGCCAGGGAGCCAGGTGAATCTGAATCAACTGTATTACAGAGATACAGGTGCAGGAGGCAATTCAATCACCGCAAATTTTACAAAACATTCTCTACCTTCCTTTCTCCAGCTTCGCAGAGTACGTATGACCCCTCCGTGTCGAAGGCCACAATCACTGTAATCCCGCCCCCCCCTACTTTGCAATAATTACAGACCGATTTCATGCCTCTTATCTCACTAGATCAGACAGGCTTCATGCTGAGGAGTCAATACCAGGAGGCTCCTTAAAATTCTTGATATGCTGAGCTCAAATACTCCAAAGTTGGTGGTGTCGCAAGGGTGGAACAGAGGTACCTCCTTGAAGCAATGGAGAGATTTGGCCTCGGTGAGAACTTCATGTCACGGTTTAAGCTACGGTACTCTGCCCCAGCGGCATCAGTACAAACAAACAACATTCACTCCCTTTGTTTTTTGTTTTTTTATCCCTTCAACAAGGCACAAGGAAGGGCCGTCCGCTGTCGCCACCCGGCTACACGCAGATGCGAGCGATTCGACACTACACACAAATGATCACTTGAGGCTGATAATCCGCCACTGTACATCTCAAACCCTGCCTGATCAACTCCTGTTGTTCTCCGTATCTTAGAGCAGTCTAGTGAATATTCGGGACATATACTTCACTACCAAAAGAGGGAGCTGCTACCGGTTAATTCATTCGCAGGACAGCTTCCACACTCCCTGGTCCTGTTTAAATGGATGGACGGTGGGTTTTAATATTTAGGAATCTTCATGACAATGTCTATGTGCGAAAATTTTGGTCAAAACTTTACTCCTTTGGCTAAAAAGGTAGAAGATCATCCCATCCTTTGGTCTGCCCTGCCTCTGTCATTGACAGGCCGAATAAGCTTGATTAAAATGATTGTTCTGCCCAGGTTCCTCTATCTTTTCCAGCATCTGATTATACTCACTACAAAGGCATTTTTTGATCAAGTCGATAAAACAGTGTTCAAATTCCTTTACAGAAAAACCTGTATCCGAAAGTCAGTCCTGCAACTCCCCAAATGTAGGGGTGGGCCAGTCCTCCCTAAATGTATGCAGTACTACTAGGCAGCTAACGTTCAAAAACATCCATAGTGGATGGGCGGCAACACTGATAGTCTACCTGCTTGGGTTTATTTGGAAAAGGCAGCCTCATTTCTTTCACGTCAATTTCTTCACATTCTATACCATGCTCCCAGCTCCCCCTCAAAATGCCCTCCCCCTCTCTCAAAATATTTAGAAAACACCTTGGCCTGCACAGACCTTCTAATCTCGCTCCAATACTCAATCACCTTTCCAAGCCTTCAAGTACAGATTCCGCATTCTCAAATTTGGTCCAATAATAACTAGGCATTAGGAACTATTAAGGTTTTGTAGGAATACAGAATTCCCTCATCCTTTACTGAGCCTTCATCAAAACATCACTAACCTAACTCTCACTTCCTTTTTTTTTTTTTTTTCCCCCAAATTAGGGATTTTGTCAAAAAACAGTTTCTTCAGTCTGGCCAAAATATATCGTAATGTCACTGATATCTGCGATCGGTGCAAACAATCCCTGCTGAATAAATGATTAATAATCTAATTTGCATGTTCTGGTCCTGTCACAAGTCAATAAACTTCTGGTTGAACATGTGAACCTATAAGCCGGGCTTGTGATGTGGTCGCTGCACCAACTTCCTTCTCCGTCATCTTCGCCACTCCACCTGACAGCGGCCTCTCCGTTGCTACGTAGCGAGCCCCGGCCTTCACCACATTACTGGCCACACATTAGATTATACTAAAGTGGAAGCACACTTCTTCCCCACCACACGATCGATGGATTAAGGAGGTTCTACATAATAATAAACTGGAGAAACTTAGATTCTCTCTCGTGGGCTCGATAAAAAAAACAAAATTTTTTTTAGGAAACCTGGAACCTGCTTGACATTTCACCAGACACGGAAGACGATTGAACAACAACAATTTTATTTTTCCTTTATGTGTCCCATGACCTGAGTTGGGTGAGGTTGGGGGTGGCAGGGACGAAGGTTTGGAGATATTATGGAAACGCTCTGTTTTTGTTTAGTACTGTTTTTGCTGTTGAAAGACTATAAAAAATAATTGAAATATGATTTGGGGAAAAAATATAAATAAATAGAACATTTTGTTCGGAGGATTATCTACGGCCATTTCCTTTTTGAAACCACCATTTGTAAAAGGGCGACGCACCTTTGTGTTTTCCTCCATCTGCGTGCCCCTCTTCCAGGCCTCGGAGAAGATGGAGCTGACCACACTCTGGGAGCGGCCGTGAGAGGAGCCCATGTCCACCCCGCTGTCTGAATGGCCCAAGTGGTTTGAGTGGGACTCTGCATCAAGTAAACGTGACGTCAAGTAAAACTTGTGTTCGAACAGCGACAGCACATGCGCAACAAATAATTACAACAGACGCGAGCTGGGAAGCATTTATCCTGGCCTGCATTTAGCGCCAAAACGACTCTCTCCCAGCTCAACGGTGCCATTCTGAAACCAAACCTTCTCATAAGCAATTGTGAGGTTATGTGTTTGTTAGAGTTTTAGTATTTCCATTTCAAGATAACAAGCCTTACAACACTTGCCTAATAACAACAATTATAATAACAATTACATTACATTATAATTTGATTAAACTTCTGTTGACGAAACAGCCACAGGTAGTCTGAGCTTGAGGGCTAAGATGGCTTTGAGTTTATGTTCCAGGACCTCTTAACAGCGTGGGTGTGAATCAGGGCGTATGGCTGAAGTGCGTATTCAGTCTGGGTTCAACTGGACTGACCGGGTATGCTGATGGAACTAGAGCCTGATCGGGTGGAGGATGTGGACAAAGAGGACCAGTCGTAAGCCGCCTCCGTCCTCTTCATGGCTTCCTGGTAATTGACGTAAAGCTGCTTTCCGTACTACACACACAGACAGACAGACAGACAGACAGACATTATTTCAAATCTACTATTAAATAGTTGTTTTACCCTTTCCCTGTTGGAATTGTTAAATTGTAATTGACCAAGAGGATTGGGAGAGGAAGGAGTGAGGTGCAGGTCAACCTTGGCAATGCGGATCCCGTTCACCCACTGGTGCAGGGTCCTGACGTCATCGCAGCAGAGGTACTTGATGTACTGGGACTTCTTCTGGATCTGAGGGTGCTGCGACAGCAGAAAAAAAAAAGCAGCTGTTTGCAATCACATGTACAGGAATATATGTTGTTTTTTTTTAACATAATATTAAGGTCGGGCCTGGTGGTCTGGTACGGCCACAAGCCATCATTTCTGCCCCAATTTTCGTTGACTTGATTATGTTTTGTCAAATACATGTTGGTTGTTTCTGTGTTTATTTGTCTCTCTGATGCTGATTCTAACCCTTCTTTGAAGAGTGGTGATGATTAGTTGTTATCGGACCAAAACATGGTAAGATCCTTCTCCGAAGAGGGGGATTTGGTGGCGGTCATAAATTTATAACAGAAATTCAGATTTACAAGTGTGAGTTAGCGGCATATTAAGATATGAATATGGAAAAGATTCAAGTTTCTAAAAGTATTTGTAGGTGGCGACTCAACGAATTGCTTCAGATTTAGTGTGAGATTCAACACTAGGGCCTGGTACAACACCTTGAGTGCCAGGCAGTAGTCGGTGGGAGCCTTGTACTTGCTGCGGTAGTCCTGGCCGTAGTACACATTAACATGGTCCAGCTGCAGGAAGCACACCAGGTCTCTGGAGGCCTTCACAGTGAAAGACAGAAAGAGAAGAAGGTGAATTGACAAATGTGGGGGGGTTACAGCAAGGGACCTATTCAGAGCTCATGTATTGTCTGTGACACCTGACAAAACTAGTCACAAGTCAATTTGTCAAAAAGTACTAGAGCTGGGTATTGAGCAGGATCTCACGATTCCGTTCTATATCGATATACTGTCATTTTACATATAATGAGAATTGCTACCAATCCATCAATATACCAACTGATGTGACACACACACACACACACACACACACACACACACACACACACACACACACACACACACACACACACACACACACACACACACACACACACACACACACACACACACACACACACACACACACACACATACACACACCCCTTTAAGAAATGTCAATCTAGAGCTCAAATGACCTTGGCTTTGCCCTTGGGGACGTAGTAAATCCCAGAGGCTCGGAGGAGGAAGTAGCGCTTCTTCCAGGACTTCTTCCCATCCTCCTTCAGCCACAGCACGCCCTCGATCTCCGGCACCGACACCGAGCTGCCACAGAAACACTCCTGACAACGACGGAAAGACATGTGTCATCACATCAACTTCTGGGAAGAAGAAAAACACCATGGTAACGGGGAAGGATGTGCGTTAACAGAGGCGAGGCCTACACTCACCTCCAATAAAGCCTCTTTATTTCTGTCGGCCATCTCTGATGTCTCCTTACGCCCCAGCAAATAGTTCTGACCAGGAGGGAAGAAAAGGATGAACGAGTGTCACAACAGAAAACGGAGGGAGGGGCACGGCAAAGTTGACGAGGGAGTGAGAGGGATGGGGGTTTCATCCAGCTGGTTCATCTCAACATGTCATGTTAAATAAATTATTCGCCTTTACTCACTCAGTGGAATTGACCTACTTCCACCATATCCTTCCATCCAACCACACACAAAGGTAAACCGATAAAACACCGTGCGTGCGTGTGTGTGTGTGTGTGTGTCTACACGCGCACAATGGCAACCAACCTGGGGGTTCTTGAACAGGGCGTACTTCTCGATGCGTTCGATGAACATGAGCTTGTTGTGACTGTCCCTGGTCCAGTTCACCAGGTTTTCCACCAAGTTCTCGTGGTCCTCAAAGTTACGTTCTGCGAAGAAAAAAAATACAAATAAAAAAATAAAAAAAAACACAGGAGGGCGTCATGCACAGAGGCAAGATTGTTGGCACAACTGGTGGTGAAATATATACAATAATATCAAATTATAAATACATAATTTCTCAATGACGTGCACGTCCGATAACCTGTTCAAATTCAAATCACAAGACCAAGTTAGGCATCACAGTAAAAGCTTAATTAGTGATGTGAATAAAGGCTGGATTGGGCTTCTCCGTCTGCACGTAAGCGAATATGCACGGGTGTGGTCGGGCTGAAATACCCACAGGCGAATTTTGTTATTAATATTATTAATATTAAACTAGCCGTTGTACATGAGAAACAAATCAATATTCTGCTTCTGGGCCGCCTATTCCTTGCCTTCCTATTATTATTATTTTTTTGGCAGAAACAGATTTTGTTGGATTGTTTAGGAGAAATAAAGAGAGTGCACGTTCAGACAATCCACCATTGCTCCGCACGTAGGGTAAGACATAAAAACTTTATTGGGAGGGGTGAGCCGTAAGTTAGGCCCATGGCGCCTTGAGATCAGGTTTAAAAGGGGGGAGCGTCTTCACTTTTACAGCACCCTTCCTTAGATTCGACATGTGAGGAGTACAGTCCGTTATCCAGAGCAAAGCAACACGGCCAGAGGTGTTAAATTGTGAAGGGAGGACTGACTTTTGAATCCCACACATGAAATACTTCACGGAGATGCCCGATAGCGGCAGGTTCAGTTCGAGGGTTCAGGAGAGAAAAAGAAATCGGCTAAATAAACAAGCCCAAACCTCCAATTTCTGCATTCTGATCAGAACGAGAGAGTTTCCCCCGTTGTCCGTTTTGTCTTTACAACCAGCGGCCCATGGATATAGAGGCTACTAAACAAACGCTCACGATGACGTACCGAAAGTTAGAAACGAGCGGGGGGCCATGACTGCAGAGGGTACCCAGCACGCGCCCCTGCGTGCCATAGTTTGAAACCAGAGTGTTAAGAATACATACAAGAAGTCTTTATAGATACCAACCCATCTGCAGCTCATTGATGGTCTCCACCAGCGACCAGTCGGGGCTGTAGCCACAGTGGGACTTGTCCAGCAGGCTGTCCAGCACCTGCCTGACCGTCTGCCGCTCGTCCACCATCATGGTCTTGGAGCTCTCGTCCGACATGTGGACCCTGATCACCAGCTGAGGCGGAGGAAGGGTGGAGGGCGTTGGGAGAAAGAAGGAGATGAGAAAAGTAGAGATAGAGAGAGAGAGAGAGAGAGAAAGAGAGAGACAGATGGAGCGACAGTGGATTAACGTCACGACTTCCCACGTTCACGACGGGTAACAGTCAGCATGGGAAGCAGTGGTGTCACGGAACGTAGTCGATCCCTTCGGAGTGCCCGTGGAACCGTGGACTGATTGCAAAAGTTAACCATCATAGTGAAACACAAAATTACCGCCGCTGTTACTTTTTAAAGAAATAATTACGTACGTCTCGATGCAGAGCTGCAGTGAATAGAAGACAGGCAAGATTGATGCTGCTGTGTTTTACTCTCAAGCGCAACGATTGGTTCACGGTACGTCACGTTATGTTGCTGCTACGCTCAGACGCGTTGGGAATGAGCTGCTGTACGTCGGCACTATGCGTCTGCGCGTCGGCCATATTGGGGCAGTCAAGGTCCACTAGTAAACAAATACAATGTGTGTTAACATTACATCGAGCAGACACTTTTATCCAAAGCGACTTACAATTATTCAAACACCGACGGACGCAGCCATCAGGAGCAACTAGGGGTTAAGTGTCTTAACCCTAACCCTAACCCAGTGTCTTAACTACCCTCCCCTCCCTGCAGGACTTATACACCAGAAGGTGTAGCAGCAGAGCCCGCAGGATCATGAAGGATCCTCACCACCCCAACAACGGACTGTTCCAGCTACCGCGGTCGGGCAAGCGCCTCCACAGTCACACAGTGAGAAGAGAAAGACTGAGACAGAGTTTCTTCCTGCAAGTCATAAGGACTGTCAACGCTGAACTTACCAGGGGTCCTAACAAAAAGCACTAAGACACTTAGACAGGCCCCACTGCCTTACTGTACTGTATGTAGCATGCTGTACTGCATACTGTATCACTGTACTGGGTTCCTGCATACTGCGCTGTATTGCTGTTCTGTGTTACTGTATTTCTGTGTCATACTGTTGTATACTGTACTGTACATTTACACAAACACTACCTCACTTTATTCACATGCACTTTACTGCACATATCTGTATATACAAAAAGCCTATCCCATATACATAACTCTATTCCCTTCACTTCTATTTTGTACCCCCACTCTGAATTACCTTTTTGAGTCTTGTTTTATTTTATTTTTATTTTATTTATATTATTCTACTCACTGACTGCATTACGTTTTGGGAATCAGTTAGTTTTAGTTAGTTGCTAGGTAGGAATTAGATTAGCTATTATGTTCAGTTTAGCAACTATTGTGCATAATCTCCTGGTGCGCTGCAAAGACATTTCACTGCATCTACGTATGAACGTATGTGTATGTATGTGACAAATAAACCTCTTGAATCCCAGGATCTCTCCCGGTGGGGAGCCAAAGTAAAGCCCTCAAATCAACCGCACCCGTCAATGTGGTTGGCAGAATACGGACATTGACCAATGAGAATACAGGGACCTACAAATCCCAGACATGGATTTCATGACCTAGATTTCACTCAAGAGAGAACACCCCCCCCCCCCCCCCACACCCCAAAAAAAAAATCCCTTTGCTCAACAAACTGAAATCTGAAATCCTACTGCTAGTACCCTCAATCCAAAATCCTCTGCCTTAAAGGGGACCCATGCTATTCCTTATTTTCTGTCATATTATGTCACAATGTCTGATGTTCATATTAGACGTGGCTAAAGCGTCAAATAATGAGGTAAACTAATGCCAGAGTAATCGCTGTGAAAAAAACGCTCAGGCTTCCGACTGCTCTGAGCGCTTGGTTTTCAACGGTTTTCTACTTTTTACATTGACATGAAACAAAAACTCTTTGCGTCAGAGTCACTGTCCGTCACGGTGCGGTGTCGGCGTCTCCAAGAAGCCTGGAGCGCGGCAACGACAACCGGAACTAACTTTTGAATAAGGCCTCATAGATCTATTATAAGTGAAGATTCAGCAACTGGATTTCTTATTTCTCACCTCAAATTTGCTCAGGCTTCAGATTTTAGTGTAGTGATAAGGTGAAATAGGTGAAAGTTTACAGAGTAAATAAAACAGAGCCTGGAGTAAAGCTCAAACCCCACTGGCTCACAGAAGCCGGAATTTGTGCTCAAACACCATTGGCTTGAAACTAGGGGCTGGGCTGCTTATTTATAATTAAAGCTACACACACTGAAAAGGGCCGCCTTGGAACACTTTGGTATAAGCATGTCACAATGGCTAGAATGCATAATCTGAGTGGTATTTTCAGCAAAAAAATGTTTTAACACGTTTTGGGGACCTCAGAGACTTAAATTAACGTGTGTAAAAAGGAGCATTATAGGTCCCCTTTAACATTGTATAAACCTCAGCTGTCAAAAATGTAATTATCACTTATGGTTAACCACATTATGGTTTTCAGCTGTGTTGGATGGATAATCACTCTATGTGGCATCCAGTGAATCACCACTGGCTCCAGCCCATTCAGCGCAGATAGAAGGGGTTGGATCTGCAATACGCTGCTGTGCTCCATTCACTGACAGAGACACCTGTGGTATTAGCTGTTCTGTTGAGTTGGACAATCGCTGGCCAAATGGCTGGCCAAATGGCTGACACCCCCCCCCCCCCAAAAGGAGCAATGTGCCCCAGTTGTCCCAAGAAAAAAAAATATATATACAACTGTTTGATTTCATTGAGAGAATGAGTCATCTTTACATGCAGAGTATGCCTGGATTGTCTTTGAGCACAGAGCCTATATCCTCTGTGAGAGCCCCCCACTGACTTCATTTCCAACCCCCTCTCCAGCAGACATACATAATCAAACACTGCAATGACCCATTTTTGCCTGTGCTTTGCCGACTCGCTGTGAATAAAGTTTCGCAGAGAACAGCACCAACGCAGCGAATACGACAAGATGGATGGAGCGGATCGACTCCATCTGTCGGCGATCGACATTGATGACAGACGTTTTTTTTTTTAATGTTTCTTTATCAGCCAGGAAAAATCAGAGCCTCTTCGCGCAGAGCCGTAGAGTAACCACTGGTGATCGGATTTCACTTCCCCGTTCTACAGTCCAATGCGGAGACTTTGACGGTCAGATACTCAAAAATGAAAAGGCAAATGCACCCCCAGCTCCAGTTCCAGGCGTTTTGCCGCTCCGGGCAAAGGAAACAGCACAGCGGAGCCCTTGTGCGCACATCGCAGGTGTGCTAAGGTGCGAGGTTCATGAGGAGTTCCTCATGAATACATCTTGCCCAGACAATCTGCTACCTCCATGCCCATTCACGCTCAAAAAAACAAAAAACCCCCCCCCCGCCTGATAAAAGGTCACCATGCGGTCCATGGGGCAGGTGGGGCACCCCCCGCCGCCCACTGCAGGTACCTGCAGCTCAATATGCAAATCTTGTGATTATAATACAGCAATATATGATATATTTGCATAGAGAAAGATCTCCATTTATTTTATGTGCGTGCCGGCTCCCGTGCCTGTGTTTTTTTTTTTTTTTTTCAAGATCTATTTTTTTTGGTTTGTTTTCCGCACAAATGAGTTAAGGGACCGCCCGTGCGAACCCCACCGGGGTTTTAGTGTGGGACCAACCTTCTTGACTTGCGCCTCCTTGATTTTCTCCAGGGCGACCCGGATCTTCTCTGCCTTCAATTTGGCAGCCTGCTCCTCCTTGAGTGACACACAGAGAGTTAGTTAACACAGGTCTCCGCACGCGAAACGCACGCACACGCACACACACACACACACACACACACACACACACACACACACCCCTTCCGATTTCATACTCTTGCCTCATCTCCTCCACTCATGTCTTTCCAGAATAAGAACATTTCACGCCACCATGCTCAAACGAACAACTCTCCCCAGTCGATTAAAAAGCACATACTCAAAAGGCACAGTCAACAGAACGGTGTGCAAAGCTAGAATCAATGCTACCGATGGAGAAAGCTCTTACCTGCCCCCTCCAACAAGATGCCATAACCTCCATTCTGCAGCTTGTGCGTGAATGCTCTGCGATAGATCACAGGTGTCTGGACTAAAACGCGCCCGGCATGACAATTCTAAACCGCCGCTTCCATGACACTCGTCCAACAAGAGAGGAAACGCAAAAAATGGCGCTCCACTTATAGCCTATCGCTCTCATACTGCGCACCAGCGGTTTCCTTTGATCTCTCCGCGCGGAGAAAGCTAAACAATAGTGGATTATTCCCAGAGGGCGAGTAGCTGCAGATGAGCATTAAAACAGCTGTGCAAGCCTCTGTACCCCAGACTCAATAACATAATAATGCTCATCTAATTGATCCTTTGCAAGGGGTGAGGGCTACCAAATGCGTGAAAATATTCCAATGCAAATGAGAAAAATAAATAAATAAATAAATAAATTCCACCTTCCCTCGCTTGGGTTTGAATAGCGACCCCCCCAAGAAGATAAATAAAAAAAAAAAAAAAAAAAAAAAGGTGAAATAAAAATCCACAAATACGAACAATCATCTGTGTATTAAGATTAAGTTGTCCCACGGCTCTGGCCCACGTGCAGAAAAATAAAAATAAAAATAGGATTTCCATCCAGTGTTCTCCCTCATCTGTACCAGCCCCCAAGCCAAGGCAGCCAAGGACCCTGAACACGGCTACTGGTCCATCGGACACGCGTACATGTGCGCACAAGACGAGCACCAACTTCACTACAAACCACGAGCGGAGACGGGCACCGAGTCAGGGAGTCCCCTCCCCACCGCCCCCACCCTCTGCAACCCCACACCGCCCCCGCTGACGCCCTTCTTCCCACCCGTTGTGTGCCCCTTCACACGCTGCACATCAGAGGCAGAGGGGTGGGAGCGTGCCAAATCGACCGAGTTACCCCGTGTTTGGGCAGCTAGCGGCGGGGTTCGGAGTAAAAGGGGGGAAGGGGGTGACAAATCCCGGGCCTTCTGATCTCAGCTACACTGACGGGGACGGGACGCGCAACGGCATTAAGTGGGGAAGGAGAACCTGAGTTAAAGAGAAACCAGAGTGTATGTGTGCGTTAAAAATAAAAAAATAAAAAAATAAAAAAATAAAAGAGGGTGACCGGTATTTACAACCAAGCCCTCAAGCTTCTAATCTTTGCACACTCCCCGAATTGGACTACCTTCACGCACGAGCAGCTCCAGGGCACATGCACTCACCAACGCACAGGAAAGCACTCTTTTTGGCCAAAACATAGCGGCAGACATTTAGTCACACCAGTGTGTCAGACGGCGCGTGCGCGCAGGCACTTGCGTGCGCGTGTGTGTGTGCGTCAGAGGAGGTCATGGGGGTTGTACACGCTACAACACAGAGTCAATCTGAGTCACACTGCAGGTTTAGCCCCATTACTATCTAATCTCTCTCTGGCTTTTCACAAGACATTAGACGTCTGTTCCGCAGGCGTTTTCCCCTTCTACGAGTCAATTTAAAAAAGTCTTTTCTGCCTGGCCTAGAAAAAAAATAAAAAAATAAAAAAATATATATATATATAAAAAAAAAAAAAAAACATTCCCGGCAATCTCTCCCTTTGAAGTCTCTCACTCCGCCCCCCCCCCCCCTCCTTCTCTCTTCTCTCCTGGCTTCTCACCAAACATCCTGCACTCGTTCTATATTCCGACTCGCGAGCTAGACGAGGAGGAGAATAGACTCCCGTTCTCTGCCCTCCGTGTGAAAAAACGGAACGCTCCCGCATTTAAACGCCTCATGCATATAGGGACAGGCCGAGGAGCCTAACACCAAACACGGAAACCAATACCCCAATACCCATATTGGAGAGTAGCCCTCCGATTCAATTATAAATGATATATCAATGACATCAAGTCGCTCACCAGATAGACAGAAAGGCTGTTCAGCAGGTTTTCTATTCGGAAATGTAAATCTGATCTGTTCTGGGGTTTTTTGTGAGACTACAATATTAATAATATAAAAAATAATAATGCATACATACATATACTGTATATATTACAATAATATCTATAATATTTTATAATAAAAAATAAATATATTTGTAATTGACCTGTGTATAAACACTTAAAAAAAAAAACCTAAAAAACATTTTGGCTCATCGTCACACTAAACAGTGAGTGCTGAGGTCCGCCTGTCAGTTCAGCGCCGCATCATGACGGTGCAGTCAATCACAACAGAGACATTAAAAAAAATAAAACAGACCTGCGCATACAGGCACACGCATCCACCAAACACATTCCATTTTCCCCAACACAGGTTTGAGCCCTGCATGCACACATTACAGGGAGGGAAAGCCGTTTTAACATTCAATCCATAGGACAAACTAGCCCCTTTTTTAAAGTTATTAGTACTTATATTTTGGTTACTAATTGCTATTCCAACAGTTATGGTAACTATTTTAGTTTAACTAGTCAAAATGTATTAGGTAGTAGTACTTACTTATTGGATACTAGTAACTATTCCAATTGTTATTAGTAACTATCGCGATTTGGACAATTTTGGCATTGAATCCCTTGGGGCTCTGTGTTTGAGATATCAAATATTTGGCTCTGACTTGTATCTATTCTGATTTTACTCGCCACTATTTATTAAGAACTAGTACTTCATAAGTGTATTTCCCCCGTTGTTACTCGTAACATTTTTATTTTCACCAGTAACATTTTAAATCAAACTATGAACAAGCTGTTTTGACTCGTCATTTCTAATTGACTGATAAAAAAATACATTGTTACTGGTAAAACAAAAAATGTTACGAGGAACTGCAAGAAAAGGCACTGGTCATTAATGAATAAGTACTATAGTTGTACTCAATTAATAGTAACTATTCAAATTGAAATAGATACTGGTAAATATTTGATATTTTAAACACAGAACCCCATAGGATTCAATGACAAAATTGCACTGCAAATAGTTACTATTAACAATTGGAATAGTTACTAGTATCTATAAAATAAGTACTAGTACCTAATACATTTTGACTAGTAAAACTAAAATAGTTACTATTAACAGTTGGAATAGCAACGAGTAAAAAGTGACTAGTTCGTCCTATGGATTAAATGTTAAAACGGCTTTCCATGTACACACACTTAAAGCAGTTCTAATGCAAATCATCCCAACCCTAGGCTTTCCATTCCCCTGCCCAAAGTTAAATCCACATTGTCAACTATTTCAAAAAACAACAAAAAAAACCCCAAAACAATATAACAAATGAAAATATAGACGAACACACGAAAAAGGCGCCCAGCAGTGTGAAATACACAAAGTGTGAGGAACGAGCATTTGAAGCAGCAGAGATCCCGAATCCATCGGGATGAGTGCATCACGAATTGAAATAAAATAAAAAAAAAAAAAAAAAAAAATAATAAAAATTTAAAAAAAGGCAAACAAAGAACATTCATGCAAACGTGAGAACAGAAAAGAAAAGGGGGGGGGGGAGAAAAAATAAATCGCTCGAGTGAGCAAGGAGTCACCTTGGTCAGGAGGTGAGAGGGCTTTCCAGCTATGCTTTTCAGAATGAGCGAAGTTTCTCGGTCCAGATAGGAGTGCTTGGGTGAGGCCGGGAAGCGGTGGAGAAAAGAAGAGTAGAGGGAAGGAAAAAATAAAAAAAGAAAAAAGAAAAGACAAGTCAGTGCCTGGTGATTGTCGGTGGTTCATTAATTGCAGGTAACGTCTTTTTTTTTTTTTTCATCATTAATATGAGGAAGCGTGAAAGCGAGAGAAGGTTTCATAGATGGGAGTCGGCTGCTGCGAAGCAATGGTTGTGAAGAGAGGGTACCCAGAAAATGGACGCATGTGTTTCATAGCTCTGGTGGCTATCTAAAGAGGCCAATGTCTCTCACACACACACACACACACACACACACACACACACACACACACACACACACACACACACACACACACACACACACACACACACACACACACACACACACACACACACACACACACACACACAATGTGCGAGCTTATCGCAGGGGGCTGGTGCAACACGCTGAGCATTATAGCGGCCAAAATTTCGAGAGATACTGCGCCTCAAACGATTTACTTCAATATAACTACAGCGGTAGTTATATCGTGGTGGCTTTAAGTTCAAATTTTAGCAGCGTTAAACACTGTATACAATAACCGATCATGTACACACGCTCCATGTTGACACACACGCAAACACACACGGACATGCACACACTTACAGTGGCCAGATCCGTTTCGCCATCACGTGAGGGAAAGTCAAGCTGCCGTCTGGCTAGCCGAGCCACGGCCTTTCGCATAGTGACATGCTAGGAAGCCAGGGGGTGTAGACAGGATGCAGGAGACGTTGCAAACACACAAACAGCATGAACACATGCAAAGGGACATGCACAATATCAAAGCAACGTGTATCCCCATTTCACCCACAAACTACTGCTGTAAGGTCAGAATCGAGATTCTAACTTTACTTGCTACTTCCTATGCAAACTCAATGGGATTTCCTTGACTTTACTCTTGTTTCTCTCTGTGTGTATAATAATATTAATACACACATGCACACACATACATATGTACATATATATAGACACACATATATACTGTACATACATATACTTTAAATACACACATACATAATATGTATGTGTATCACACACACATATGTACATACATGTATACTGTACATACATATACTGAAAATACACACACATAATATGTATGTGTCACACACATACACACACACACACACTCCCAACAATGGAAAACTTAAGGATGGAGGTTAAAAATACCAGTTTTCCATAAACCTCTTAAGAGGACTTGTGATAGGGTGTACTGTCAGCAGAAAATAAAAACATGAGAGAGAAACAATACGCTTGGTCAGTGAACAAAGGCACGCGGAGAAAAGCAGGTGTCGGCATTGTAATCCGAGTCATGCCTTGGAGATCACAGTGCAGCCGACACACACACACACACACACACACACACACACACACACACACACACACACACACACACACACACACACACACACACACACACACACACACACACACACACACACACACACACACACACACACGGGCGGTCAGGCTTCCAATGCACAACACACACAGGGTGGGATTGGAGCGGTGTACTTATGAGGGGAGTGAAGTGTCAGTTTCAAACGTCATGCAGTGCCGTTAGAAACAGGAAAACAATGAGCCAACGCCGGAGCAAGGTTCGAGGTAAATTCACGAAAGGTTCGAACAATTCAACATTCCTGATTTAAAATAAAATAAAACAAACATTTAATACGTTGTGAAACAGTTGTGAAAGACTACATAATAACCAAACTGATTTGGGATATTATTCTCCACGTATGATCATTACTATATTCAAAACCAAATCGACCCCAAAGATGCTTCAGGCTCGATTCAATCACTTACAGTCATATTACGCAAAGCTTCTGCCCGCACACCTCTTTGTTACTTGTGTGTGTGTGTGTGTGTGTGTGTGTGTGTGTGTGTGTGTGTGTGTGTGTGTGTGTGTGTGTGTGTGTGTGTGTGTGTGTGTGTGTGTGTGTGTGCGCGTTTCAGCATCAGTCCTCTACCTCCGTGCTGATCTGGCCCGGTCCCTGGGCGGCGGGCGCGTTCGGGCCCTTCCCCTCGTGCTCCGCCCCCCTCAGCACCTTGTCAATGTCCAGGGAGTCCATGCTGGACACGGAGGCGCAGGCCG
The DNA here is from genome assembly GCF_960531495.2 of Zeus faber. NCBI lineage: Eukaryota > Metazoa > Chordata > Actinopteri > Zeiformes > Zeidae > Zeus > Zeus faber. The sequence continues at coordinate 45,975,312 of NC_137189.1, read as the reverse complement.
AGGTGACGCTGGAGCGCTGGGACGGGGCCTCCTGCTCGCTGACCGCGCCCACCGAGCCCGTCCTCCGGTGCTGCCCGGCCCCGGCCCCGCCCCCGCCGCCACCGCCACCCCCGCCGCCCCCGCTGCCGCCGGACGACCCCGACGAGGGCCGCCGCAGCGTGGCGGAGGAGTAGGAGGAGGCGGACGAGGAGGGGGAGGAGGAGGAGGAGGTCTGGCGGGCCGCCTCGTCCATGCTGAGGGAGGCCTTCTCCAGCTGCGCCGTGATGTCGTCCAGAGAGAAGTTGGAGGCGGCGGGCCGGCTGTTTGCACTGCCGCCCCGCACCGTGTTGGCGGGCGACGCTCTGGTGCTGCTGCTGGCACTCCCTGAGGGGGAATTTCACAACGTAAAGGGGGATTTCAAATGTGTTAGGTGAGACAAATGTTTTCAGACGTGACGGAAGCAAAGACGCAAGCGCCCTTTGACCTTTTCGTCAACTTATTTTCCTCAGTTTTGGTGGGGGGAGGTAAAGAGAGGAAGTGAAATTTGTTAATTATTATTTACACCTACAAGGAATTTGGTTGATCACACCCGTTTTCAGTGATTCAAACTTTTTGCACAAATATTAACGTACGGTAAATATTAATAGAGAAAAAAGGAGGGTAAGGCAGAGTTAACAAATATACACAGAGTAATACAATAAAAAGTAAAATAAACATAACAATGTCATAATAATATAATATACAGCGTGTACAATCAGTGTAACAAGCGCATGAAGCAATTTCCAAATTAGGTAAAGTAAGTATGCATAATAACAGTCGGGATAAATAGTAATGGTATTTGATTATTGCACATTTACATGCACAGGTGAATTAATGCACAGGTATGTGGAAGTCATTGTGAGTTCTGAGTTAGCTGTTCATAAGTGTGGGGGTTTTCAGTTGTGTCATTTAAGTGCAAACAAAGGCTCACAGAGTGCCAGGTCGGCGCAGGGACTGCAGTACATTTTGAAAAAATGCGAAACACCGCTCAAAAAAAAACAAAAAACGCACAGCTGACCCCCCACGGATTATCTTGCAAATCTACCTCCGCTGCTCCCTCCGCCGCTCTGCTTGGCGCTGGCGCTGCGGCCCCCGGGGCCCCTCTGGTGAGCCTTCGCCTGGCCCCTCGACACCGAGTTGGGCTTGCCGATGGTGTTGAGCTCCTGCTCGATGGAGCACAGGTCAGCCATGAGGGCATCCAGGTCCACGGTGTCGCCCTGGTTCAAGGCCTCTGCAGGGAGAGGGAAAGAGGGAGGCGAGAAGGACGGTGAGAGAGCAGGAGCAAAGGGAAGAACGGCAATCGGGTGTTATTGGGCATTGGGGTGGGAGGCAATCCTCCTCTAACTACTGAGAAAAGCCTAAGTATACACTTTTCAGATGTGTGTTAAAGGATCCCAACGGGACGAGATGAGAGGCCGTGGAGAACACAAAACTCTGGGCTCAATCCGCGGTGGTGGCGAGCGAAGTCGTGACCACGACTGCACGACGGCACTGCAGGCTGAACTGAAAAGAGATCCCTCGGATTTCCGCCACGTGTTTCCGGGAAGATATTAAACAACAAAAGGACAAATTTGTCACAGAAATTAACCGGTTCGGCAAGTCAGACGGAAGGAAAACATGGAACGATGGGATGTTGGAGTCAAGTGTGCCCCCCCCTCTCCCTCTCTCTCTCTCTCTTTCTCTCTATATCTCGGATTATCAAGCTTTTGACTCGGTTGGGTGGGAATTATGAACAGATTCTGCTTTAGTAAAATGTGTTTACGCTGTAAACAGGCACTTTACTCCTCTTCTACTGCAAGAATGAAGGTGAACGGCAGCCTCTCTAACTCCATGACTCTGCCACGCAGCTGCAGACTGGGCTGCCCCGCCCCGCTAGCGCTAGGCTCTTCAATTTATTCATCAATGGCCCAGGCAATACGACAGGAGGCAGAATTAAAGGGTATATATATAAGAGGAGTTGAGTATAAAGTAAGTTTGTACGCAGATGACGTACCGGTCAGAATCATGGACCCAGGTTCAGGCCTTCCTCTACTAATAAAATACTGGAAACGTATGGGGAATATTCAGGGTATGTCCTTAATGAACAAAAAAAAACCCAGGTTATGATATTTAATTACATTCCCATGAAAGAATTTACTACAAAGTATGATTTCAACTGGTACTCATCCCACATCAGGTACCTGGAAGTACATTTACACAGAGGTCTGTCACAGTTATTTGATTTCAACTACAATTGCACGAACAAAAACAAATATGATGACCTCAATGGGCAGGGCTTGCTCCCTTTCAACTCTGGCAGCAGAATCAGACCAGTTAAAATGAAAGTTCTTCCCAGATTCTTCGGATTTCTACTTCATCACTTCTACTAACCCCCCCCCCCCCCCCCCAAGTGCTGAGACGGCCGTCGTACGACCCTGACTTTACGCCATCATCGCAGGATCATAGATATAGAGAATGGAATTCTGGGATCACTTCCATATGCAAAAAAAAAAAAAGGGACCCTGACAGATTTGATAATCTATGTCAGACATATGGGTTGGGTGGGGCAGGACTTTTACAAGGTATTTATAGCTTCGTGATTATTTTTGCAAAAAGGTAAAAAGGTTCTAATCCAAGAGAGCTGGCAATTGTTATCTATGTATTTATTGGGGCTTATAACTCAGGAAACAATAAAGGTCTTATAATCAAGTTAAACCATGGCATCACTGAATAAGGACACGACAGACGGTGTGAAAATGAACTGGACATTGAAATAACTGAAGATGTGGCTGAACGCCTGGGAAACACAGACATCCTCCACCGACCGCAAATGGAGAGACTTATTTCGGAAAAACCTGATCTGCTTTTTTTTTTTTTTTTTTATTACTCCCAAACAGAAGTCTAAACAAACTGGAACTCAGCTATGCTGCCGGAGGGAGAGTGGATAAATCACGGTTGATAACGCTCATGTTTTTCTGGTCCCGCCCCTCTGTTCAGACTTTCTGGAAGGAGGCAGCGACGATCATCCGGGAAAAACCTGGGTTTGAGCATCAGTACAACATTCACATCCCTCCCTCTCTCGGACATCTCCCTGACGGGCGAAGTAAACACGATACCTACCTCCTGAAGTTCTAAAGTAAAGAAGAAACATTTACCAGAACAGACGACCTATTCGAAAACAAATCCAAAAAGAATTGTGAGGAAAGCTATGGGAAAAATAGTGTATTTATTTAGCCAATGAGACGGATCTTTCATATCTATTGTGAAATAATTTGGAATTTGGCAAATTTGCCTTGATTTACTGATCATCCCATGACCTCACACTTGTTCGATTTTTTTTTTGTCTTCTTTGTTTGTCCATCATTAAAAAGTAAGTAAGTAAAAAGGTAACATAACTTCTTACTTCATACGTCTGCCTTCTTTAAAAAAAAAATAAAAAATAGGTCCAAACAAACATATACATAACAATGCATTAGAAGTTAAAGTTAGACAATTTTGTCAAAGAAATTTGCGACTTTCCAGTCAAGGACGCAGAGGACCTGACAGAGGCCCCGCAGTGCAGGACCCGTGCTTACCATTGATGTTGTACATGGAGAAGCGGTAGGAGAAGTTGGCCATGTTGGTCTCCTGTCTGAGAGGGGGCTTCTGCAGGGGCTTCTGCGGCCTGCCATCGTCCAGACTCTAAAGAGGGAAGAACACGTTGAGGGTCCCTCCTTTCATTTACAGAGCTCTGAGCAGGTGTGCCGCCATTTTTCGTCAGTGATATGTTATTTCCATTCAAATGCAATTATTGTATTTTAGGTGAGGTCTATCCCCTTCTAGGAGACAGATTTCTCTGTGTCGAGATCTCGAAATAATTAGCTTGGAAAAAATATATGGGTGTATTTACTTGACCTGTTATGTATATGCAGTTCCACACACACACACACACACACACACACACACACACACACACACACACACACACACACACACACACACACACACACACACACACACACACACACACACACACACACACACACACACACAGTTTCACTCATATGACTATGTGTGTCACACACAGACTTCAAGGAGGTGGGAGGAGAGTTGCTAGGATACAGTAAAGGGAGACGGGATTACCAGTGTAACGGTTACCATGGCGACAGTCTCTTTTTTACCCCCACCCCGTTGTGCTGATGTCTGCATGCCCATAACCCACCACCGTGTGTGTGTGTGTGTGTGTGTGTGTGTGTGTGTGTGTGTGTGTGTGTGTGTGTGTGTGTGTGTGGTGTGTGTGTGTGTGTGTGTGTGTGTGTGTGCGTGTAGGTGTGTTTTGACCTGTGTGAGTTTGTCCAGCTCTCCCAGCCAGGCTCCAAACATCTTGTCCAGATCCTGGTCCTCCTTATCACTGTCCTCTTCTGCGCCATGGTCCAACTCATCATCTGATACCTGGTCCATCTGGTGACAAAAAAAACCAAAACAAAACATGGGAATATTTACTTGACCTGTTATGTATATGCAGACACACACACACACACACACACACACACACACACACTAAAGCAGCAGGACGGATCGTGCCACCGTCATGGCCAGTTGCCATGGCAACCCCACAGACCCCCTGGCGGACATGCTTTGCAGTGCGGGAGTGGAGGGGAACGCCCCTGTCGGTCTCGACTATACCATCGACCGCTGACACACCCAACACGACCGCCTGTAACCGCTGCTCTGAGATGCGGGCGACACCCACAGGGTATCTGAGCGGGCGTGGCTCAGCTCACTGGCAAATATAACTGACCTGAACATTACGGAAAGACTGATTACGCGGCCCACCAAGGCGCACTGGGTCCGAATGCACGTGCAGGCGTTCTGCACCCGTGGCAGAATTTAAACTAGTGACGAGCAGAGCGTTACTGGTCATGTTGGGCTCAAGAGAGAGAGAGAGAACACAGTGAGCCAAAACTGAGAGCCCAGTTGCGCTTCGTGTTCAAAAGCAGTGGAGCAGCACCTTCTAGTGGATATGAGGCAAACTGTGCCTTCAGAATACTAATGTGTCCGCCCTCTTGTGCTGTAGTCGGCCGAATCAGTCGCCAATCAATAACATAGGTGTGTAAATTTGTGTTGGATTGTTATGGCATTCAGGCAGAAAACCATTACAGATAAAGGTGAACATGTATGCCCCCCTGAACTGAAAGTTGCATAGATAACTGATAATCTGTGGTTCTTCAATTTTCAAAGCCAGGCACACAGACCCAACACTTCCTGCCTGCCATCCTGCCAGCAGAGCGGAGGCATCAGCAGGTGATTTTGGCCCTTGGAAAATCAGAATATTAATAGAGCATAATAAATTGCCTTTACTTGTAAATTGTCCGTTTGTGGAGGCACTGTTAAATACTCCACAGTGGGAAAGAGGTACAGCATACACACTCAAAGCGCCTTTTGTAAAGCTAGGTTCAAGGGGCAGAATCGTAAAACTCAAGAGGCCCCTGATCTCATTGCGGAGTGCACCGCGCCACCACCCAGCTCCCTTGCGGCGCCCCCTGCTGGGTCAGTCAGGGAGCCACGCCGGGCCGCCCGGGGGAGCAGCCGTGTCGACGTGACGCAGGGAATCATTAACACGTTTGCGTGCCAGCCCGAGCGGAGATATGTTAACTCGGCCGGCCGAGACGAGCGTGGCCCGGGAGGAAGACGTGGGATCACAGGAAGAGGAAGGGACGCCCCGGCCAGATGCCCCAGATTAGGCGGGACGCTTTCGGTGACGCACACGTACAGTATGTCCGAGAGCCGCCTTCTCGGTTACACAATCACCGCTCAACCGACCGCTAAAGAAAACTCCGCTAGTTTTTTCTGACATTTAAGGAGTCAAAATCACACCCTCATCATATATGAGTGAAAATGGACGGCGACAATGAAAATCCATTCACTGAAACGTTGAAATAATAATAAAAAAGAAAAAAAAACCGCCATCACGCAAATCAAAAGTATTGCCTTCATCTTGGTACGGTCCACTACCACCACGTCCTAGTAGAGCTTGGTCATGCCGCGGGTAATCCTCCTCCATTGATGTTCTGTGGGGGTGTTGTTCCCCTCTGTTGGGCCTGCTGTGTGGTGGCAGTCATTACCGGGATCCGCACAAGGCCAGGATTAACTCTTCCGACCACCCTTTGATCCACTTAAAACCTCTGCATTGCTCATGTCTGTGTGTGTTAGTATTTAAGGCCACATTACTTTTTAAGGATGCATTTGATAATTGAGGGAAAAACAAAAAAAACCACTTCAGTTCTTTATCATTAAAACGGAATGTAGTGATTTGCAAATAACATGGAAACACAACGGTGCCTGCAATTCCAATTAAGTAAAAAAAAAAAAAAACTAAAAACGCACACAAACAGCAGCTGAGGGGGAGCCTGTTTGGGACCTAAAATAATTCACATTCCAGATAGCACAGCCGGCGACCGTGTCTCCATTTGTGCAAGTGTGTCGCTACGGCTGTTACGCCAGCTAAAGTTGTGACTGTGATACATGCGCTTGTGTGTGTGTGTGTGTGTGTGTGTGTGTGTGTGTGTGTGTCCCATTTCATGATGATAAACAGCTTCCCCACTTATTAAAAGATATGAAGCGGTATTTGTACAAACAAAATTTCCCTGATTTATGTGCGAGCGTGGGACACTGGCGAACACGTGTGCGGAAGTCCACACAGGAAATGGCCTGGATGCGCCGCCGCCGAATTCCTCACCCCCCCCCCCCCCCCCATCGCGGCGCGCTCCTTATAGCAGCCGCACTCGGTCGTCAATGAGACATCGCTCGCCGCCGGGCTCTGTAGGAGCGGGTGAAACGGTGGATTGATTGGATGAGCGACTGAGAGAAGGGAAGCCAGAACGGGAAAGAATTTCAGATGACATCATTCTGTTTTAGATCCATCTGATTTATACCATGGATTCTTTAGGAGACGGTCACAAGGAACCAGAAGAGGAGTAAAACCAAAGAAGCTAATGTTGAAAAGCCTACTTTATGCAATTTTTTTTAATATATATATTTTTTTATCGTATAACTGTTGTTTTGACAAACATTTTATCTTAAATCATTTATTTTCCACCACACAACCATAAAAAAGTTTACTTCATTCAGGGTGATCAAGTGTGAACAACCTGGAGATTTTGTTGCATTGGTTTGGCTTTTTCTTCATTTTTTCCATTATTTTTTTTTAACATTCAACGACTCAAATATTTAACTAAAGTGAGCTTGCTCTTTTGACATTGTGTGAAAATGTGCAGTAACCTCAGCTCACATTGTGGTTCTGTTCGCCAGTTATCCCTTCATGGGTTTAGACTGGTGGCAACATATACGACAGATGGCAATAGATATGTATCACACATACACTACTCACAAAAAGTTAGGAATATTCGGCTTTCGGGTGAAATTTCAGGATGAACCTAAAATGCACTATAACCTTTACAGGTGAACTTAATTTGACCTTCTCTAAACTTTTGAATGCGCATGTCCAACTGTTCAATGTTTCAGTACTTTTTGCACAACTTGCTGTTCTCTAACAAGGAGCTGAACGGCAAAATTCACAACAGGTGTTTGATCCATGAATCGACCAATAAATGTCCTGGTTCAATTAGAATTGGTATTAAAACAGTCCTCTTCATCATGCTGTTCACATATTGACATCATGAGACCAAGACGACACCTAACAATTGATCAACAGTAGCTCGCTTGCGAGGCTTCAAACAGGATGTTCTCAAAAGGAAGTGGCCACTGAGCTTAGAGTGTCACAGAGTGTCATCAGCAGGTTGCAACAGAGATACAGAGACTGGAGGAGTCACAGAAAGGCATAGAAGTGGACGTCCTTTGGCCACATCCCACATTGATGAGCGCTTCATTGTGAACAGTGCCCTGCGGAACCGGATGATGATGCCACTCAACTCCAGGCACATTTAAGGGAGGTGAGAGGCACCCAAGTGTGACGTCAGACCGAAACCGTTTACATCAGCGTGGACTGCGAGCCAGACGACCTGCAAGGGTACCTGACCACACACCACCAGGCATAGGCATCATCTTCTTGCATGGGCCAGGGAGCATTTACGCTGGAAGAGGGACCAGTGGCCTCAGTGCTGTTCTCCGATGAAAGTCCATTCACGTTGAGCAGAAATGATGGCCGCCAACGATGTTGGAGACGTCAAGGAGAGCGCTATGCATCAGCCACTGTTGTCACAAGACGAGCCTTTGGTGGTGGTGGTGGTGTTACAGTGTGGGCAGGTGTGTCTAGTCAATTCAGAACTGCCCTACACTTTGTGAATGGTACAGTGACAAGCCCATACTACCTGAATAACATCATTAATCCAGTCATTGTGCCCCTGCATGAACAACACAGGCCTCATTTCATCCTTATGGACGACAATGCTCCAGCTCATCAAGGTCGCATCATTAGGGAACGGCTGCAGGAGACTGGGGCACCTCAAATGGAGTGGCCTGCACTTTCTCCAGACCTGAATCCCATAGAAAACCTATGGGATCAGCTGAGTCGCCGTGTAGAGACTCGTAACTCTGTTCCCCAGAACCTCAATGACCTGAGGGCCGCCCTTCAATAAGAGTGGGGGGCCATGCCTCAGCAGACAATAGGTCGACTTGTGAACAGCATGAGACGTCGTTGTCAAGCTGTAATTGATGCTCAAGGGCACATGACAAGTTATTGAGACATTGACATTTTTTGTTGTGGTAAACCCACCACTGTTGTTGGCTTTTGTTTCAATAAATTGTTTGAGATGAGGAAATCACCACTGCATGCTTCTACTTAAATGCCCTACTTTCATGATATAATATCACTGTAGCGTGAACTTTTTACATTTTCCATAAATGTCACATGAAAGCCAAATATCCCTAACTTTTTGTGGGTAGTGTAATGTCAGCATACCGGAAAAGTGAATACAGTCACCCAAAGCCAAAGGAACGCCCCCTCCCCAATCTATGACAGTAACCTTTTGTCTGTTTGGATGTCCTCTATGAGACATCTGTATTTGAAGCTCCCTAGCCACATGTAGAGCACTCTCTTTAGGGCGCCCGGAATCTGTCTGAAAGACCAGCTATATGAAGGGATGATTAGTTGCCTGTGAGAGGAACTGGCCGGAGCGCTCTCGGCGATTCTACTCGAGTGGCGCAGGCAGTTAATTCATAGGCAAATGCAGTAAAGCCATAAAACATGAGAGTTGCACCGTCGGCCACTTGAAACTGCTGCGTCGAATCAGCGATAAGCCTGCCATTCATGATAATAGCAGTCATTTACACACACAGGGCAGACATGTATTTATGTGTCGCAATATTTTCAACAAAATCAGAATGGAAATAAATGACGACGGCAGACTATTTCTTCTATACTTATTACGCAAAAACAAATCGTTTTTCTCAGCTATTTCTTTTCTTATTTCTTTTGATTAGTCCATTTTTCAGCTCCATGATGGACATGGTCATATCATATTGCGCCACAATATATTGTCATACCCATAACAGACAGACAATTTAAATAGAAGTGTAGAAACGGACTCGGAACACAGAAAGCCTGCGCCGGCCGAGTTGTAATGGAATCACGGCCTCGGCAGCAGATGCTGCTGCAGATTTAAGTGAATTACCACCTGGGGCACTGCTTTTAAGCTTATCGGGCTTGACTCAAAACACACATTGCGTTTGCGAGAGCATAAGTGCCCTCCCACGGCCCTCTTGGCATACCAAACAAAGATGACCCGCTCCTCTCCTAATACCGCCGGGACCCTCCCTCGCAACCCCCTCCTTCCTGCTGTCTTGTCCGTCCATGATAGGCCCTCATCCGTCGCCACTTTGTCTACCGGGTGAGTGTTAAACTCAAGGGGACGGGGCCAAGCCTGTCGTCTCGGCAGCCTCGGCGCGGCACACGGGGCCAAACGCAGCCATTTCATTTCCCCCATGTGTCACACTTGTAAAAGCTTGTGGCCAAGCAACCTCACCGCAGAAGTGGAGGCCTTGGTGGCCAAAAGAACATCAAACGGGGGGGGAGAGAGAGAGAGAGAGAGAGAGATACGTGAAGAGGATCAACTGAGAGGAGATTGAGAGATTGGAGGGGCACATTACGGGAAAGCGCGCCGCTCTAAATCTTCGACAGAAGAAAAAGCGCCCGACGCAGAGGAGAAGAAAGAGAAGGAGAGGAGAAGGGGGGGCAGCTGTCTATCTTTAGAGCAAATCACTCATCCCAGAATGTTTATTGCAAAACAGATGTCTAACCCGACATGTGTTTGTATCGAGCGGTGAAACTCAGCACCCCGTTTGGCCTTGAGAAACAAGGAACACAAAAGCAACGTTCAACAGGGAACAAACGGAGAAATTTCGGACAATTAATCACACGCCAGGAGGAATCGTTCCGTATGGTTCGTCCTGGTCTCGTACTACAGGTTTCTCACTGGGCCTTATTGATGGACAGACTCAGTCCTCTCGCCATGAAGTAACATGCTGCATTAAAATACCACGGGGCGTCGGTCGATCACGCGCTCAACGCCTGTCAAAATAATTTGCGTCCGTAACGATGGCGATTTCGTTCGCGTGGACATGGTGACCACGAGAGCGCTTTGAGGGTTTTGATCACATGTCAATCTGTGACAAAAATACCTCTGCGGACGCTCAAAAACAAGCGCACCGAGACCGAGGAGGACTTACACCCGTCTTGGAGGTTTTTTTTTTTTTTGGTCAGTCCCTCAAGGTTCAACAAACAGATGACAAAATGACGAAAAAGAGAGAGGGGGGGGGGGGGGGTGGAAATCGGCGGAAAGGGGGAAAATATTCTTCTCTGACAAACGGCGATGACTGGGGGATGGGACGTGGTGCCGCGGATCGGATCAGGGCGTCGCTCCCCGGTCTAGCCTTCATTTACCTACCAGCCCCCCCGCGCTGCCACCTGACATTCAAATTATTTTGCGTCAACATTTGCAGCACAAATGAATCCTTCACATTTCAAATCCTGCAGGAAACACGGGGGCGTGGGTGGGGGGCATGACCTTAGCTCTGTAAACACTATTGTGGCCTGATATTTGGGCCAAGGCGGCTGAGTAGACGTTTCCATCAAACAATCCTAAATGGGGCTATTTTTGGACCCCGCACTCCACCCATCCACGGTTTGCCTGTGTGTTTCGGCAGAAGGAGGAGTGTGTTTCGGGAGAAGGTTGGAAAAGTTGTGACTAAGATGGCGAGAAAAGAACAAAGTCTCGAGTGCGCTTTCATTTCATACTTCTACAATAATAGCAACACACACACAAACACACACACACACAAACACACCCACCCACACCCCTTTCGAGCATCCAAGTCCATTTATTCCACCCGTCAAACCACAAATTATCACAATAATACATTTTCATCAAAATAAATCCTAAATTTTGAGTCTAAAGATGTGGCCTAGCACTGCGCCAAGAAGTCAACGGATAAAAAGGAAAAAAAGAAAGGAGCAGACAGGTGATTACGCAAAACTACCAGTTCTCTCATAGAAGGCATGGCTGCAAGCACAGCGTGGGCATTCTTGTGAGCTTTGTGGGGCACGTACATGCATGTGCATGCCCACACACACACACACACACACACACACACACACACACACACACACACACACACACACACACACACACACACACACACACACACACACACACACACACACACACACACACACACACACACACACACACACACACGAGGGCCAGATGGAGACCAAGCTCCAAGACGGACTAGAAGTAAAACATTTAGTATGTCAGTGGCTGGAAATAGCTTTGACTGGAGTCATTCAGGAGGCATGGGAATTGTTATAGGCCGGCCCCGCTACAATGTGTGACCACTTAACTCCCACAGCTGCTGACTGGAGACAGCGAAAGAGGGAAACAGATATTTGAAAACTGAATGAGAGTGGAAAAAGAGTGTATAGATGAAGTGAAAAGCGCACAACATCAAATAAAGACAAATACTTTCTTGATGTTTTAAACATCGAGACACATTCGCACACCTTCGCCCCAGGAATTAGCCAATACCCTTCAATGTAAAACAACGACAAATTAGCAACGCCATGATAGATATTCTCACAAGTCACGACTCACAAGTCACTGAAATGCAAAGTGAAAGTTCTAAGGAGCTATGATGACTGTGAGGTTTTATTTCATGCTGAGTGGGTGTGCCAGCTTGCACAGTCGTGACTCACTTATTGCCAATTACCATTATAAACAAGATGTTGGACTTTTGGTTCTAAAATGGCTTATTTGTCAAAGATGCACAAGGGAGTGGTGTAAATACTGGAGGATGACTGCATTTTTCCTCAACCTCTCATCAACACAGCCCCTTACCCTGCACCGCCACCCCCGACTGATAGCCATCGTAGCCGTGGTGGCCCATAAACACACGTAGTTAAAGGCGAACACGCACGCAAGTATTAATATGTCATTATGACGCCCCTGTGTGCACACATACCGTACATTTTTATGCACACGTTAATTCTCCAGGCACTCAAAACTGACAACGTCCGTGAAATGGTAAGGACTATATTGCTGCTCTCAAGGGTTTAATTGCCTATGAGACATAACACACTATCACATCTCGTCGTGTCCGTACCTTGTAATTTCCAGGCCTCTATGGCTGCTGGCTCATTTCTGCTCCAATCCGTTCCTATTTCCACATCTCGACCTCTTTTTTTCCTCCCCTCGTGTCCATTATATTTTCTCATTGGCTCCCATGGCAGACAGACACGTGCACAGCACACCAGAAACTGGGGTGATATGCAGTGATTTACTGAGTCAAACACAAGGATGTACACTCCAAGCGACACGGACACTTACATACAAGTGTGTGACAGGCGTTTTCCTGATGATAGCTCACACTTGTTAATATTGTCTATCTTCATGTTTTGGAAAACTGAAATGATTGTGAGAAGGCTTCCTTGAAATTATTTCCTGGTCCCACTTACTGCTATGGTAAAAAAAAAAAAATTGTCAAAGTTACTTATTTTTGTTGTATATTGTATATGTTAAGTGGATGACAAGGCATTGGTGCTTCTGCCTTTTCAAATTGGCCTGAACACGAAATACAGAAATAATAAACAATAGGGGTGTTGTACTGCCCTGTGTTGACGTAGCGACACCCCTTTCCTCCCCAAATCTTTACGCAAGGCGTTTTGATCCCAAACACATTCAGATTGGAGTTGCTCGGCGGCCGCGATAGCGGTAGACTGAGGTTGTGTTTACGTAGCTGACAGTTGTGGATGTGTGTAATGTGTGTGTATATGTCGTGTGGGCCCTGTGTGTTTTATTGGGTGACTGTTAATATTAGTATGCTCATTTATGCATGTTGACCTGTAATATGGGGGTGTGTATCATGGAGTATTTGGGACAGTGGGATCAATGTTTTTGCTGGTGGGTAGTTTTCCGTATGGTTAGGCGCTAATCAGCAAGACCCAGCTGATGACAACGAAACACAGCTGTTGCCAATGGGCGAGGACAGCGGACGACAACCGATTGGTTACTCCGTAAAGGGACAGTAAATAAGAGAGGCCGATTGGAACTCGAGCACAAGTTCCCCGCGAGCCGCCAGGGGAGGAGGAGTCCACCACGAGCCGCTAGGATCGGCTACTCGGTGCTGACACGGACGGGACGGCGGACTGTTCCGGCCCGGTTCTCTGCAGCGCGTTGACGGAGAAGACGAGTCGACGAAAGACATATACTTCCTAAAGGAACGGTGACTTCTGGAGTCCAGTAGCGCTTTTGTGTGAATGGGTTGCCCCATCAATGAAACGGGAAGGCTCATACTGTGTCCTGGGATTTCCTGCATCAACTAGGTTGTCCTTAAGACTTTGCGACATATATTCAACGCTGGGCAGTGTAAAACAGAGGCAGCCAACGGTCAGAAAAACTTGCATTCATCGCTAGAGGTTTAAAACACGTGACAGGCATAAGATATAGTTCTCAAACAGATCCAAAATGATTCCCATTGAGAACGGTGCACGAGGAGTCAAAATGTAAAGCCATGGATAAAAAGATAAGTGGGTGAGTGGTTAAAAGGCCAATGAGAGGGGAGCGGCGGTGATGGGCAGGCGCTTAAACGGAGGAAAGGGGCAAACTATTACGGAAAGAATAAAGGAGGATGGGCACCGATCGCCAAAAACCACGGCTCCGGTGTCATTAGCGAAGCAGAAGCGGCAGCCTGCGAGTGGAGGAGGAAACGTCATGGCCAGGCAGACACACACAGATACACACGGACAAAAGGACTCCGCTTGCGCAAGCCACAGACTGGCGAGAGCGCAATCAGTCGCAGAACAACACACGAGACACTCCGACGCATTGGCATACACGGCCAATTTGGTAAGGAGAGGAAGGGGAGAGGGAAAGACAGACAGAGACGGGGATACACAGAAGGGAGGGAGATGGAAAAACAGACAGGAATTGAGTGGCAAACGGAATGAAGAGCAGGAGAGAGCGCGCATAGATGAAGGTGGATGTTGGTAGGTGTGAGGTGATAACATTAGTGCCTTCACCGCTACTGCGCTTTGTGACCAACTGCCCACAGCTGTTGCTTCTTCTCCATTTTGCGAAGGTCCCATTGATAACCTCACAATCAAATGTGATGCGTCCCTCTGTAACGCTTGAGAGACAGTGGCAAACCTAAGAATAAAATCGCGGGTCAGGAAACCAACGCCTTGATTTACAGATGAGACCCGAGCACTTAAGCAATCCTGTGGGAAACTTGGGCGTAAATGTCGTGCAACTTAGCTTCAAGTGTTCCGCCAAAAACCCTAAAAACGTATTTACCCAACAACAGCCTATCCCCAACAGCTCCGCCTTTACAGCGAATGACTTAATGCAATTCTTTACTCAGAAAATTTAACTGAGAAGAGAACAGACTAATGGCACTCGGCCTTAACGCCAATCGAATCCTTCCATTAGTGAGAGAGAAACAGGCACTAAGGCAGGTGGTATAGATAACCTCTCACACCTTGATGCAGTATCTATTGAAACGATCACAGTTGGTAAGTGCAGCAAAACATAAAAACATATTTACCCGACCAACTGCCTAGAAAGCTCGTTAAAGAGTCGTTTCCAATTCTGGGACCATCTCTTCTTAACATTATTATCTCACGCGCTCTCCTCTGGCACTGCACTGCACGGCTTTTAAGACAGCCATGATTAGACCCTTACTTAAAAAAAAAAAAAAAAAAAATGTAATCCAACCTCGACGACCCTGAGAGTCTTCGCAATTATAGGCCAGTCTTAAACCTCCACTTCATCTCTAAAATTCTTGAAAAGAATGATAGCACAACAGATTACTGATCAGACGTCCTCTAGCGATCTGGTTGAATTATTTCGGTCCGGATTCAGAGCGCTCCACTCCGCTGAGACGGCGCTCACGAAAGTGGTTAATGATCATTGTTATTCTGATGATACCCAACGATACATGCCCTTAGAACTAACCCGCGCTAAATTGTCGTACTCTAGAGATGGGTCTCGCTGAAATTAAACCGTGCATGTCTTGTTTCAGAGTTTCTTGCTCCTCAACTCTGAGAAAACGAAGACGCTGGTTATTGGTCCTGCCAGACCTCAGGCACCTGGTCAAGGACACCACTCTGAACTTTGAAAGCTGTTCTATTACGCAAAGCAACTCAGCAAAAGAATTAGGAGTTATATTCGACCCCACTCTCTCTTTTGAACTGCATATTAAGAACATAACGTCATTGCAGAATTGCATTTTTTCCTTCTTTGCGATATTGCTAAGATACCACCCCCTCTAACCACGAGTGATGCAGAGACCGTAGTCCATGCATTTGTAACATCCCACTTAGATCATTAAAATGTGTTGATTTCTGGCTTTCCGATGTTTACTATTGAAAGCCTCCAGTTTGTACAAAACACAGCGGCTAAAAATCTTGAATAGGACTAGAAAGTTTGGCCATATTAGCCCTATACCTTAAGGTTTTGCTACTTACCTATAGAATACTACACGGCCGAGCACCTTCCTATCTTAGTGACTTAGCGGCACCTTATGTACCATCTCAAGCCTTACGCTCACACCCTGCTGTTTTTTAGCGATTCAGAGAGTTCTCCAGAACACTCTCACCCCGGGCCCCAGTACTCTGGAACGCCCTACCTGCGGAAATGAGAGCTGCTACTTCTGTAGAAATGTTTGAATCAAGACCATTTTTACAGGCTTGCATTTTGGTTAACCACACCCGTCCTGTTAGCTTGCCTCTCACCCTGCCTCCACCCCTTAGCACTGGTCCAGGACGCCTGGATATTAACCAGAAGGGGGGGGAAGTCAGGCTGCTGCGAGCTACCTGGATCACGCCTGATGAGGACAACTTCCCTGGAGGGTGTTTACCTGGGGTACTCTGCACTAGCAAATACACTCTCATATTGTCTAGCTTTGACATTGTATAGAATAGAGGTACATAATCACATGATTTGTCACATATGTTATTATTGTTGCGCACTCTGCATCCATTGCAACCTAGGCACCCTGAAATGGGGATTCCTCCTTCTGTGGCCCCCCCCCTTCCCCGAAGGGTTTTCTGGGAGTTTTTCCCTTGCCTGGATTAGGGTTCAGACTAGGGGATGAGAGCATGTCTGTCTTTCTTTCTGTCTGTCTGTTTCTATCTGTCAACACTGTTTATTTTGTGTCCTTTTCTTTGTTTCTGCCCCCTCCCCCCTTCGCGTGCCCGCCTGCATCTTACATGAGAAAACACACATGCATGCAAGCAGGAAGTGTCAGTTTCCCAGTGTTCCTCCAGAGCAGCAGTCCAAATGTGAAATCAATAGTCTTGTCCCCTGGCCTTGGGAGGGAGGGAGCGAACACGCGAAACACACACACACACACACACACACACACACACACACACACACACACTTTTTAAGCTAGATATGATCACTTAAAAGCAAAAAGAAGTGGGGAAATTTACCGCTGAATTTTCTAAAATTCTTCAGAAATACAGGTACTCCTCACTTAATGACAGAGTTCCGTTCCTAGGACCAGGTTGTTAAGCGAATTGGTCGATAAGCGAGGACCCGTGTTATTTCACGGTAAGGGGGCGTGGCCATTGACAGCGCTAGTGTAGTGAATGCTAGCAGACTGCGGGAACGAGACTAACACTGGTGATGAAATGTATACAGTGTATATATATATATATATATATATATATATATATATATATATATATATATATATATATATATATATATAGAAAGAAGAAGAAGAAGAAACCGTCTTTATTCATCACGCAACACACCACACTACAACACATGCTTGCACGCACACACACACACACACACACGCACATGCTTTTGATGGTGGCCGGTGAAATGGATTCTCTGCTTTTGACCCATCCTGGCTTGTCCTTCCTCCGGGGGCACAGCCAGGAGCAGTGGGCAGCGTACGTGGACGCACCCGGGGACCAGGTGATAAATGTCCATTGCTGGTCAGACCATGATGGGTGCATGTTTTTGGTGGGGTTCCTTACTGACGTGAGGTGGAGGAAACCCCATGTGAGCACGGGGAGAACATGCAAACTCCACACAGAAAGGCTCCTATTTGGGAAATAACCCACCGGAGCACGGTGCCAACAGCGCCCCAGGCGGGAATCGAACCCAGGAGCTTCTTGCTGTGAGGCAGCAATGCAATGCACTGCGCCACCGTGCCACTAGTCTATATATATATAGTATAGTGTATACAGTGTATATACAGTATATATAGTATATAAAGGGTGATGCGTGATGAGATGCTTGACACTGAGACACCGTGGTATTATACGCAGCGTACAATACACACTGGTCAGAGAGCTGGTCGTAAGTCCAAACTGTCGTTAAACAGGTAGGTCCTTAAGTGAGGAGTACCTGTATTGCAATGAGAGCAATTCCAAATTAAGCCACCAACAAGTTATGATGCAGCAACTTTCAATGAACCTCTGGCCAATTCTCAGTGTTTGTGTCCTCCATCACATCTTACGACATGTGCGTACTGGGGCTACTACTCAAGTCCTTTGATTATCTCCACAACCATTCATCCGATCTACTTCACACTTGGCGGGTGTATCGCTGGGGACCCAAGGACGCGCAGCGTCAAATTTGGTTCTTTTGGACACGCAACACGTGTAATATTAATAAACAGCGGGCGAGCGCTCAGCTCTGAAGCAGTGGGGTGGGGCTTCGAGGCACTGCGGCTGAATCACAAAGAGGGTCTTTCCCCGGTGTATTACTTTAACTGGCAGTTTCATCCTCCATTGTGGAAACTGGACGGTCGTGCGTGTAACATCTACTGCTGTTGCATATACTGTTAAAAAAAATGTAAATGTCTACTGAAAGCCCTCACGATACAAGTGGCACATTCCCCACTCAACAGGAGGTGGCACTGACACAACCACCTGCAAACGTTGTTGTACTGTAGTTAAACAGGGCGGTTGTATCCTGAGCGAGACCGGCCAAAGCTTACTGTACATACCGAGCTTACAGCCCAGCAACAGTCTTTGAATGATCCACTTAGACGGACGGTCTATGTTTGTATCTACATCATAGGATAACAAAAACAAATCTCATGTCCTAGCAGAAACAGGAAGTCATTCAAAACTCCTTTGAGGTTTGCTCTAATAATTCCTCTGATATCCTTTGTAAAAACTCTCATACAACTGCTGTGGCTGAATCAACATTTTAGGATCATTTAATACCTGAATCTATACGATAATATAACACCTAAGGATTGGTTCTTTGACTTGGTTCAAATGAAAACAAAATTGTCTTTGGAAAACTGTTCATTTGCCACCATCATAGCACAGGCCTGTAATGGTATGACACACTTCCACCTTATGAAGAAGAGCCATTTATTAACATTCAACATTGGGTAGTTACTTTCCAAAAAACCCTTGAGTAGACAGTGTCTCAACTTGACAGATAAACACATCTAATTTGCATTTATTTTTTTCTTTTAAAATTTCCCTGAAATTTGAGACCAACATATGATTATAGACTAATGCATTTACAAAATGATCACAATCAGATGATTATGTAATAATTGCGTCAACTCTAACAAGGCCAATAGCTTAGTGCTCGATGATGGCGTCCTTCCCTTGGTGAGTTTGCTGCTTCACCTGAAGAAGAGATCAACAGCATCACAGGTGAAAGACATCATCTCAGCCATCTCTTCCATCCCTTTTGCGAGCACACACACACACACACACACACACACACACACACACACACACACACACACACACACACACACACACACACACACACACACACACACACACACACACACACACACACACACACACACACACACACGGTTGTCAACTATAGGGGTAGTGTTTCAAGGACATGACTTAGTATGGGACGCCTGATCGAAGCTTCTGCTTTGATGGTATCCATATCAGGCAGTAACCGTAGTACGAAACCTGTGTTCGTGAGATTGACAGCTGACTGTCTGAAGCAGTCAATACCGCGAGTTGGCACGGACAGCGTGCACATGTCAAACATGCGGCTACATGTGTCTGCGTGCGTTCGCTAGATTCTGGGATGAGCTCTGTATAACTAATTGCTCTCTAACCGCTCTCTGGGTGGCACCGGCTCTCACCGTGTTGTAATGTCTTTTTTGTGGTTCATGCGAGTGTCATTAACTTGTAAGGAATAAAAAAATAAAAATAATAATAATAAATAATGAATATACCTGAAGGCATCAATTCATGGGGTCCAGTTTAGTCATGTTCGGCACGTATTACAGTTGTCTGGGTTCTCTAAAACGCAGCACGAGTAACAATTTTCAGAGTTTACTTTCAATGCCGCATCGGCTCCTCAAGTATGTTTTCTGGTTGCTCGTCTCGCGGAGCAACCACTATGCAGTCTACATAGCGCAATTCTCGGAATGCGAATGACCACCCAGAGACTGAAACCGGACTTCAACAAGATCGGTTCACTGTCACAAAGCGCCCCGCTCCACAAACTAATCAAGGTACGCCATCATTTTTCAACTTCCCGTAGATTTGCAACAGATTTTCACTAATTCCTGCTACGAATGTAGATCGATGGGGATAAAACTTGCACCACGGGATGTCTGAAATGCCCTGGTTCTAACGAGACCTGAACCATGTCTGTGGGTGCGGCGGTTGTCATGTTCCAGACACTTTAGCCAGAAAAATGCAGAGGAGAATAAAGCACCTTTCACACATGCAGTCTTTTCCAGCAATGTTCCAAGATCGTTCCTGCATGGGGTCATGTGTGAATGGGAGTAGGGATGTATATTCCGGGAAATTCATTCCGGCAATTTTCCACCTCAAGACCTAGTATCATTTCCAGAAAAATAGCTGTACAGTTGTGTTGCACGTGAAGTAGGGGTAGAGCTAAATCTGAATATTGTATCGGCAAAACACAAATAGTGGGATTTTACAAATATTTATGTCCTACAAATATTGAAAAAAATAAAATTATTTTCAAGAAGAAAAAAAAAAAAAACTGAAAAACGGCGAGTCCAATCCGAACACTGGAGCTTGGCTGCAAAGATGAGTGAATGAAACACATACAGTAGAATCTATGGAGACAGGGTTTTATATTCTTAAATTGTATTTACTTAAATTTTCGTTTTTTCGAAATCACAATGCAACTCGGACACTAGACGTGTCTTTTACGCCCGGGAAGGTCTGATGACCTCATTCTGCATAAAGCGAGCGGACAGGGAGAGGTAGAACAGGTGGAGAACGTTCCTTGGCCGGAGGCAGAGACAGTAGGACAGGTGGAAAAATCACACTGATTTAATACATTGGGTTGGGTTTGGTTGTTGCACCACCCGCACCTCTGCCCAGTCTGTCATGCGCAGATTTACAAATTTATATATTTATAGCCTTGTTTATTTATTTCATGATTTATTTCATAGGCATATCGCATGCTACGTCCATTGTACATATATAACTGGATACAATTGGATGATGATATCACAAAGGGCCCCGCAACACATGTTCACCTCGCTCAACCACCCAAATGGAAGTCATAAAACATTGTTATATGGGTGGTGCATGAACGTTCTGCAACTTCGAACATTAGTCTGTAACAAACCATTTTTTATGCTCATGACTCCTTTAAACTGTATTAATCCCTGAGCGGAAATGCAGATGTCACAGCATGAAAAAAAAACAAAAACAGCGCAAGTCAAGAAAGGGATAAGAAGTAAGAAACAGATGGAGATAAAAAAAAATGTATATAAAATAAAACTAAAAGTAACATGTGTACACATCTATCCACAGAGTTAACATGGAGAAGCACGAGAAGAATACATAGTAGTATTGAGCTCAATGTGGGCAAATGGCAGCTAGGCTAAAGTAAGTACAGGTAATGGCAGCAATAATGTGCATGGCATCACACCGGTATTACAGGAAGTGTCAATCCAGTGATGGCAGCAGTAGCATTATGTGTATATACTATTTACAGAGTTGCATTATTAACTTAGATAATTTTACATTATTTCTTTCTGGTCCCACACACACTGATCAGCTGGACTGGAAGCTCCTAGGTAACGTGACAAACAAAACCAACTGCGTCTTTATCAACAGATCGAACGGCCGCATAATAGCGGCGCCCACATTGAAACATGTGCCTTACTATTGTCAATTTTACTCCCCCCTAACTCCTCCACTATTCAAGTAGAAACAAATGCACAAACTGCCTCAAAACGTGAGTCATGGCCCAGCTCAAGGAGTAAGAGGGGGGAACATGAGCAGTCACAACAAAGTGGAGGGCGAGGGGGGCTGACCACAGTTGCTGCTCGGCTCCTCATAGTTCCACTTTACACAGGAAACATCTCCCTCGGAGAGGAGGACTCACTCCCATCAGAAATTAAAAAGGGGACTGGTGGAGTTTAGGTCACTCAAACTATGACCACAGTACAGAAATGGACAATGGAAATTTGGTGGGAGTCTTTAAAGTCAACCAGCGAGTGTGATTCCCTCCGGAAGGCCTGTATAGATAGATGTCCCTTCAATCACCTTCTTAATTGTTTCTAGACTTCCTTAGGCTACGTTTGCACTGCCAGCTAAAGTGGCACAAATCAGATTATTTTGCTCTTATGTGACTCAGATCTGATTTTCTTTCTATGACATTTTAAACAGTACAAATTACATGGAATCTGATCTTTTCGATTCGGAATTGGACAAATAACTAAATAAATAAATAAATACATAAAATAAGTACCCCTGTGTTTTCAGAATAAACTCTGAATTCTGCCCCCGACTTGGGGACCAGCGGGCAGAGAGAGGTGCACCGCGGCAGCAACCCACCGAGGCACCTGCACCGGCCACCCGCACGCGCATAATAGACAATAAAAAAAGATAAATACGCCGACGCGTCAAAGGGGCACCCACGCTCGCCGTGTTTTATGAATAGCACCGGATCTAAAAATAGCGCATATTGTGTTTTTATCTTAAATCTTATTTATTTTACAAAATGTCCTTATTGAACAAAACAAAACAAAGAAAAAAGCACCGTGCCTCTGTCTGGATTTAAAGATTTAATCTGCGACCTTGAGCCAAGGTACATGGTCCCACGCCGCCCTACAACCACCGGGTGCATTAGCCTACGACAGCGTTTTGTCTGTGAAGTCTTTGTTGCTTCTGCGCATGCGGGTGACACTGGAATCTTATATCGGCCAGATTTTAAAAAAGAATGTGAAGAGCCAAACAAACGGAGCAATAAATCGAGCGCTAAGGCTCGCCTTGTGAACGTAGCCTTAGTTATTAATTTAACTCAAGGTGGGTCGACATCCACCACCAATTCAACCCCTGGTCAGGATCAACAATTCGCTCTACCAACAGAAGCCTCTGGATTCGATGCCTTCTCATAATGCCGAGCAACAAAAGCGGTAATGCCACCCCAGTCGATCAGGAGATCCACTATCGGAGAGTGGCAGGGGTGTGTCAGCTGCCAGAAGACTGTGAACCACCGCTCATGTGCGTCTCACAGTACACCCACAGGGAGTTTTAGATTAGATTCAACAACACCGCATGACGTTGTCTCGGCACAAGTACTGAGATAACGAAATCCAGTTTTGCATCTAACCAGATTGCAAGAGCAGTAAGGTGCAAAGTGATGAATATAATAAGTAGTATAAATAGATAACAGAGAGAATAGAATAAATAGAATAAATAGATAACAGAGAGGGTATGCTAGATTTGTGTAGTAAGAACAGTACAAACAGCAAAAACAGTATGAACAGTGGATATGAATATGCAAGATATATACACAGTATATATAGAATGAACATTTGTGTTTTCCACTGTAACTAAACATAAAAAAAGACACTTAAAAACTTTAGTTGATAAAGCTTACAGATTGCGTGAACGCATGGCTATCTGTGACGCATGAACGCCTTTGATAAATTGAGGCCTGAAGGATTTGTAAAGCTCACTGAAAGCAAGGTTCACGGGTGTGAGTGTTGTTTTCCCTTTACTCTTATGGCTGTTCATCCCCCGCACAAAGCAGCTTTGGAGTCATTTGCTTAATATGTCAACAAGCTGTCTTACCTCCTAAGTGGCTCTTTGCCGATCCCTCGTTCCTAGGTTAAAGGTCAAATTAAGCCGCCGTGCCGCTCAGCAGACTGCGCTTTTCGACCCCTGGGAAAGAAAAAAAAAAAAAAAAAGGTAAGTAAAGAGAGATGTTTACTTACCAAAATCAGATATAATTTTAGAATTTCCCCACATTTAAACACATAACATTACCAAAAAAATTAAATAAATCACATTTGATACTTTTTTTTAGCCGACACTCTTTGAGAAACCCAAATTTGTCTATGTGCCGTTTCCAGTGTTGGTGGTGCCTTTCACCAGCCTGAATCTGCAGCTCATGTTTCATTTGCTCTGCAGAATACGTCTGGCCAGCCTCCCATTCAAGCAGATTTCCACTCGACCTTGCCAGGGTCGGGCCAATCACAACAGTTTATCTAATACGGGGCGGGTTTGATACGATGACGATGCAGAGCAAAGCCGTTGACACACCTTACCAAGATGGCAGCCGCTGACGTGGAATGTCTGCTGAATCTGCTATCCGAATAGTATTAAAGGAACAGGGCGGTATATTTTCCTCTAAAAAGCATTTGTTCATAAGAAATGTTTGCCGTACTTCCGACAGGATTTGGTAAACGTTTAATTTACCAACTCACTTGCTCAGCACTACGTCAGACGTTTCGTTGCTCTGATTGGTTGTAGGTCCATCCAATTCAATTGTAGTCCATCCAAAATGAACGGAAAGCTTCAAGACTAATACACATTTGCGAATTGGTCTGGCGACGTCAGGCTAGTCTTTCCTGGTAAGAACGCACTGATCGTGCATGCGCAATAAGTTAAACAAGTGTTGCTAGGTGTGGTCAGTAAACTGTCAATACAGATGAACATTCTCGAAAAAATAAATAAATAAAAGAAAACCGACACGAATTACAGTTTTCCGGGTTCCTGTGAACGCAGCATCACTACCGACACGACTTAGAGTTTTCCGAGTTCCTGTGAATGCAGCATCACTACCGACGCAAATTACAGTTTTCCCGAGTTCCTGTGAACGCAGCATCACTACCGACGCAAATTACAATTTTCCGAGTTCCCGTGAAGGCAGCATCACTTCCCGCCTTGAAGCGCTTTCAACCAGAGAGCCCTGTCCCCGTCTTTCAACGTAATACCGGAGAACGAGCCCACTAGTTCTGATGGATTAAAAAAAAATAATAATAAATGGGACGCCGCACAAGTCACTCAAATCTGACGTGAAAAAATTAACCGAAAAGCCAGCTGTTTGCTCCCCCCTGAACTCCATAATCCAATCAATTTTAAGACCTGTCCAAATCATATTGAAGACGTTTTAATCGACTTTTTAAGGAACCGCGGAAACTCCTGTCGATGGCGCTCGTTCGCCACGAGCGCTACAGCAGAGGGAAGACGTCCGGGAGCAGCTTGCAGAGAGGAGAGCAGACAGATGTCATTCACCGTCACAGGAGTGCGGAGGATCAGCGCCGCCGCGGAGCAGCGTTGAGATGACGCGCGCGCACAGCGAGCGACAATTATCGCCGAGCTGCGGAGGCAATCAAGTGGCGGCGTCACAGAGCAGAGGAAAAGTTTGTTCTCATCAAGAGATTAATAGCGTGATATTTTTCGTCCTCTTTGCCGACGCGTGCACTCGATGGGGACGGCTTCACATTTCACGGCAGGGCTGCGAGCTCAGAACTCCTGTCTCCGCCCGGCCCGACCAAAAGCCTACCGCCGTCCAACCTTTTAGGATGAGTCTATGACCTCGAAATTTAACGCTGACTCACGTCCGGCTAACCCAATTATATCCCCCCCGCCTCCAAAGTGTCGGAATGTTGACTCTGCTCCTGGTCATCGAAAGGCAAAAGCGGTGCATCACACGGTGGAAACCTGCTGAGTGGCTGTGTAAACATCAGCCATGGGAGTCGGTGACGCGGTGTATATTTACTTTTCGTCTGAGTGTGTGTGTGTGGACCTCGGCGAAGCAGCTGGTGTTATGGCTGACTGTTAGCTACTCCTCCTGGCATCAGCTGTCTCTATATTTCCCCCCTTCTTAGTCTTCTTCTTCTTTTTCTACACACCAGCAGTTGTCAACAGCGCATCATGTGTTCCTCGCCCTGAGGAAAAGCATGTGTGCGCTTTCACAACAAATTGCCGTCTTGTGACAGCGGAGTCGAGTTAGAATGACCACCTTGTTGACATTTAATTGCGTGGTGGAAGTTTCGGGCACAATCGCTCCTTTTCAGCTCGCCCCCCCCACCACCTTCAAACCCCTTTTCCCCCCCAACCGGTGTAATTTGCACACGGCTAATGTGTGATATCATTCAGTCAACACAAGGCCATTGAGCAGGTGTGGTGGTGACACATGCGTCGCCGCAGCTGCAGGAAGCGGCGATGCTACAGCCACAACAACACAAGGGGCCGGCAGGTGGCCGGCCACACACACACACACACACACACACACACACACACACACACACACACACACACACACACACACACACACACACACACACACACACACACACACACACACACACACACACACACACACACACACAGTATATATTATCATTTTTGGAATATTTTACTGTTCAAAGAACAACAGTCAACGAAACAAAAGACAAGTCTCGAGCAGTAGGTGGTCGGGGGTCTTTCAGCCTTCGACGATTACAACACAACAGCGGATGCGTCTTTCCTACGAGGCCCGCCAACAAACTACGTACCCCGCTTTAAATAACAGGGACTTGGTGTGACAAAGGGATATTGTGCAACAACACCATCGAAGCCGGCGTTTACACCGACTCCGAAAAACAAATAAGTCTGTTGGACGGACCACCCACCCACCCCCCACTAGTCTTCTATAGTGCAACAGCGAGTAGCTTGCTCATCTGGACATTTACCATTTTCAGTGAATGAGACTTTACAACGTCTTTATATAGAGCTGGCAAAGTGTGCACAAATTAAGAAACACATTATTTATTCATATAAAAAGAGATATTGATAACGGACATGGTGAGACCCAAAGTTAATCAAGTCATCATTTGACCTACGTAACTTATTTACTTCATTTTAAGACCAGTTCCAATAACTCTAGACTGTCATATGCGGCAACAGCGGCCTCTGGTTTGAAAATCGTTCCCAGACATAAAAGTCTGCGCCACAGAGTGTCAGAGTGTTTTGCATACGGATTCCGACTCTCCATAGACACTAATGAGACATCCAATGCATTGTTGCCGTTTGTCGGATTCAGTGTAAAGTTGGCTTGAACTGACCACGGGGCCCTTCCGAGCAACAACCTCCAAGTTGCCTTCCATCTCACAAAATAATTCCCCAGTTTGCCGTTCGCTGCCCATCTCGACAACAGATCACAGGAAACACAGGCTCCGTGTGTAGGCCCTTCTCCCTGGGACACAGGTGTGTCCTTCTCCGCCCACACTTCCTCCATTAGCCACAATCCTGTGAGGCAGCTCATTTCCTGTAAGGGGGAGGAAGTGGGAAGGGCAGGGCACTGAGCCAGCAGGGGTGACGATGATGTAAGGAAAAGAAAGACAGGATTGTTGCGAAAGGGGAGCTCCAATTCGGGAGGCGGGGAGAGTTTTCATATACTCCAATACACACTTATACAGAGCACTGGTAAATGGTAACAATGAATGCAATTAAGTGTGTGTGTGCATGTGCGTGGGCGTGCGTTTGCCGTCTCCTGTATCTAGCTGAAAAATGCACGGTGGAGACTCGTCATCTATATATAGAACCGTGACATACATTTTGTGATCTCATTTGCACTTTGTCCCAAGGTTATTACGGGATGGATGAGACACATCTGCAAACTGCCGATTTTCACACAATAAGCGAAGGGATGGGGTAATCCTGTGCCACCGAGGACCAAGAGCACGCAACTTTTAATTCAAACTATTTTCTACATAATTATGGAAAAATGGACTCCATCGTTTCGTTAAGAAAAACAAAACACATCCGCAGATCTGTTCGTTTCGGCGTTCGGCAAGTTGCAACAGAAAGCCAATCAATTTGGAACGATCCAAAGCCGACCTTTCAGCTCAAACCAATCACGTTTGGCGACATAGAAATAAGCCCCGCCCCTTCCTCGTGGACAGGTTGCGCTTGTAAACACAGTAGACACACACTCACACGGAGGAGAAGCAGAAAGATGATGTAATGTGACAACGGGGACACATACGTACATCAATAGTTCGCCGTTTCTTGGGATATGTAAGTTCCGACCCAAAGCAGACGGTAAATATCCATTGTGTTGTTTTTCCATTTTAATAAAATTGTATTAGAGTGAAATGTTAATTAAAGCATCTGCCCTTTAGTATTGAGTAGTAATATGCGTAATATTTATTTATTTATTTTCAAAATTGCGTTAACTGACGGGATTTATTTTAAACATCAAATAAAAAATATATATATTCATCTACATGCCTTCATGAATTCATTCTTTATAAAGCCTGCTTATCAATTGTTTTGAAGCTCAATAAACCCAGATAATATTTGACCGGAATCACTCCCAATCTGGGACACTGAAATCTTCCAGGACATGCCGACCGGCACCAATCTGTTATAACGGAAACTCAGACAGATGCAGAGATTGGTTGAAATGACGACCTACGACTTCTTGGTGCTCAATTCAAAGCTGATTTCCCCATCCCTGCACAACAGCATAGCAAATCGGCAGACACTCACCACACTAGACCTAGAAGCTTCCTCTGTTACATTCACATTAAGAAAGGGCCGTGGCATTCTAACAAGGGACTGACCAGTGTCAGGTGGCTGAAAAGCAAATCAGTTGGACCCATGTCAAATTACATAATAATTTAATGTTGTTTTTGGGTTGTTGTCCCCCCCCTCCAGTTGGTTTTGTCCATAGGTTCAAAGCATTGGTTTTATGTGCCAAACAGTACTATGTCTCCATCACACTGCACTGTTATGGACTTTAGCATCATTGCATTTAGCTGGAATTGATCTGGACATCTGCCTTTGTTTAAGATTCATAGGTGGAACTTATTATTATTATTTTTTTTTTTAAATCTGAATACCCCGTATGAGTATGAGATATGTAATTAAACATACACATTCCAGTCGTTGGTTGCATATGCGGATGACACCAAAAACATGTGATTCCTTAAGCTGTGCAACAGCGCAGAAAAGGGATAGTTTATCTGACAACCTGAAGTTGATCTGTGAACAAATGGGTACTCTCACTCTTGCCGATGATCTGCTTGACAATGGCCGGACGCTGGGTGGATTATTGATCAGAGGCACCAAACAGCATCCTAATGCGATTTTAGAACAAGATAAGACCTCGGCAGCACTGACCCCGAACGTTATTGGGAGGCAGAGAGAGGCATGCTGGAGGACAGTCGATTGATGGTTTGGCTCCAGAGCCAGAGCTTAGTGGGAAGGTGTATTAGTATTGATCAGCGCAATACTCTCATACATGTCAAGAGCAGCCCGGCGAATCGCGGTGCACTGCGACACACGCACACTTGGCCGCAAGGGACCGATAGTGACCTCACTGTGTAACGTCGGGTATGCCCAATCTCAGAATAGAGTGGAATGTAATCCCACTGAATTCCTGACCAAATTTAAACTTGTTGCACTCATTGCCAGAGAACATACGCCGATCAGCCACAACATTAAAACCACTAACAGGTGAAGTGAATAACATTAATCATCTGGTTCCAATGGCGCCTCTCAAGGGGTGGGATAGATGAGGCAGCAAGTGAACAGTCAGCTCCTGAAGTTGATGTGTTGGCAGCAGGAAAAACGTCAGGATCCGAGCGACTTTGACTGGACTGTGCAGCAATGGAAGAAGGTGGCCTGGTCTGATGAATCACGTTTCCTTGTACATCATGTGGATGACCGGGTGCAAGTGCGTTGTTTACCTGCGGAAGAGATGGCACCAGGATGCGCTATGGGAAGAAGGCAAGCCGGTGGAGGCAGTGTGATGCTCCGGGCAATGTTCTTCTGGGAAAACTTGGGTCCTGGCATTCATGTGGATGTTACTTTGACACACAGCACCGACCTAAACATTGTCGCAGACTAAGTTCACCCCTTCATGGCAACGTTATTCCCTGGTGGTGGTAGCCTCTTTCACCGGGATAAAGCGCCCTGCCACACTGCACAAAAACTGTTAAGGAATGGTTTGAGGAACATGACCAGAGTTCAAGGTGTTGACTTGGCCTCCAAAAGTCCCCAGATCTCAGTCCAATCGTGCATCTGCGGAATGTGCTGGAACAACAAGCCTGATCCATGGCGGCCCCAACGCTCTTCTTACAGGACTTAAGGACTCTTGGTGCCAGATACCACAGTACACTTACAGAGGTCTTGTGCCTCGGCAGGTCAGAGTTGTTTCGGCGGCTCAAGTGGGACCTACACCATATTATGCCGGCAGTGTTAATGCCGTGGCTAATCAGTGTATATACAGTATGTCTTCCAACGCTAATCTTTATTGTATTACAATAGATAATATTTTGGTATACAGTAGAAGATTATTACACCAAATCCTACGGAAACAACGGTCCTTTGAGAAACAGATGTCCGCTTGACCAAAACATTAACAGGCTTTTCAACACATTTTCTCACAACTGCCACTTTTTTGCCCGTGTGCGTAAACGCAACCTTTTAAGAGTTCTGTCAAGCGCATATAGCCCTGAACAGGCGCTATATGTCGAACGATTACGACTTCGCCAAAAAAAAAAAACAAAAAAAAAAAAAACATCAGAATGTGAAAACCAAAACTATCTACCAACAATATAATCCAAAAGCATTACCTAAATACACTCTGGCAGAATTATGAACAACTGGTACTGTAACACGTTTGCGACTGTAGCTTCAACCGTTGCCTGCATGTGCAGTCCAGTCGCAAGCATTCGCACAAAGTCAACAAGCGTTCGACGGGAGACGTATTCTTGTGTGTGATGCGACTAAAACCTGATGTTTCCTGGGAGGGCTAGCAGCGGCGAAGACGCTCAACTGACCCCAGAACATTTTCTACGGGCATTTCTACCACTCCAGCCTCACATGCACTGAAATGTGGTTGCGATTACAAGGAGCCGGTCACAACTCCTCAGAGGGATTCTCCACGGTCCACGCTGCGAGCTCTCCGCTCTGGAAAACCACACATGGTGGGAATTACGGAACAACGCCGCATTAGGAATGTTCCCACGATGGCCGGTGGGATCTGATGGAGGTCCCATTGGTTGGTTGGCTGGCTGGCTGGCTGTCTGCCGGTGGGGTTTATGAGGAATATAACACACATATACAGTGAGGGAGTAGAAAAGAGAGGAAGTGAGCGTTAAGTTGTTCTTTACTTTTGAACCTGATGAACTTCTTTCTTGGGAGACAGTGTGTGTTTTGGCTATGTTTAAGCCTTGTCACTGATGAGCTACGATGTAGTTCGTCATGAACCGAAAAAAAGTCATTATGCACAGCTCACCAGCCTGTTTGTCATTAGTGCAGCACACTCACAGCTCAGCCAAGGTGAATGGAATCTCGATCCTCTCACCCAGCTTCATTATAGTTATCTCCCGACAGATATGAATAGACTGCGTCGGCGTAGTGGGCGATTAAGCCGGCAGGCCAAGTCTGCACCCGCGCCCGTGCCCTGTGTGACCTCTCGAGTGTTTGTGTCCCTGTTGCTGTCCCAAATCCAGTTACCGCGATTGGGTTCACGGAGTAGAGGGCTCACCCGCGGCACGTGGGCTTGAGAATAATCAGGAATCACTGGAGAGTAGAGATCAGCGGAGTGAGGTGAAAGATTAGCGAAGACTCAGCCACGAGCTCAGCTCAGCACGGAACGCAGACTCTGTCAATGGGGGGCTCGGACTGACTCAAAAGCTGCCAGGGTATTAGTCAATGAGATTCGGTTGAAAGAGACCCACGCGCACATACACAGGCCGGCACACATCTATTCCGCGAGATTAAGCCGGCAGGTTTCAGTGACTGTGAAGGGATCCTCTTGATAAAAAACAGCAGCGCCAAACCTACTTTCGCGAAGACAGGCGCGGTGGGAACTCATTCAGCTCTCGGTTTGCGGGCGCTACTCGCTCCAATTCCGCACGATTTCACAGTCACAAGTTAACCCGGAGGAAACGAGTAAAAAAAAAAGAAAGCGTATACATATCCATTGAAGAAAGGAATCCGGGAGACATAATCAACCTGTACAAATCTGAGACTGTGGTTTTCTGAGCCCAGTCTAGTGAAAAACCCTGAGGCTCCTAGACATTGGCAGAGGAGGGCATAAGGGGGGGGGGGGGGAAGGTATGACCCTAGCGTTTCCAAGAGTGTCCTTGTTTTGTTTTTAACAGCGATTTACGTGAGCGTTCCAAATCAAATTACATCCGTTTTATTTACAACATTTTTGCAGACCGCCTCTTGCCATCCCACCCCCTCTCTTCCCTGCACAGGTGTTCCCCCACCCCTCCGGTCTGGTTGGCAACATGATCTGCAGCCAAGCAAGGTAGGTTTTCTAGCAGCCCTACGAGCGATTCAACGATGTGCGGTGACCCGCCACAGCTCTTGGCCCAAAACTGCAAAGTGGGCAGCGTGACAAGCGCTGGTCTCCTTCCAAACAATAACGTTACTAAGGGTGTCAACCAACACTTGAGAACCACCCAAAAAAGCAGTAATACTACTCTGTGATAGATGTGAGTTGGATGTTTGGTTCAGGGTGCCGTGCTGCATATTTAACGGCAAAACAATTTTAGGTCCAATTTCTTTGAGGGCAACCCCAGATCACAGCTAGAAGTAAAACCAAAACACACTTGTTTGGAATATTTTAAAAAGGACTTGAGAGTTTGTTTTCCTCTTTAAAAATGTTACAAGGGCTTTGCTTCCACCCCATTCTGAGCCACATTTCAAAAAGCGTGACAACTCAAATCCAGTCCGGAGTGGGTCTGGAGTGCATTTTCCCACACTCAGCCAGAAACGTGTTTGCTCCAATGATTTAGAAGCACGCTCCCGCCATCAGAACTGCACACACAAACAACAACATAGCACGGATCTCCCCGAAAAAATATAACACAGAGGCAACTCTGTTGTCACGGTCACAGAGTATACTAAAACGAGGCTGTACCCGACAGAATGGGATATTGCTGCAAATTTTGTCACATTCCACGCAGTCAATTTATGGGATGAAAAAAAAAGTATCCTCTATGGATTTGAGTGGAATGTTACCCAGAGGTCAATGGGGAGTAAATAACTTCACAAACAAACTGAAGGGGTGTGGGGGGGCATCTTAACAGCTTAAGTACTAGGGCAGGCAGAACCCCCTCTATAACCCCCCTACACACAACTACTATCATGATCCATGAGAACCAGCTGAACTCTGCTGACAGAGAGATTGCAACTGAAGTGGGGGAATTGTTTCTGTTATACTAATGGTTTATTTTAATGGTTACAATGTCATATAAATGGATCACAAAAGGGATAAAAAAATATATATATAACACACACACACACACACACACACACACACACACACACACACACACACACACACACACACACACACACACACACACACACACACACACACACACACACACACACACACACACACACACACACACACACACACAGTTAACCTCCAGTGGAAAAGGTTTGGGCATTCCTGGTCTAAACAATAACTGCAGGATTTAAATTAGGTTTGGGATACAAAACAGCACAACTCCAAGCTGGGAGGAGGAAAGAAATAAACTCACAGTTTAATCCCTGTGCTGTATAGGTCGTCCATCATCTATAGTCAATCAAGCATTTTTCCCCATGCTGATGGACAGCTTGCATTTTTTTTTTCCTGAGCTTCTGAGTTTTCTCAGCAGTGGTGGCTTTAAGCATTACTGAGCGCTCTCAACATCAAAGGCCCATTATGCCGGTGCACGCTTCCAGGCCGCCCGTCTCCCAGCCAGCCCCATCCGTCAACCTGATACGGCACCGTCATGGTGGAGCCTTAACGGGGATTTTGGTGGAAAACACATGGGAAGGTGGGGAAAATGGGTGGCACCGTATCGTAAATGTGTTCTCCCCACCTGCCCAATACTCATGTCACTGATATTCTATATAGGTATTGGCATTCCTACTTAGAACTGCCACTGGGATGAGATTCCCCTGAGTGGCCTTGGACACCAAGATCAGTTTTAGGGTGATTATCCAAGAGAATATATCTGGTAGGAGGATGGGTGTGCTTAGAAGAAAGAAGAAAAAAAGAGTCGGCTGTATTTTATTTTTTACACAAAAAAAAAACAAGGCCCTCCTATTTTCTGTTATATGGACTTGTTATGTCAACACCGATTGGCCCTCTAGACCAGGGAATGGGACTGAGCATCTGAGCCCTGTAACAGTGTGTGTTTGTATGTGTCTGGGCGTTTGGGTAAATATGAACAGGGCTGAGAGGGCTTTGAATCCACCCCACCGCAAAAACAAACAAAAAAAAACAAAAAACAAACAAACAGTGAGAATGAGCCATCTGCCTTTGTCAGCCTCGTATCGATTAATACCAGCCTAAGCTGCTTAGACAAACCGTGCGGCAAAAGAGGAAGCGGCAAACGCTGGATTGATGGCGAAGCTGCAAAAAGATCCAAACCGGGTGGAGAGACAGAGAAAACACCGCTGTAGATTAAATTGAAATACATATGCAAATATAGGTCGGCAAACGAGAAGGAAAATGTGTGATGTTCATGTTTCCGATGGAAAACGTGGCCAAAAACAATGCAGGTCACGCTGCGGTCGGGATTCTCGTGATACAGACCCTGGTATTGGATTGAATATCCCCACTGGAAAATTGGAAAATAACAAGAGTGATATGAAAACATGTCGGATATGAATAAAAGTGTCTCCTGGACACAGAAGTATTATTGATGCCTGTAATGGAGAACATGTATTATACAAAGATCATTCTGTTTTAATGCCCCCCCCCCCCCTAAACCAACAGTCTTTATTTAACTGTGACTAAAAAAAAAATTAAAAAAATAAAAGGTTCAATTGGTTCATCTCCATTGCTCTGGCTAAACACTAAATATATGAACGTGTATTCCTCGACACAAATGCTGCATGTATATCCTTCTCCTGTCGCGTGGCACGCACATGTTGCGTACATCGCTTGAGTGCGCCTGCTGACTGAGAACCCAGATGTATCCCTCTCTGTGGAGAGGAGGTTGCCCTCGTTCTGCCTGATGGAATAAAAAATGACTGCCAGAAAGACGAGCACCTCCCTCCTCCCCACATCGACCAAAGACGGGCTGACAAGACGACGCTTTGACATCACTACTAACTTCCAGGTTGTAGTGATGTGTAACACTGTGCAAGATGTGACTTATGTGTTAGAGTTCAGTTGTCGTGTTAAAAGAACAACAGGGGTTTAAGCATTAGAAAGAGTGCAAGTGAAATCTTTTTGATAAGACCTTTCCTTACCATAAATAACAGGAATCAATTGTCATATTATGGACAACTGTGTTTTGATATTAAACAATTGATTTCTTGCCACAGAAAGGGAGCTGAGATTACTTTGGCACTGAATGGGCTAACAGGGAGGGGGGGTCAGTGTCCGGGCTCATAGAGCCATTTGTCTTTGTCTCCAAATGGCTGGGGCAGCTGTCCCCAAAAGATCAGAACGACTTCATTTTGCCAGGTGCATTAACATGTACTGGGAGGTTTTTTTTGTGGTGATTATTGCTGCCTGTCTGCAGAAGATTTGCATTGCAAAAAGCTTAACAGCCTGAAAAAAGTTTATAATAAAATAAAAATAGAATGAGGAAGTAAGTTAAAACAGTCACATTTATAAAATGAGCAGTATATGCAATGCAATCCTATGCACAGGATAACTTATTTGTATGGTTATAAATTATGATTATAAATAACTATGTATTTACTAGCCTGAGCGAAATTATTACAAAGGTCAGTGAAATGCTAGCAGAACAAAGCCCTGTAGATGGATGGACAGGGGGGGTTAGACGCTTGGGCGTGCAGGCGTACACGTACACAGACACACAGACACACAGACACACACACACACACACACACACACACACACACACACACACACACACACACACACACACACACACACACACACACGACAAGCACATACAGGACACACCCTGGGTATGGCAACTTGATTGGCATTAAAGAGCGAGCTAAAGTGGGGCAATGCCACAACCAGTGGCCCCTCCTGCTTGGCACCGGTTACTCTCCCGGCCAAGGAAGAGGTTCCTCCTCTCACTGGGTAGCTGGATCAGGTTGCATTCTCCCCTCCGGCTGCCCATCACACTGTGTTACGGGCTGCGTTTGAAGTGCCATCCTCCTCCCCCTGTCCTTCTTTCCCCGACACCCCTTGGTTGTAACACAACACTGGGTGAACCTACACTGCCAGCGCCTATGCTCTGGATCTTTTTGTACAAAGGGGGTGTCCAGTGCCCGATAGGTTTGGGCCGATTTAAGATTCAAATCGTCTATCGGCGATCGTCTCCGTCATCGGCGATCGACTCCATTGATCACGACTGACATTGATGACAGACGTTTTATCCCCCAGGAAAAATCTGAGAATTGAAACGGTGTAAGGGCAGTTTACTGTGTTCTGAAACTGGAGCGGAGAGAGGGAGAGAGGGAGGGAGGGAGGGAGAGAGGGCGGAGGGTCTCCCCCTCTTCGCTCAGAGCTGTCCTGTAACCACAGGGGATCAGGTCTCACTTCCCCTCTACAGTTCCGTACAGAGACTTTTAGGGGCAGGTGCTCAAAGAAAAAGAAAAAGAAAAATCACATGGACCCCCAGCTCAGGCTCTAGGCATTTTGCCGCTCTGGGGAAACGGAGCAGCACAGCTGAGCCACATCACAGGTGCGCCGAGCTGCGAGGTTCATGAGGAAATCCTCATGAATATATCTTGCCCAGACAATCCTCTACCTCAACAACCAATAATTTTAAAAATTATAATAAATTTAAAAAAATGTAAAAGGTCGCCTGATAAAATGGGACCTGAGGGGTCCATGGGGCAGGTGCTCAGACACGTACCTGCCGCTCAATATACAAATCTTGTGATTATAATACAGCAATACATTATATAATCTCATAGAGAAAGACTTACATTGAAACATTTCATTGAAAAATGAAAAACATAAATCTAACTCAGAGAATTAGTGCAGAATTTTTTTTTTTGTTTCTCCTCTAGATAGCGGTGCACGCCAGCTCCCGTATTTTACATCCATTTATTTTAGTTTGTTTCCTACATGTACGAAACAAAGTTTGAAAACAATAGTGAGTTAAGGGACTGTACAAGTCCTTACTCGGTACTGTTCCAAAAAAAAAAAAAAAAAAAAAAAAAAAAAATCTGTGCGTCCCCACCGTCCGGACGCACGCCTCCCCGTAGCTTTTTGTTGCTACAGTACTTAATTTAGTAAAAACTGGATGTTTTGTGTAAATACTTCACTTGTAAACCATAAATCCTGCACCTCTGGAACAGGGAGACTGCATTTGCCACATAACATTAGATTATGTTTAATGTGTGCACGAACCCCACCGCCCGGGCGCCCCCGATAAGATGGTATATCGTCGATCGCTGCCCCCCAGCGACCGACTATAGGATCGCCCCCCAGCGATCGCCCGAGCCTAATCTGGTCACACGCCTTATGTATTTTTCTCGTCCTCGACAGCTTCCGGCATCACCTACACTCACCTCTGTAGCGACTATTTAAACAGAAGCTCCCCATAAATAAATTGCAATGAAAATCTCATCCGTAAATGAGACAGTGTTGACATTGCAGGGCCCATGTGGCCTGTGGGCACAGCCACAAGTTCAAGTTTTCATGATACGTGGACAATATTGATCCCTGCCCATCATATTCCTCTCCACATTCTCTTGGACTGTGCCGGGTGAGGAGTCACACTGGCCCTCATGTTCAAGTGTGTTTAGCTGCTAGTAATGACACCCAACCGTTTAGAATCTCAGGGATATCGCGTGCATATTTTTGTCTACATACCGACAAGGAAAATTGTTGCTACCACAATCTATTCGCAGGACAAACTAAGACCCGTTTCAACAAAGGGGTTGAACATGAAATACTCTGTAAGCTTGGTTCCAGGTGTGTGCTTCGCCAAAGACCAAGAGTGAAACCTGACTCCAAACTCCTGTTATGCTCCCCTTGCAAAAACTATAACAAGCTTTAGGCATCCGTGTTCAAAGGGACCAACTACTCGGAGACTGCGACTTATTTTCGACCCATTAACTGCACTGTAAGCGAACGAGTGGCGTTGCTACTGTTGTGTCTCCAGGCTGTGCATAGTGCACTCCAAGGGCCATAGGGATGCAAATCGAGTCTGCCTCAAGGATACAGACGTTCCATTATGGAT
The DNA here is from genome assembly GCF_960531495.2 of Zeus faber. Taxonomy (NCBI): domain Eukaryota; kingdom Metazoa; phylum Chordata; class Actinopteri; order Zeiformes; family Zeidae; genus Zeus; species Zeus faber. The sequence goes on along the minus strand of NC_137189.1, from coordinate 45,937,452 downwards.
GCAATACGGCAAATAGGACTTGCCAAGTGGCTTATGGTGTCTTCAGCTTATGTGCCAGTTTTGTATCATTGATTTCTTTAAAAAAAAAAAAAAAAAAAAAAAAAATAGTTTAAATAAAAAAATATAAATAAAAAGATCAAGCTCACTGCCAGGAGTCAACTGGTTTTCCCTCGGAGAAACCGTGTTAATGCACTATTTTTTTTACACTGCTGTGGGAGTACAAACACACACACGGAGCGTGTTCACAGAGAAGAAACACTGTCCCCCATATGGTAGCCAGACACTGGCACCGTTTGCTGCCTCTGTGCAAATGACCTCTGACCCCACGACCAATGAAGGGTCATTATCTTTACACTGTTAATGCCTTGAGTATGCCGCTGAGCAGCGCAGGACAGCAGGGCGTCACCGTGGGTGTTTTGCCTACGTCCTATTTTCCCCAATTCGTGGCAGTCAAATGAATTGTCTTGAACCTTCTTTTTCGAGCTGACTAACTGCGACACAGTGCAGACGGTTTATGTAGTTATACCCGGTGACTGCAGCCTCAATGCCAAGCTTTGACATTTCACTGCATACTGTATATGTATGACCGTATGTATATGACAAATAACCTCTTGAATCTTGAATAGTATAGGACGTGCAAAAATAAAAGACCAAGACAAAAGGAGCTGGGCCCTCCATCTGCACTAAGTGGGGATGGCCGGTGACTATTTGGCTAACAATGGGACCTAGACACGGTGGGTGGACAGCGCGTTACCGCCCGATATGATTACAACAACTTCCTGCTGACATTTTCTGATGTGTGTTCAATTAGATCATCACACCGGCACAAAACGTTCAAAGTGATAAAACAATCCATCGGCCAAACCGAGCAGCTGATAGCGTCCTCCAGCCAAACAGGGTGGGGACTGACAAGGGAGAAAAAAAAAAATCTCCGGTTCCGATCCATTTAAAACGCAGAAAAGAAATCGGCTGCAAATAAATAACCTGGATACAGATTTTTATTTCATTTTTATGTTTTTAAAGGGAAACAAAAAAAAACAAAAAACTGTCCCACATTCAATCGGCACCCTTTAAAATCCCAGCGGCTCCGTCCCTGTCGGCCCCGGGCACCGCACACCCTCCTCCTAAGAAAAGGAGCGTTCAATGGCCGCATAGGGACAAAAATAAATAAAAACCCACATCGAAGCGGATTATTCCATCTCCACGCATATCAGTCGGCACCCGGCAGCCGCACCGGGCGTGTTTTGTACAAGCGTCGGGCTCCTTTTTTTTTTTTTTTTTCCTCTTCCAACGATCAGAACAAAACAGGCTCATCTCGCCGGTTCCCTTTCTTTCAACGGGGGCACATTCTAGGATGGGCTGCCACCCTACGCTCCGGTAGCCGGCATGCGTTTTATGATATATATATCTATATATAAATATATAGATACACACACACACACACATATCTATATATATATATATATAGATATAATATATATAAATATGTATTACACAAACACATTATATATCAATGGTAAATATGAATATATAGATAACAAAAAGGGAGAATCCACTTACAGTGAACTGGGAATTCACAACGAGGCTCCTCTCCCGTGTTTCCCAATGGGAGAAGTGTAACAAGCCACACAGGGGGAGGGAGAGAGAGAGAGGAGAAAAAAAACAAAAAAAAAAACCACCCCGAAAGCGAACACCTAACAAGACATAGAAAGCCGGTTGTATTTTACACCCCCTCCCCAAAAAAACCCCTTTAAAAACCTACGACTCGTCCGCCGGCTTCATGTTAAGGCGTCAGTTAGCACGTTAGTCCCACCCGCGCTCCCATTCTTCTCCCCGGGCCAGGACCGCTGCTGCTCGAGTGGGCGGGGCGTGCGAGCGCCGCCGTCGCTTCCGGTACCGCCCGCAATCCCACCTCGACCAATCAGCGCCCGTGCGCCCGAGCGAGCCGATTCGTTGCCGTCTCGACGTCGATCGCTTCAAAATGATGATGATTATTATTATTATTATTATTATTATTATTATTATTATTATTATTATTATTATTATTATTGTTTTGGGGTTTTTTTTTTTTGTTTTCTTCAAAAACCGAATATCGATGAGGAAGCGGTGTCGTTCACAGGCTCTTTCCTGCGCGATTTTAAAGAGGAGATGTTCTTTTATTTTATTTTTTATTTTTTTAATTAAATTGAAATAAGAAAACAATATTATTTTTGTTAAATAAATGAAGTGAAGGAAAAAAGAAAGATGTCAATGTATAAATAAGATGTCGATAATTTGACGACATTTCGGAGATGAATATTGGTGCCTTTGTGAGACATTCACACACAAGTGATGGGGGATGTCTGGGGGAAGATGACCAGCGCAGGTGTTCAGGTAGAGTAGGTGAGCAGGTAGAGCCTCCACCTTGAGTTGAGCAGCGACAACAGTCTATGAAGTTACCAACGTTTTTTGCTTGACTGTAATGCAGACTTAAAGACTATAGTTAACTATGAAAACTAAAATATATCTCCCTACATATATATATATATATATATATATATATATAGGGAGATATATTTTTATATAAAATATCTATTTTTTTATTTTATCATTTATATATATTTTTTAATCATATAATTATATTGTATATATATATACGCACACGCACACACACACACACACACACACACACACACACACACACACACACACA
>NC_137189.1:45894760-45929760 GCF_960531495.2 Zeus faber | reverse complement strand
GCGGAGACGTCGGGGGGAGGGCGCAGATGCGCTGGGACCCAGACGGCCGGCGGCCCTACTTCGTCACCGCCCGGGTCACGGCGGAGAGCAGCGGGATCTACAGCTGCCAGGCAAACACCATACTACCCCCTCCCTTAATGACCACGCACAACGCCTCCAGGGTCCTGGTTCTGGTGGAAGGTGAGCAGCGGGTTCTCACTCGACCCAGTCAAGTCGGGGCCGCCCGCGGGCGCGTCGGTTAACTTCACCACCGAATAAAATGTTTTCAATACTTCAGAATCGACTGCATATCGCCAATTAAGACATTTCCCATCAAGGAATGTTTTGTTTTTTTAGGGTTAGGGTTAGGGTTAGTTCCAACGCGGATCTGGTGATATTGACCTGGCTCCGCTACCAAGGACCAGAACTGGGTCATACTCACGGAGTCATTCTATAGAATGAACGAGGGACCCGGACACACTTCCAAACAGTGTTTTGTTGTGAGTTCCGACGTACATTTCATGAGGAATTTGCTTTGATTATTTTGTGTTTTTTTCAGGACATCAGTGTAACTACAGCACCTGCGACTGTCATGCCCCACCAGATGCCGGAAACGTGGCCCCTTTGTGGCTTTGGATCGTGGGGCTCGTGGCCGTCAGCGCCTATGGCGTGATGGCAACTGTAGCGGCGTTCGTCAACTGGGTGAGGCCCTGCTGGGATACACGGGACGCTGGTACACAGGCTTACTCATACGGACAACCCCTCTGACTGAGGACGTAACGTACAAATACGCACATGTAGAAGAGAAAGTACCATGTTGACGTAAAAGTAGATACTAGCTTTTAAACATACTATTACTAAATGAACATCTCATTCAATCTATAAGGTGGCATAAGATACTACTGTCGTTTTTTTTCTGTAGATGAGTGCTCCTAATTTGAATGGCTTTTGATAGGAATATAAATCCTGATTTAAAGAATGTACATGCATATAAGTCCCTGTATATATGCATATGTATACAAATATAAATCCAGAATAAAAATAAGAGAACGCTAAAGTAACACGACCGTGTTAGATGTGTAGTACAGTACAAAGCACAGATATTCGCTTTGAAACGTACTGGAGTACAAGTGGAAAGTCTTTGAAACTGAATATAGTAAGTACAGATACTAGAAAAATTTACATAAGATCAGTACTGTACTTGTAATTTGTTACTTTCCACCACTGGATAACACAGGAATACCAGTACACACTTCTGAACCAATATGTGCATTCATTTACATATACTGTAGGCATGAAACCTGTGTGATATAAAGTATATCACACAGCATATGCTTATAAAGAACCATTTCATTCAAATTTCCACACTGGACAATCCCAGACCAAAATAACCGGCCACTCCCCACACCCGGGATGCGTGCCGTCCACTTGATTCTCACGTGCTGGTCCTCGTCTCTCTCTCTGTGTCCTCCTCTACAGCTCAGGGTAAGAAGAGCGGAAAACTCCCAGAACGAGTACATGAACGCCCCACCCGTGGCACCCAAGTGCGCCAGGAAGAGCTGAAGGGGGATGGTGGGGTTTCGGCATCCTGTGCCGCGGTGCCTCCGAATCTCACGCCCGTGGTCTCGCTTTTTGGACCGGGGCGTACGAGGAGAACCGACTGCCGAGGAGGATCTGGTCAGGGTTTATTGGCATATGGTGTATCAATGTCTTTGTCCACTGTATTTTAACATTTTATCTCTGTCTTTTTTTGTCCGTCTGGTAACAGTCCTACTAAGTTTCTAATTGGGTTGGACAACTACAGCCCCACAGAAAAACAAGTCATATATTTAAAAAAAAGCTTCACCTTCTTAGTTTGACAAGAGATTCATATAAATCATTATCTTTTAAGATGAAAGGGGTACTCTGAAAATTAAAGAAAATGTGTTAAAAATATTGGTTACATATAATGTTTAGATAAAAAGATGTACAACGCACATACAGCACCTCATTTGATGTAAATGTTCTTTAATTTCTCCCTATGCCAGAGAAGGGGGTACTCAGGAAAAAGATTTACCGGTGAGACAGAACTTGAAACTAAAGACACGCACCACATCCTGTTTTGCTGCCTTTTTTTTTTTTTTTTTTTTGCCACAGAGGGTCTCAATACAATAAAGGAAGACTGCATATCTATTGTGCTTTCAGCTAATTTAAGGATAAAATACATTACAAGACGAAAGGCAATTCATGACCTCATCAGTGGTCGTAAACCACATCGCACAAACCTCACAGAGCTGAAGAAATCTTTTCTCACTAACAAGGTGTGGATTTATGACGATTCCCATTATTTTTCCGTTGGCCGCGCATCGGACCCGTGGTGTTCGGAAAAGATCTGGACCCTGAGCAAGGCAGCCTTCTCCGCCTCAGACAAAGAAACAAGCTCCGACTCCATTATCTGTGGAGAACGAGAAGAATGAGGTGAATATTTTCAATAAAAACAACTACAAGTTAATAAAAAAAAAGACCCAAATCCAAGTTGTTCATAAAAGTGACATTTTGCTTTTTAAGAACTAATTAACTTTAAGCTCTGATTTGTCATACGTGACAACAGGAACACATAAGCAGAAAGGTTTGTAAAAAGGCACGAAAATAGCGTTAGAAAGGCTATAATGGACAGTTATTTAGAAAAAAAAAAAAAAAAAGGGGGGGGGACAATAGAACTCACCACAACAGGGGTGTATCCTAGAATTCCTAAATGGCGAATCTTGACAGCCAGGTTGCCACGGGGATGGGACGTACCGTAGCACAAGTCGGAGGGGGCGGCACAAATGACTGCAATTCTGGTTGGTTGAGAAAACAAAAGGTTTCACGGCGTTTGTTGTAAAAATGTGATCATAAATGACAACGACAATAAAAAGGATTGAGAACCGCTGCTTGAATCACAATTCAAATCAGCAATATTCCCATAAAGAACCTTGACATTGTGAATATAAAAGATTTGTATAGAGAGGGGAAAAAAAGGACAGTATTGCGATAGAGGTTTGGAAGTATTTACATATCTAACGGTGGTGTGGTTGAAGCAGCCACACCTGTCTTGGGTCTAGGTAAATGGGCCTGGGACCAGAGGTGGCTGTACGCCTGTTACTCATCAGAGCAATCAACGAGCAACAGGTAAATCACCCATGCACACACACGCACACACATATACACGGGAGAGCCGTCGTCATGACATGCTTTCATCCACGCCGGGCTTGTTCCACCTTTGCCCACTCTCCACAATAAACTGGTACGTTTGAACACCATCGCCCGTGTCTCTGTTGGATGGGGGCCTGAAGAAGCCACTCGGGCTTCTTCTAATTTCCATCATTTCAAAAACCTTGTGCTTGCTAAAAGTCATTGATTTCGAAAATCCTTCAGATGTCAACAAGTAAACTGTCACAGGAAAGACTAACATCTCTGTGGTGAAACACATTCTGAGGTGTTATATTTTTTGGCTGTGTGTTTTTGAAGGCGGTTAAAAATTGCAGCACTGTGCAAGACGCCACAGTATGTGCTCAACTGATGTGAAACCGTAGATTTGTAAAATCAAGTTAAGAATCTCACAAAAAGCCAGGTTGTGCTTTCATATGCTCAACCTCCAGTGTGCTTTACGGGCATCAGCTGCGGCTGCCCATTTATGAAAAGTGCAACCAGGGCGCTTGATCTTTGATTTATTTTCACATCATTTGACATTTTGATGACGGAGTAAATTATCTTACCGCTGACTGCTCTCTGCTGGGGCCGGCGGCCATTCTGATTGGATGCTACCTTCAGTCGCCGGCAGGGCTTTGGTTATCAGAAAATCTAAACGTTAACACAAAAGACTTATATCAAGAGTGTGTGTGTGTGTGTGTATTTAACTATGTCTTTTAACTTTACTGAAATACTTTCGATGCCAATGCGATTCAATGTCATTTCAATACTGAAAATTGACCTGGTTCAAAACATTGGAGGCAATTTTCTCTTCCCATAAACAGGCCTCTTTAATACTACTAGGGCATTTTAAGGACGTTCAGGCTTTCAATACTTTCCCTGGCAGTATCACTGTGGAAAAGATTCAATGCATTGACAAGCACACACAATAATCAGAATGAGGTGGAAAAACCAGAACAAACACGATGGTTTAAATGGAGGCATTATTTAGATTTTATCCACCAGCCCGGTTTACAGGCTCATTCATCAGGTTGGGACAGACAGAATGAACACCACAAGATTAACGGTTAAGCAAAATATGCTCCAAAATAAGCTCCTCCTCTGCAGAGGGCTACCTTTTGTCACAGTCTTCACGTTGACGTTAAATAAACCAGCCTCCCGTTGGTTCCCCGCTCACACCGTGCACTGCGAATCACCTATGACATGGACGTTCTCCACCAGCACCGCTTCCCGCAGCGCGGCACGAGCCTCGCCGCCGGCCGCCTCGCGCAGACACGGCGACAGGTGAGGGTTGAGGGGGGGGTCGGCGGGCGCGGGGTCGCCTAGGAGTGACGGGGGGAGGGTCAGCGGTCGGGGAAGGGCGGCGCTGTCCAGACGCAGGCAGAGGTCCACCATCCGCAGCCTCGCCTCCTGGCTGCGGAGCGACGCGGCGCCTGAGCGGAGATGAGGAAAGGTTGCGGGAGGATGAACGAGGACGGAAAGCAGAGATGCAGAGAGAGGGGGGGATTATACCAGTCCCTTGAGGATATATTTCATAGCAAAAAGTGTTGTTTTTTTTTTTTTTTTTTGTAACTTTTTTGTAATAATTACCAATGTAGGTCATATGCATTCTGGAGAAAGAAAGATCACAGAAACAACTGGATTTTCCTTATACCTCATTCACTTTTTAAATTTTATTTTCAGAACTATATGTTCAAAGAGAAGGGGGGGGGGATAATAGACTGGGCCTTTGCTTGGGTTCAAATAAACTGTCAATAAGCACCAAATAAAATCGGTACTGTTGACTATGTGCTGGCGCTGACAGCGACGTAGGATCGGTCTGGCAAGTTTACGCCAGGGTTGCAGGGATTTTGCAAAATTGCAAGCTCTCAACCAACCTCGATTTAGACTGACGCTGGTTGAATTAGTAGAATTATAATAATATAATTGGTCTCCCGCGTCATTGAAATGTGTTAAAAAACCGTGAGAAGGCACAAGGTTTTGATCTGACACAGATTGTATGTGCTGGGCGTGGTATCTGACTTGTGGTGGCGAGCTGGTCCAGCCATCTCTTCTGCACCAGGTGTTCCAGCGGTGTGGAGGGAACGTGGCCCATCACACACAGATAGTAAACCGCCTTCAGCAGCTCCTGGACAGACATCCTGTACAGGTAGGACTCCAGGGCATGGCTCAGGCTGTCAAAAAACCTGGGGTCGAAAAAAAAAAAAGAAACTTAAGACTCTCTCTTAACATCATAAATTGGAGTGCAGCCAGTACTGAACACCTTAATTTTACATGACCGCTAAACTCTACTGAACTTTAACACTCCTCAATTACCGTCACGCGTTTAAGAGAACCGAACATATTCTCGCCAATTTTTTTTTTTTAATGTTTTTAGCTAATTGGGTGTGTCCAAAATTCATCATTCTAACAACCTTTTAATGTACCAAACTATGACTATTTTAGCATTTAAATCTGTAGTGTAATCAAGCTTATAACTATCATGGAATACACTGTTTGGAAGCTATACGTCTGTAATCTTTAGAAGTCTTTATAAATCATTTAATCTCTACAAGTACAATTTAGCCGATCTGTTGAATAAAAGCCACATCAGTGTACGCTCACTCACAAGCTGTCCTTCAAGATGCCAGGACATCAATTTAAAAACATATTTGTGTTACCAGCATTTTATTCCAGCGCCTGAGCTGTAGACTATACAAAGAAAGACAGTCGGCGGTAGACAAGAGAGAGTTGGGTCCCACCGCTTTTGTCGGCCATGCCGTGGGGCATGGTTGAGGGACGAGTAGGACTTGAGCACGCTGAGGAGGTCCTGCGGTGTGAGAGCGTCGGGATGCTCCATCACCCTCTCCGCAAAGGCCTCCATTATGGCCGCGGGACGGAAGGCCAAATCCTCAAACACATGCAGGAAGAGGATCAGCTGGGGAGACAAAAGACTAATTATTTTTTGGGATCAAAATCAAGACCCAAGGGGGTAAAAAAGGAAGCGGAATGGGCGGGCTTTGAAAATGAAACAGCAGTACCTTTAACTAGGAATGTAGTAGACACTGGGTTTGAAATGCTGTATTTATGATTGTTATTGTGGAAAATGAAGTGTGTGTAGTGTATATTTATATATGGATAGTACCTGCTTGTTGCTCCATGTATCCACTGTGGAGGCAACGTAGCTGGAGATGCCCTGGAATAGGGCCAAATGTCTGTAGTATAACTCCCTATAGGACTTCAGCACTCCAAACAGACTGGTAAATGCGATACCATGGAGGTTCTCTACCATTCAGGACAACAGAGAGGCCAGGATGCGGATATTGAACAAATGGGAGGAAGGTGAGAGAAGGGCATCTTTGACTATTTTACACAGGAAAACCGAGGTCTCCAATGCATTGCATTTTTTTTCGATGTGAAACTTCCTAGAATCTATACTTGCAAAAAGAAAATACATTTTATATAAATCATCACCTGTCAATTCCTATTAGAATTGTTTTTTTTTAAATATGTATATAAAATGTAGTGCAGCAATGTGAGGACAAATGCTCAACTGAGGTCAGTCATCTTGGAAAAAATACACCCAGGTCAAAATGGAACTTCCCATCCATATTGTTTTCCTGTAGCAGATGTTTTTACCTGCGATCTTTTCACTGCAGATGTCGAGCAATGGCTTGGAGCGGAAACCCATGGAGGCCATGGTGGAGATCATGCGCTGGGAGTTGGGCAGGTTGAAGTGGTCTTTCATGGACAGAGCCTTTCTCTGAGGGAGATGACAACAAGACCATTGCTGGATAGGGAATACACAGCGATGGCAGGGTACAGACTAGAAGGTGCACTCTAAGTAAGCAATTTATTCTGTTGGTTAACCTTGCACCCAGCAATGGAAAAACAAAGAACAGCAACCAACCTCTAGCTTCCTCTTCAGGTCCAACGGGGCATCTTTCCCAGCTAGACGCATCATGGTCTGTAGAACATATACATTTGAGATGCTGGGCAGCCGATTGTAAACAGACAGCCTGCAAGAGGAAAATAGAACAACAATGTGAACGTCAATAACCGATGACAAAAAGTAATCAAGAGTTACACAGAACACTGGTTTCTTTCTTTGCTCAGACACGTTGAAAGTAACCTCACCTCAAGCCCTCTTTCAGCGCAATGACATTGGTAACATTCTCCATGTGCTGAAGGCAAGAGGCCAGAATCGACAGGCTACGGTCATCAAACTTGTTGATGTTTTCCTGCAGGTGGGGCATACCCAAATACGATTAATCCATCTACCATTTGAAACCTGAATCCAAGAACTTTAAGCTGCACTGAGCCAAATTCTGTCTTCTTCTGTCTTCTCAGGTCTTAATCATTCCCAGCACCTTTACCTGGCAGACACGGAGGAGGGTCTGCACCACATGGCTGCGCTGGGACACACCCAGCTTCACTGTGGCCAGGAAGGAGTAGGCTAGGTCATCACTGTGCATGTTCCCTGCACACTTCATCGTGTTTTGCAGCAGCCCTTGGAATTGCGGGTGCTGGGACATCAGCTGCAGCTCGTGGCGCCGCTGGTCCTCGGACATCTTCTTAGTGGTCTCCCACATGCGTCTCAGGCAGTTACTGATTCGGCTGCCTGTGGCAGAAAAGTGAGAAAGCAAGTCCAACACATCTGAAGGAGAGCTGCAGCCTGACAGCTGCTTGTTGAAAGTGATCTTCTTCTGTGTGGCTCCTGGGTGGGATTCCGACGATTGTATCTCAGTGGGGACTGGCGATTGCGGAATCGAGGGATGCTTCTTTTCTTGGAGCCCTTCATTTAGAATCCCACCCTGGGAGTAGTATCTTGAAGATGTCACAGAGTGCTCTCCCAACGAGGCATGGCTTTGCCGCTTGCGGCAAACGTGTGCAAACAGAAAACCAGAGGGTGATCTGTTTCTCCTCGATGCCACAATAGCAGGAGCAGAGGGTTTCCAGACTGATCTGGAAATGTAAAGACGCAAGGCCAATCTCAGCGCATCTTCCCCTTTCGCCCACCGTGCCATAGTGTCCCTCTTGGCGGATTGCGACGTCTTGTATTAACACGGTAATGAGCTGAACTATCAGATTTTCTCCTTTTCTGAAATGTTTCGCTGTCGTGTGTACTTGCGTGCGCCAAGTGAAGTTGAAACAAAACAGCTGTATTCAGCATCTGATTTCACCATTCCAGTATGCTGAATAAAACGCAGAAAAGGACTGAACCAAGTTATACACCACTGTGAATGAAAACTACAAGCTGTACAGCAGCATCCTGAAGAGACTATAGTCTATGGATTACATACTATTATCCAGGGAATATATAGTATAACTAAGGGACAAGTTTTAATAAATGCTGACACCACAGGCAACAATCACAAACGTAAACAAAACCATCGTGAGACCTAAATGTACAACAATGCACAGCAGGCAGTGACAGTACAAACTGTATACCGCCAAACGTGTATTAAATGTACTGGCGGATAATGAATACCAAATAAATACTCATGCTAAATAATGAGGTCTTGCAGAAAATCAAATGAGGAGCAAAGAGTCAAGTGACAACCGGCAGATGCTCGCCATTGTGTGCGCCGCCGTTATAGGTCCGTCCACCACCTTTACCTCTCGCCCCGTGAGTTTGTCGGGCGCCGACATTCAGCAACGAGATAAAATGCGCCCCATCGTGATAAATAACGGTAGGACTTGTAGTTATTTTCCCAACGCCGAATTCGTCCGGTGTTATGTTATAACACTCGAGCTTAGGAAGCATTTAATTGATTTGTTTCCGTCGTAGTTTCGCAGCCGGACTTGGATAAGCGTAGCACCAGCGGGGGACGGGCGGAGCCTCGTCCGTTTCTTCGGGCGCTTCCTTCTCGGGCCGACAACGCGAGGGACACCTGGTGGCCCACAGCAGCCACTGCAGGCGGGGCTCCGCTGCGGCGGCTCGTCGACGGAGGCCCTCGGTCTATGAGGGCACGACACAGGGCGTCGCGGTCTCGTTCGTTTACATGTTAAATGGATGCTTCGATAAGGGTGTCCAATGCGTTGCCTCTGAATGGAAGCATGTTTCCAATGGAAGCAAACGGCAAGGAGGTAAAGCCGTAATCATCAGTCCGCCATTCAATCTGAGTGGGTGTTGTGACGTTGCAATAAGGGGGGGGGGGACCATTTAATCATCATTGTCATAACCTACATACCATTGTTATACATAACAATGTTTCCCTTTTTTGCATTTAAAAATCTATATACAGATTTGCGGAACCTATTTTGGTTCAGTTCTCTTCTATTTTGTGCCCCCTGCTCTGTATTATCTTTTTTGAGTCTTATTATTCTATTCACTAACTGCATTACGTTTTAGGAATCAGTTAGTTTCTAGGTAGGAATCAGGTTAGCTATTATGTTGGGTTTAGTAACTGTTGTGCATAATCTCCGGGTGCGTTGCAAAGACATTTCACTGCATACAGTGGGGCAAAAAAGTATTTAGTCAGCCACCAATTGTGCAAGTTCTCCCACTTAAAAAGATGAGAGAGGCCTGTTATTTTCATCATAGGTAAACCTCAACTATGAGAGACAAAATGAGAACAAAAAATCCAGAAAATCACATTGTCAGATTTTTAAAGAATTTATTTGCAAATTATGGTGGAAAATAAGTATTTGGTCAATAACAAAAGTTCATCTCAATACTTTGTTATATACCCTTTGTTTGCAATGACAGAGGTCAAATGTTTTCTGTAAGTCTTCACAAGGTTTTCACACACTGTTGCTGGTATTTTGGCCCATTCCTCCATGCAGATCTCCTCTAGAGCAGTGATGTTTTGGGGCTGTCGCTGGGCAACACAGACTTTCAACTCCCTCCAAAGATTTTCTATGGGGTTGAGATCTGGAGACTGGCTAGGCCACTCCAGGACCTTGAAATGCTTCTTACGAAGCCACTCCTTCGTTGCCCGGGCGGTGTGTTTGGGATCATTGTCATGCTGAAAGACCCAGCCACGTTTCATCTTCAATGGCCTTCCTGATGGAAGGAGGTTTTCACTCAAAATCTCACGATACATGGCCCCATTCATTCTTTCCTTTACACGGATCAGTCGTCCTGGTCCCTTTGCAGAAAAACAGCCCCAAAGCATGCTTCACAGTAGGTATGGTGTTCTTTGGATGCAACTCAGCTTTCTTTCTCCTCCAAACACGACAAGTTGGGTTTTTACCAAAAAGTTCTATTTTGGTTTCATCTGACCATATGACATTCTCCCAATCCTCTTCTGGATCATCCAAATGCTCTCCAGCAAACTTCAGACGGGCCTGGACATGTACTGGCTTAAGCAGGGGGACACGGCTGGCACTGCAGGATTTGAGTCCCTGGCGGCGTAGTGTGTTACTGATGGTAGCCTTTGTTACTTTGGTCCCAGCTCTCTGCAGGTCATTCACTAGGTCCCCCCGTGTGGTTCTGGGATGTTTGCTCACCGTTCTTGTGATCATTTTGACCCCACGGGGTGAGTTCCTGCGTGGAGCCCCAGATCGAGGGAGATTATCAGTGGTCTTGTATGTCTTCCATTTTCTAATAATTGCTCCCACAGTTGATTTCTTCACAACAAGCTGCTGACCTATTGCAGATTCAGTCTTCCCAGCCTGGTGCAGGTCTACAATTTTGTTTCTGGTGTCCTTTGACAGCTCTTTGGTCTTGGCCATGGTGGAGTTTGGAGTGTGACTGTTTGAGGTTGTGGACAGGTGTCTTTTATACTGATAACGAGTTCAAACAGGTGCCATTAATACAGGTAACAAGTGGAGGACAGAGGAGCCTCTTAAAGAAAAAGTTACAGGTCTGTGAAAGCCAGAAATCTTGCTTGTTTGTAGGTGACCAAATACTTATTTTACCGAGGAATTTACCAATGAATTCATTAAAAATCCTACAATGTGATTTCCTGGATTATTTCCCCCCCATTCTGTCTCTCATAGTCAAAGTGTACCTATGATGAAAATTACAGGCCTCTCTCATCTTTTTAAGTGGGAGAACTTGCACAATTGGTGGCTGACTAAATACTTTTTTGCCCCACTGTATATGCATGAACGTATGTGTATGTATGTGACGAATAAAACCCTTGAATCTTTAATCTTCCAGCGCTCTGCAGTACGCTCTTCACTCCTCCTCCCGTTAGTCCTGATCTTTTCATTTCTTCCACCGTGTCCCTCCTCCCTGCTACGTGCGTCCTGCGACCGACGAGCACACGCTCGACGGCCTCTGCTTCCTGACGACGACCACAAAGAAACACCGGTTGAATGCTTCCCTGTCAGGCGCAGTGTGCTGTTCACATCGCCCTGTCCTAGTTTTTTTTTTTTGCCTGTCTAGTCGTGATTCTCTCCTCTTTCCTACCTCCTCCATTTCTCACCGCACCAGCTCTATTTTCAATGGAACGTCTACGTCTTTGTCTCTTTATCTCCCGATCGCAGTGCTGCCGGCGCTCTTTCTTGATTTCCTTCCGTGCCACGCCGCCTTTCCTTCCGATTCTGAGGGACTAATATGTGTGTCTGTTTATATTTTCCTTTAACAGCTTGCTTGGCCATTTTTGGCCACTCTCTCATTACCCAGAATACCCGTATGAGCAGGGACCCAAATTAACATGGCCCCCGCGCCTTGTTTCCTCAATCCTGATGATGACTGGATGTACCCGCCATGTACCTGCGCAGAGCGGAGACCAAGTCACTACGGATAAATACTTTGATTTGTTTTGTTCAACCCATTCCAAAGCCCTCAAGATGGCGTCCAGCTTGACAGTACATACACTGAGGCAATCTGAGGTCCGTACGGCTCGGAACTACAAACGCAGAACCTGTGTTTTTATTTCATTTTTTTTGTTATTGGATCCTCGGAGCCATCTGTAAAGACACGCACGTCGTCTTTATACTTAAGATTCCTCATACCCATAAACCTCAGCTCACCAGATCAGCACTTTTATTTCCAGTCTTGATTTGAAGTAACTCCAAATCCATCACTGGAGTTTCCAGTATCCACACAGGGATTATGGGCCGTGTGACCCTTGGACAAAACTCCTCTTCCTGTACTCCGAGGTCCCTCGCTGCTGCATCTCCTGTCCAGCCCCAAAACGTCATTTTTTTTTTTTTTTTTATTGCTCTCTCCCTCTCCCAGCTGGCCTGTAACACTCTCTTGGATCACGTTTATCCGGTAGTTTACTCGCAGCTGTTTCAGAAGAAGACAGTGGCATTTCTCCTGCCTCAACTTGAAGTGCGCACACTGACGTCGTTCTCACCGCACGTTCTGAACGCACTCTCTAAGCCTGAGCCTGTGTTACACCCAGCCCCGCCAGCGCAGTTATTTCTGCTGATCCATATACCACACTCCCATAGTCCAGCCTTCATCTTATTAGAGACACATGCATGCATACATACATACATACATACATACATACACACATATATATATATATATATATATATATATATTATTTTTTTAATTTCAGTAATGCAGTATCAGCTCCCCATTCCATTCCTATATATTTATAACTTTTTTTTACACTTTTCCACATTTTTTTTTCTCATTATTTTTTATTTAACCTGTGCTGGCAGCGTGCCGGGCATACAACACAGAGTATTTGTGTCATTGCATCGAGGACAGAGTTAGTCTGCAAGCGGAGTTCAACTCCTCCACCTGCAATGCAACTCTTTATTCATTCTTTAATCATCAAGAGCTGCTGCAATAACTCTGTCCTGTGGACGACCTCTAGGATGACAAGAGCACAGTTTTTGGTTATGGAGAATCACCACCAACCCCCCTCTTTGGAGAACTATTTATCAAGTTTGGGTCTATAAACAACTGATCACTACTCCAAGAGGGGGGAAATCACCACAAAACAACGGTACATATGCCTATCTCCTGATGGCCTACACCCCATACGCTCCCTCATTCAGTGTATTAATGATATTAACGTATGGATATCACAGAACTGTTTACAACCGGACAAAGATAAAACTGAAATACTCATCTTTGGTGCAAAGGCTCAGAGACAGAAAATTGCCGCTTATCTTGGTTCTCTGTCTCTGGAGAGCAAGAATGAAGCCAGAAATCTGGGTGTAATCACACCCAGAGATCTAAATTTTAAGAGCCAAATCAATCACATTACAAAATCAGCTTTCTACCATTTAAAAAAAAAAAAAAAAAAAAAAAAGATCGAAATGACGAGGCTACCTGTCAAAAGCAGACTCTGAAAAATTAATCCATGCATTCATAATGAGTAGATTGGACAACTGCAATGGCCTATTCCCCGGCCTCCCAAAATCAGCTGTGCAGGGGCCACAGTTAATCCAAAATGCGGCTGCACACATTCTCACTGGGACTAAAATGTTTGTTCTTTGACATCTTACATTGGCTCCCTGTAAAAACTAGGATTTTAAGATTCTGCTACTTGTATATAAAGCTCTAAATGGCCTTGCACCTCAGTATATAAAATAAATGCTCATCACATACGAACCAGCAAGATCTCCCAGGTCCACAGGCAGGGGTCTTTTAACTATCCCTCATACCAACTCTAAAGCAGGGGAAGCTGCCTTCTGTATCGAACACCCTGCCTGAGGACCTGAGAGGGGCCCCCACACTCAACACTTTTATAAGCAGGTTAAAAACCTTGCTGTTCACTACAGTCTAGGACTGAGTTTTGTGTGCGTGTGTGTGTGTGTGTTCTGTATGTTGTGAGATTTGTTTATTCTGCACTGACTGTTCTTATGGTTGCACAGACATTTTATATATATATATATAATATTTATATACTATATTTTATTATATTAATTATAAATAATATATATAATTTCCCTGTTTTTGCACTTAAAAATCTTAATACAGATTTGCGGAACCTATTTTGGTTTTTAAATAATGAACTTACAAACAAGACAAATATGTGCTTATGCAAATATTATATAAATTATAAACTTGTTGTACTATAGTACAGTGCAACAGGTGTACGGTATTGTACCCTAACATTATAATAATACACAGTAGTACAATGCAACAGGGATGATGACAGCGCACAAAACATGGAAAGAAGAAAGATCTTTAAATTATTTATATTTAATTGTGTTTAACATTTAACAATAAGAATACGCTTTGATAGCCTTTCTGCTATTAACAACTTTAAGGGGTTCGCGGAATATCCAACCATTTCGGGTGGGTAAGTGACGTGAGGCACACTCTGACGTCACCAATACGTAATCGTAATTCGACACAAGCGCCGCCTCCAACGCGCCGGGTCCAGACCGCGCGTCGACGCGTCCCACCCTCAAGCGCCGGTGGTTACCTGGATACCGTGGACGGAAGGCGGCCGCTGTCGAAACATGGCAAAGTTTGTGCTCGCTGGTAATGCTTGTTCTCTTGTATTTGCATGAGCGTATGTACCAACTGACTATATTAACCTCAACCTATAAAGAAATATAAAACGTCTTTTTCCCCCACGTCATGTCTTAGGTAAAGCGGACTGCCCCTATTTTGCCAAAGTGGAACTTTTAGCAGACCTCCTGCAAGGATCTCTGCCAAACTTCACAGTCCATAAGATCTCCATCCATCCAAATGAATGGGAGGTGACTGATTTATCGGAATCCATTTTATTCCATTTGCATTTTTATTCTCTGGACAAATCATATGTTGGTTTTGCCATTATGCTCTGTGTGTTTGTGTCACTTTATTTTTTATTTTTTACTTCCTCTAAAAAAAAAAAAAACCCAAAGGCGTGGCTAGAGACCACCTGCCAAAGCAACGGATGGAAACACAAGAAGTCGCCTCTGATCTGGAGGGAACTGATAAGCCGCGGGGGCAAGGGGCTCCTCCTGGGGGGCTTCAACGACTTCCTGGAGCATTGTCAGGTAAAGATGGATTCTGTTGCCTCAAGTCCCAAGCCTGTAAAGTCTACCGCTAAAGATCTGTATCCCCCCCTTTACTCTAGGCAGTTGGTTTTGCCTACGACTGACAAAATGTACCTACTGTACGATGCCGCTTTGGACAAAAGCGTAAATAAAGTAACGTTATGCAATTCAATTTCTATATATTGTCCTTGCCTGTGCTGCCTGTGCGACCACAGGCTGAGCTGTCATAAATAAAAACAACGTCCCAATTCTGGATGTTCACTACACACTGCCAGTTCAGTTTGGCTGCCTCTAGGCGACGGCTTTCGAATCGCCACCGATTCAACGTCGGCTCGTGGTCAGAAAATCAGGCAGCGCATCATCGCTAGTTTGTCGTCGCGCTATAACTTGACAACATTCCTTCTCATCGATGGCCGGCAGGAGTACTACAGCATCGTGTCGGACATGTCCGCAGACACAATGCTGAAGATCGCGGCAGAGAACCTGGAGACGGCGATGATCCTGATTCAAGAGGAGCAGCATCGGCTCAGCCTCATCCAGCCTCTTCATTTATGGATCAGCGGGTGGGTCGGCCGGCTCCCACAGGGGAGGCTTGGGTGCCACAGACGCAGGAATCCACTGATGCGCATCAACAAACGGGACGTTTGACAAGACGTGCACGGCAAAGAAAAAGAAAATCCACTCAGTTATTTGCTGTTGGTGTCTTCACAACTATTCCGGTCATTCAGGATATGCTTTTTTCAAAGCAACGGAAGACAACGTCAGGGCTGTGTGCATAGCCCTTGATTATAGGTCGAGTCTGAAAGGCACAAGAATTGAATCTAATCTAATGTGAGTTTGTCAGTGATTATGCATTCTTAGGGGACAAAAATAGGAAATGTCCTAGGTGCTCGGTTAATTCAACAGAATATCGGGAGCAAACGACGAGTCTTAAAAATATATGTATTAAAAGCTTTTATGGTAGGGCCAGCGACCATCTTAATGAAGGTTTTTTTTAACGTTTTGATAGAAGGGCGTGAAGGTTTCTGCTGAGCTCAACCACCCTTTTTTCCCCCGACCGGCTGCCAGGGCTCTCAACCCAACCTGCTACAAGCTGATTCCACATCTGCTGTCGGATGAGCTGTTTCCCCGAGTCTCTCACATCAGCCTGCACCTCCTGGACCTGGGAGGGGAGGAGGCGGCCATCCACGGCCTGGCGATGGAGGTGCAGGACCTGGCGCTCCCTCTGCTCCATGAGGTAGGACCGCTCCCCTACACGCGCACACCCGGGGTTACCACGTTCGGACGTTAAAAGTGCCGAGACGATCAGTTTTGTTTGGAATGTATTCAGGTTACCATCCACGCGGACCTGGAGAAGGCCTTCCAGAAAGCCAACGTCATTATACTGCTGGACGAGCAGTGGCCTGAAGACAGCGACGCGGGGAACAAGGGGGTTGACAAGAAAACAGGGACCAAGGACGGCGCCGAGCTGAGGGAAATCTCCGCGCGCTACCGACACTTTGGACAGCTGATCGGCGAGCGGGCCCACAAGGAGGCGGTGGTGATCGTGGCCGGCGATGCCTACGTCAACCTGAGGTGCTCCCTCCTGCTGGAGAGCGCCGGCTCCATCGACAGCCGCCACTTTGTCGCCGTCGCCACGCAGCTGGAGAACGAAGCCAGGACCCAGATCGCCAAGCAGCTGAGAGTGAGGACGTCAGGTAAGCGAGGCCGAAGACGTGGCGGCCAAGCGACTCGGATGTCGGGGAAAAAAATTGGAAGTTGACGAAGTCCGACGCGAGATCCATTGTGTGATTCCTTAACGGACGATTTGACCTTTCAAACCCAGACGTAACGGATGTGATCATATGGGGGAACGTCAGCGGCAGGTTTCACGTCGACCTGCAGAAGGCCAAGGTGTTCAAATACAACGGGGCGATCAAAGGACCCCAGTTCTTCTCCCAGCCCGTCCTGGAGCTGCTCTACGACAGGTTGGTGACTGCGGCACGATCCCCTTTGAACGCTGCGTCCATTTGAAACGCAAAGAAGTCAAACTGTGGTCGAGCCGTATGTGGACTCCTGATACGGGCGCTAGTCACCTCGGAACGCAGAACCGGAGGCATTTCACTGCGGCAGAACAGTTTTTTTGAGTTTGCCGTCATATTTATTAAGCCTGATTGAGACACGCCTCTCATTTAAGGATAGATTCGCCTTTTTTTCCGACCCCGCGCCTTATTGAGGTGTTGGTGCATTTAGGTTCGTCGCGCAACCTCCCAGGAACACGGTTACTAATGAGAAACCCACCGCTCTGCGGCGGCCTCTCGCTGCGCCTTGATGCGGTTCAAGATGGCAAACTTTTAAAGCCTTTAACGAAACAGGAAACATCGTCGATAACTGGAAACTCATAACGTCCTGTCTCTTCAAGAAGAAATAAATGGTTGCAAACGGTGCCTTTTATCAGTTTTTATTGACCGTTTTACGCTTACAGAATTCGGCTGTTTTGGCTATATCGTAAGAGACAAACAGGAAGCTTGGACGTACTGCAGCAATGGCAAAAAGTTGTTTTGAATCAAATTGCTCTGCAAGGTCGTGCTGAGTTCTGAATCATGGGAACCGACATTGTAATAAGGCCCAAGTTGGAAAGTAGCAAAATGATCCTTCCTAATGGACTATGTATGACGATATGTAACGAGGCACAGTACACACACTACTTATTTAACCAGAAGTTGGTCGTTGAATATACACAGTACACGTATGTACATCTACCTGCGGTTCAGCACCAAACAGCTTAATGATCACCTGTGCCTCTGTAATCACAACTATGGGTGTGGCCATAGTTGAGGGTAATTTTGACGAACAACCCACAGCATGTCATGGAGTCGTACGAGGAAGCAGGAGCTTGATTTAGTATTTTAGTTATTTGTTCAACAGGGCGTGGGGATATCTCACTTTAAGATGTGTGCTGTGGCAGAAACAAAGGGTTGTGGAAACACTGACTTAAGACTCTAATTAAATACATAATGTGCTTTTAAAAGGTTATCTCACAGAAGTATTCATTCCCAATGTCCGCTCCTCAAAGCACGTGGCTGGAAACAGAGTTCCCGGGCTTGGTGAACTCCCACCGGGCGGCTATGTCTTCCAAGAGCTGCCGGGGCGCGGCCATGTCCGCCGCCAACGGGATCTTCACGGTCCTCAAGGCTTGGAACGGCGTCTCGAGCGGCGAGATTCTCTCTCTGGGCGTGTGCTGCCAAGGTAACGTCGAGGGGCGAAAAGGGACGGTTTTAACCCAGAGGGTGGAGCGGGGGCCGCACACCATGACGCGACCCACCCCAACCAAAGTTAGTAAAAGGAGTCGCTTTAAAAAAAAAAGAAAACCGTGTCGAGGAGGGGCAACAGTCGGTTGGTGTTGAGAATAAAGTTTGAGAAGCCCTTCATTTAGGTGGAGCGCAAAGGACCGATCTATTCCCAGAAAAGGTAAATGGCGTTGATGTCGTCCGACTGCAGGCCAGTTCAACCTTCCGGACGGCATCGTGTTCTCCCTCCCGGTGACCTTCAAAGACAGGCGGTGGTCCCCGGTGGCGGACGTGACCATCGACGACACGCGCAGACAGGAATTGCAGCTCTCGGCCGATGAACTGAAACGGGTGCGTATGGAGGGAAACCGATAACCACGTCAAATAGCGAACCTCGGCCCACGTCGTCACTCTCAGCCTGTTTTCTTTTGTGTTCTGTCCCTCTCAGGAAAAAGAACTTTGCTGCTGTTAGGTATCGAGGAAATACCCAGTGACCGAGTTCAATAATGCGGAGCTTAAAAATAAATAAATAAGAAAAAAAATTTGGTTGGGAAAAAAAAAAATTATGTCATACTCGGTTGTTTTTTTTTAGTTTTTTTTATTCTCTTTGACTTACACTTGTTTCGAGCAGCAGTTTCATAAAATGTCCTTCTCCCCCTGCGGCGTGTGTCTACAAGTACAGGAGGGAAAAGACCAGACTTAGTACTTCCTGGGAAAAAAAAGGAGAAATTTGAAAATAGATTCCATTTTTTTCCCCCCCCGAAAAAAATTACAGTTAAGTGCCTTTTCTTATTAGTTCAAGAAGCAACATTTTAAGCAAAAAAAAAACAAACACTATAATACACAAACTAGGTTGTTATATTATCCTCTACATTTCTCGTCGCGACACCTCCACCGTTCATTTACTTTCCCGCTGTTTATCTTTAAAGGGGCGTTCATGTCAATTGTAACTTATCTTCCCAGGCCTCGCTCGCCCTCCAGCTCCAGACCGCACGTCTGAATAGTACGGACGTACGTCGGGTCGACCGGGGAAACTTGAGTAGAGTGCCGATTTTACATGCAGATTACAGTATACACAATCCCATAATGTTTTTTTGTTTGTTTGTTTTTTTACATTATACACAAGGAGACATTGACCGAGAAAGGGGAAAGTCCGGTACAAACGGAGAGAGCACGGTGATGATCGGTAAAACGCATGAGTGTTCGCAGCCATGTGTTCGATTCAGCCCGCCCCTGAGATTCTGATGCCGAGTGGTGGACGAATGCAAAAGCGGCTTCTTTTCAACGGCTGACCGGGCAAACCTCCAGAAGCTGCCAGATATGTAGTAATTAAAAGTATGCCCCCACCCACCACCCCCAGAAAAATCTAATCCTGCGCTTCGGTAAAAATAACATTCTGCACATGATGCATAGCATGCATGGACGCCCTCTGGTGGCACAAACTACATCTTTTGGTGAGTAAACATCCCAGAGATGACAACAAGATGTTGAAAAATAGTTTTGTAATGGCCAGGCCCGTCCGTCCAAAGTTTGTTTCTGTGTCAATGCGCCAAAGGCGGTGAATAAAATCTATAATCGTGTTCCACGAGGGGAGGTCTGGATAGAAAAAATAAATTATATATATTTATATATATATTCACAGAAAATAAGATCAAAATCAGGCTTCACTCACAAAGAATAAAATTAAGGAGCAATACTTTAATGTTGCCACAGCAAAGTCACGTGTGTGTATGTGTGAGTAGAGATCTATGATGTGTTAATGTAGAAACCTAAGGCTCCGGTTCCTTCAGCCTTCCAACCGTAAGGAGAATATATCCAAGAGAATTAAAGTTTTCCTGTCGAAAAGGGAAACGATGAGACTTCGTCGCTATGTTTCTCCTAAAAAAACAAAAAAAAACCCCAAAACAAAACAAAAAAGAAACACACTGTGTCAGTCAAATGCACATGTTACAATCGTCGTCGTTGACCAAAGAGAAATCAACTCTCGGGATCTTTTGTGGAAACCCCTCGGTCTTGCATTGAAATAGACGACGACGCTTCCCCCTCAACCCGTGTTTTTTTTTTGTTTGTTTTGTTTTGTTTAACTAAAACGGCGTCTGCCCTGAACCCGCCCTCCACCCCAGCACCAGTAAACCCAACCTGGCGGGTCGGTTCAACCGGGTCGTTTTTTGAGTGAATTCAGGACGCCGGCGAAAAAAAAACAAAAAAACCCTCCCGAGGCTCCTTTCCAAGGTCTGAGCCGCGCTGAGCAAGTTGCTCTGCGATCGCTGATAACGGCCGCGGTCCTGCAGGATTTCCAAAGCTAAGGGACGTTGAATAAAATGTTTCTCTTCAGACTCAAGGGCCCAATTCACACCCGGCATTAAAAAAACAAAACGTGATCTTCATCGGCCGAACGCACGCGTGTTAGGGTGATTGATTGATTGGGAGGCCACCCGCGGGGTAGAAACCTGATCGGATCGATCCTGTTCCGAGCGGCAACAGTTTTAAAAGTTTAGCCGCTCGTTAAACTAGTAACTCTGCTTATTCCAGTCTTCAGTCCTCGCCACCAAACACCACCGATTGTTTCCGGCGCCGCAGGCTCGGCAGTTGCCCTTTTATTTCAGAGGGCGTGGCCGCAGACGATGAGCGCCGACGGAACGCGAAGCGCAAGAATGCCTTCCAGGGCCGAGCGTCAGCGCGGCTTGACTCGGTCACGTTGAAGTACCAGGTGTGAACGAAGCCCCATCGATCCCGATTTAAGAAAGCGATATAAATAATATTTTCCGAAATGCGACGCAGCCCAAACAAGATCCCGATGAACTGATCCCTAAACCCAGACGTTACGCTTAAATGTTGATGGAACGTTACAACTGCAGTTCTGTCATGTTCTCATGTGTAAAAATAAAAACAGACGAGTCGTGGGGAGTAGGGGGGGGGTGTCAGTAGGGAAGCTAGGTCTCCGGTTGATGCTGGGGTGACGGGGGCCCGTCGGGAGCCCCCAAAGCCCCTCCCTCCACCCGTCTGTCGGAGTCGAAGCCCCGGCCCTCGTCCATCTGCTCCAGTTCACTTTGGTCCAGCAGCTCAAAGTCCTCTTCCTCGGCGGGGACGAGCGTGTCGTCGGGCATCTCCTCGTCGCCAGTGTCCGTCGGGGCCCCGTCCCCCAGATCCAGGGCCGGCGCGGCTGCTTGGGCGGTGGTGTCCGGGATGCCGGGCGGGGCCTCGGAGGGCAGGAACTCGGCCAGGGAGGGCTCCTCGCTGGCTTCGCTGAAGCGCAGCAGCGCCGACAGAGTGTTCTGCACCGCGGTGGTGATGGCCGTGCTCACTATCTCCTCGCTCAGGGCCTCCAGGGAGCGCTGCGGAGCCGCCGGGGCTCCCTCCCCTCGCCCTCCCAGCCTCCCCTCCTCTCCTTCCCCGGCCCCCTGCCCCGGCGAGGCCCCCGCGGCCGGCCGTCCGTGCCCGTTAAAGTGTGTGTTGACGAAGTGGAGCGGGGAAGCCAGGTGCTGGATGAGCAGGCTGGCCGGGTTCAGGGCTTCGGCCTCCGACGGGGGCCCCGCCTGGGCCTGCGGGGGGAAGTGCAGCAGGCCGCGCTCCATGGAGGGGAACTCCTCCACTGAGGGGAAGTCGGGCAGGTCCCTCAGGTAGGCCTCCTCCGGGTCGCTGTGCACGCTCTGCTGGTCCAGGTCTGCAGCGTACAAGAGGAAGCCGCGCATATTTTCACGACAGCCGTGCGTTTTTTTTTTTTTTGATTCATGAATTAATCGTGCTAAAAAAACCTTATCTTAACTTTGAGGTGAGGTAGTCATCATAAGTCAAAATTCTCAATTTTAAGATAGAAAGTCCAGAAGGAACCAGCGAAACACTAACAAATTATTTATTTCGTCTTAAATAGCATCTCTATCCAAAAGTAATTTCCTCTTTTGCAATATGTATTATATCTATTCTTGTCTGGTCCACCTCTACTTACCTTTTCTATTTTTTATACATTTTTGTGTCATTGCCAACTTCCTTAACGCCCAACTCATTTAGAAAGTCCCCACATCAAAAGGTCGACATAGCCGTGCTAAACGTTTAATCGGTGAACCAATTTTGGGTCGTTCCGGAGAGGCCAGCGGCCGCCTACCTTCCGAGACGTCGGTCAGTTGAGGGGTCGTGGCCCTGGACACAGAGAAGCCACCGCTTTCCAAGATGGACGCCTCCTCGTCGGACAGCTCAGAGTCCGTGATGGCCATGGCCAACGCCGTGGTCTTCACGTCCACCTGACCACATGACAGGACATTTAATGACAAACTACTGTGACCTGGTGCTTCTGCATCAGGGGGCTGCCGGTTACGTTGGGAGGTCGCTTAGGAACGGAGGTTAAAAGGGTTATTTCTTTTTTTAGAGCCTTAAATACGGAATGTGATAATCACTTCAGTCATCACATTTGGTGACTTTACTCCATGGTGGTCAGGGGCCCTTTGAGAGGTCCCACGGGAGCCCCCCGGCAAAACAATTCGTAGTTAAACTTCCACGTTTTTTAATTTACAGGACACCATAAGAGGATGTATAACCCCAACTATAGTACTATCCAACATTTAAAAAAAACAAACTCAGATTAGGGTCTCAAAGATCAGATCTTCTCACCGTTGGGGCGAAACAGGACAGCTCCTCCTCGCTGTCGCTCTCTGTCTCGGCCCTGGGCTCGCCGCCTTCCTCCGCCTCCTTCTTCACTTCTGTTGGAAAAGGCGGGCGGGCGGACACACACACACGTTTTAACAGCGTTCAGCTCGTTTGATTTGACGTGCGTGCGTCTGGCACTCACTCCTCTTGTCGTGCTTGCGGTGCTCAGTATCGCCCTTCATGCTGTAGTCCAGCTTCATCAGGATGGGCTCCAAGCCCGTGTACATCTTCTGGATCAGCTCATGGTAGACCACCAGCGGCCACAGCAGAACACTGAGGACTGGATTCAGACACACACACACACACACACACACACACACACACACACACACACACACACACACACACACACACACACACACACACACACACACACACACACACACACACACACACACACACACACACACACACGTTTATGAAGCTTATGAACTTTTGAATTATTAAAACTGAAAAATATTGATTTGGAAAATCCTAATTTCCATTCATTTTTTTACATCCATATTATAGGGGAATTTTCGCCAGCAATGAAAATGTTGCAAACAAATAAAATGTGGATTTGTCATGTTTACATCAGTTGAGTTAAACTTCCGACTTTTTATATATTCCAATATTCCATGTACATTAAAGTTTTCTTATTAAGGTGGATGTGTATGTTTACACTATTACAGACATATCTTGATAGTAGCACAAAATGAAAAAAACAAAAAAATACTGAACAAATTGAATAACTGGATTGTTAATCGTAGCTAGTTGATTAATCAATTCAAATGTCATGATGACAGCTCTAATTCAGTTTTATTATAGGAGGCAGATAACAAACATCTAACAATATACAAAGAACTAAATCTATTGTGGAGGAATTTGAGAAGACGCTCATTTCAGATGTTTTGACTGAAGCAACAATAAGGCTCCTGTTTGTCATCTACTGTACAGACACATTAACAAAGAATTCAACTACTACTGTGCTCCTTTAAGAGAGCCCAGAGCTAGCAGAGGCTCCGACGTGGCTCACCGATGATGTAGGATATCATGATTCCTGGAACGTAATGTCCAACCACAGCAAGCACCAAACACCCGCTGCACATCATCGCACAGAACTGGAAAATGAAGGGAGAAATGATCTTAGTGTAAGAGGGATGTACCGGGTCCTATTCCACTCGGGAATTTTAGGTAGAATAGGATGCGGCGGTTTTAACGAATATTCGGTTTTGTCGTTTTTTTCAGATTTTCCGGCAATCGGAAAACACATTGGGTTTTATTGTTGGTTTAGACCAGGTTAACGTAGGAACATTTTTCAGGATTTAAACCCAAATACATAACGACAGCTGTACATAACGCCAGATGGCCGATTTAAATTGCTTGATGACTGACTCTACCGTATGTGCGGATTTGTCTGAATCATGTGTCTGAATAATGAGACGGCAGCACACAGGTATTTTTGGTTAAACAAAACTAGAAACTTCTTTATTTGGTAAAAGAAAGCAAAAAAAATAAAAATAAAAAAAGGTAAACGTGTGATAAACAAATTAAAATGGACAGCATTGTTCGCTTCGAGGAGCCACAATTAACAAAGCCTAGAAAATAATAACAAAAACCAACAAATAAATAAACAAATTAAACACAAATTGCTTTAAGATGAAAAAAGTTTGTATTCAGTCTTTTCCTGCACCAATGATTCAACGGGGCGGACAAAGGAAATCACATGCGTCACATGCATCAGAGTCTTTGACTCTTCCCCCATCAAACCCCCACCGTACAAATGTCTCCATTCACCAGTCCTCTGTAACAAAACAGGCAGTCACCGTCATGTAAGCTTCCATTCGCTGTGACCACGTGTCGGGAATTGAAACTCACTGCTGCGCTCTGTTTGGTTCTCTCCACGCAGGCGCATCAACTACTTCTGCCAGAATAGGCACCGTTTCCAGACGTCGTGCATGGAAATCTAAATTGTACGCTTGATCAGATCTGTCAGGATTGTATGTGTATGCAAGCTGTCCTCAACAAACACTTTTTTTTTGCCACAATTCAAAAAGCATCCAGCTCTAAATAAATAAATAATAATAAATAAATAATAAAAAAGACCAAAATATATATTCATAATATATGAAACATTGTAAGTTGACAGACGCGTGGAATTGCTAATTTGCATGGTGCCTTGATTCCTCCTTCTGAGGAACCTCCTACCGGGCCTCAGAGGTAAACAAGGAGGAGGAGCCGACTCTGCCGCGCATGTCTGCTGCAGCTGGCCTGCGCTGCGCGGTGATGAAGGCCAGCAGCACTGCAGTCACGGGAGGATTGTATTCATAAAAAAAAATAAAAAGGAAAAACATGGCTGGAGATAGGTTATTTTTTCCCTAATTATTAATTGCATTGAGGCGGTTGGTGCTGATAGCCAGGAAGACAATGGAGTACATGATATGACGGTCTCAGGTGGGCGTGTTGTGGCTCTAAGTTAATTCATATATGGTAATAGAATGAAAATATGAATAATTAATAATCTTGCCAGAGGAAATCGGGTGATCTTTAAAGATGCACACCAACTGCACATACAAGAGTTAATTTAAGGACCCCCAACTAAAATATATATATTAAAAAATACGGATAAATAAAAATAAAAACACACAAAAAAAGATAGAAAAAGGTGTCTGATTATTATTGGTAGCAAAACCTTTCTTTTTTGATATTGTATATTATTGAATTTTCAAACATTTGTACTAATTGTGGTTCTAATATGCCGCTTACATTTTAGCTAAAGCTCGGCAATATCATTATAAAGAACTCTGACATCTTTTTTATTTGTGCATACGACTGGTCTGAGGCAGTTCAAAATTAATTCCAACGTATAAACAAACTCAAGTAAGAACGTACTGTTGGGTCGCGAATGAATGACTAAACTGCGTGTACGCACCGCGCAGCCACACCACGCAGCACAAAACCTCCCGCAGCAGACGTGCGCAGCAGAGTCGGCGCCTCCTCTTTTGTCTACCTCTGTGCAGGGAACAGAAAGTTCCTTATATGGAGAAAAGGAGGGCGTGGCTTATGCAAATGTGCGTCCGCGCCTGTCAATTTAGGATGTCGTTCAGATTTATCGACTTACGCACGCGTTTGAGGACAAACGTGGCCCATACGCCGGCGCCATAAATCCGGTGCTTACGTTGCGCATCCAGCTCTTTTGCCCAGAAGGTAAGAACATTTCTACGCACACTAAAGCTGAGAGGTTCACCCCAGACTCCAGTCTCCGCTGATCGGCATCTGATCAGCGGACCCTCAGCAAGGCAAGGTCTATATTTATCAGCACCGAAGGCCCCCTTCAGCCCGAGTTTGAGACTCTTCTCTCTGGCCGCTGCTTTAAAAAGGATTCATCCCCTGCACCAAAACCCTACTCAACCTGGACAATTTACCGTTCGGAATCTTCTGTAGTCTATCTTGTTTACATCTTTGTACTCTAAATGTATTTGTGCTGTGATGGGAGTTGGTTTGTTTTATTTCTCAGGGAAATCAAGCTTCTTCAACTGGCACAACGAAAGCACAAAACGACGTTGCTTTTCTTCATGGTATCAGGTTTTTGCGTCAAGTCATCGGAGGGGGCGAGGGGGATAAGAAGCGACTGCTTACGCCGTGCTGGGGAAACAAACGGCTGTACCTTGCCGTGATTCTGTCGTTTGTACTGCAGCATCTCCTGCAGGTAGAGGCAGCAGGACAGGTAGCTCTCGGCGAGGTGGTAGCTGAGCTCCGGAATACTGAGCAGACGTGGTTCCACACTCACAGGTTCTCTGTTGGTGGAGACACACACACACACACACACACACACACACACACACACACACACACACACACACACACACACACACACACACACACACACACACACACACACACACACACACACACACACACTCTTAAATGGGCGAGAGGTGGTTCCACATTGCATGTTGCGGTCATAAAAAAGGAAGAGCAAACAAAAAGAGTCTAAACTCCTGGGTGTGAGGATGCTTTCATAAACTGGGCCCTTCACTGGAACTTGCATTTAAGTTATTTGTCTGTTGTCTATTGAGGCTTTTACAAAAATAATTCTGCATTTCTTAAGTCACTTCTCAGTTCCCCCGTCCACATTTATTCAATGGAATGTGCTTGATTTAAAATGTGTTCTTTCTGTAAATATAACCTTTTTTGTTTCATTTTTCTTGGAAATTTGGTTTCCAAATGACAGCGCTGATATTATATATATAATTTATTTTTTTTTAATCATTATTATACACACCTTTGTACTGGGGGAGGCTCCGCAAGTTGAACTGTAGTGGAGAAAAACAAAAAAAATAAAAAAGGTATAATTAGCAAAACTAGGTCACTTCCAATTTTAAAATATGCACGTCTAAAGAGCATGTTAAAACAAGTGCAACTGGCAGAAATCAATTTGTGGCAGAGTAATTCGTAATAATGTATACATTTAGTAAGTATATAAGATTCGCACCAAGTATCACCGATTCATTATTGTGCTAAGTCCTATGGGCAAAAGGCTCTATTTCAACCTTTATCTGGGTTTTTGTCAATTAAGAGTTCAAGAAAGCATTGCCAATGTATCCTTGGAACATTTCTTAAAAAAACGAAAACAAAAAACAACACAAACACAAGTTGTACAAGGCAGAGGAAATGCCTACATTTCTTGTAGACGTCATTATTCTGAAGACAGAAACACGGAGCACGGTGTCCTTCCGTGTACTTCTATTTCATTTTAATTCTAATATTCATGGAATATTTTAGTTCATAATTTTGAGTTTATAGACCATGGCGCCTGACTGACCTCGTGTGCGTGTGGGGTTCCACATTTCCATGACAGTAGCTGTGTAAAAGTACTCCCTTACCTATCGACCTACACAGTTTAAAACCACCCCTCAGCGGGCAGGGGCTTTTGTGTACACAGACGCTACACGATTAAGTATTTATGACGTACCATCCGACTGTTAAGGGCCAGAGACGGTAACGCTTGACGCCTGCGGCCCGACGCGTGTTCTAAATGGCTGTGGGCGACAAACCCAGGGAGGAGCGGGATGGGAATGACAAAAGCACCAGGCTTACCAGTGATCAGGGGTAACTTGTGCTTCCACCTCTCCAGCAGCATGAGTCCCAACAAGGAGACGCTCAGCAGGAACAGAGGGCGCAGGGAAGTCGAGGACAGAAGCCTGTTTTTGACAATCACGCACAACAAAAACACTGATCACTGTCCACAAAATGAACTTCGCTGAGGTGGAATTTCATGCACACTGATCCGTACCTACGGTTCTCATCACCCATACGAGGTATCAAGAGAGCCAATATATATTTTTAAGACAAATTTAACTAAATGTAAGACGGGACTTCCGGACAAATCCGTATCCTACCACAGCCAAGTATAATCAATACGAGGGCTGGGTTCCAGAAAAAAATTATTGATTCTCCGACATATCTAGCCCCTGACATATTTGGTTACGGATGTATAATTGCTGTCACCAAAATTTGTAACCAAAAGTGTGAAAATTATTACAGTGCCCCTTTAATTTTGTGCCTCCAACTGACCGTGGAAAGTAAAAATAAACTGGCCTATTTATCGCGAGACCAAATCTGTGAAGTCAGGTAAAAAACATTGATCTGGCGATAAAGAAACGCTAAGTGGATGATAAATACAGGGTTTTCGACAAGTGGTGGCAGGTTTAACTCTTTTCTCCAGATTTGGCTCAACTAGTCATTCTGTAAAAGCCGCCGGATTTCCCGACTCATCTGGATTTAGATTTATCGATGAAAGAAATCTATCTTTAATCATTAACAGTATTGTTATTATTATTATATAAACTGCATTATATATTAACAGCATTATTTTGATATAAGCAGTATTCAACCACCTGATCAGAGCGCAGTAGTGGGGTGTGGCCTTGTTCTATACCTTCACTATGGTAATGGTGCGTGTCCTTATTCTGTTCCTATCTAAACTTTGAAATGGCGACTCCTCATTCGTTCCAGTTGGTATGAATTATGCCAAATGACTTTAATTTAAGCACTAATTATTTACAGTTTGCGAGTCAGAGATTCACTGCTTTGGCAGAAAAGCACCCCCAAGTCATTTAAACTATTTATTTGCTACAAACAAACAAATAGCGTCACTATTTATATTGGATGCCCTGCATCACTAGTTCTCCATCCTGTGTGTTGGAATGGAATTTTCTTTTGTGGAGATACAGGGCATCCATCCAACCCTAATGTCCAAAAATATTGCTGTGTCTAAGCAGCTATGATCCTTTGCGATGCATTAAAAAGAACAGCAAGATAAGCGTAAAGAGCAGTAGTAAATACAGGCAATACAATTATACAAGGGTCAATGACGTGGTGTAACAAAGCATATTAATGCTATTAAAAATATATGGGGTTTTTTTTTTTACTCAACTCTACCCTCTAAATTTACTAGTACTGATTATTAGCAATGGAAATTTAAGGAGCGACTGAACTCACAAGTACGAAAATGTCTCCGCTTAAAACCTAAATACAGAAATCAAAAAATGCAAAAAAAAAAAGAAAGAATTGGCATAATTGTGGCAGTGTTTGCACCAATATATACAAATATAGTGACGATACAGAACTTAATTAAATTGTTACGCCAGAAAGACACATTCGAATATCCCTAATGTCATTCATGGGAAACAGACATCCGATGGCTATTAGACCATAATGTGTTCTGACAGCCATGTGACAGAACATTGCATCAGAGAGAGGGTTTTGAAGTTCCCCCAGAACATGTGGAATGGTCAGTAAGTCTTTCCTGAAATGTTGATATTTTTAACTTTTAGGTCACGAGTGCACTATGTAGCAAAATCCTTGTCCCTAAATAAGAAATTATACTTTTTTTTTTTTTTTTTAAATATACACACACACCACCAATTTGATGTTAAAGATTTAAGTGGTGAAAGTTAAGTTGTAGTTTTGCGGCCAAGTTTGTGTCTGATAAAATAAGTGTTTTTTTGCCATCCTTGCTAACAATAACTCTGTTTTCCAGGATGGAAAAAATAGTGACACATCTTGTTTTGTATAAGTATTTCTAAGTGTGTAGATATTGTTATGTTATATCTATATATATTACCGTTATTAACAACTGTGATAAAATGTAAAAAAAAAAGAAAATTTATCTTGTTAATTAATGATTAACATTAAAATATTGTGATAGCAACACAGGTCATTATTTAGTTTTTGTGAGGTTATTGTTCAAATGATTAGCATTTTATTAATATCACGTTTGATAACATTTTTAGTATAGCATTGATGTTGTAAGGTAAATTCTGTCCCTCCAGGTGTCCAACGAAGAGAGGCAGGCACAGTGCAGGGCAGATCCTAGGGATGAGGCACTTTAGTGATACGCCGGTGAGGTGTTACGCCTAACGTAGTTCAGTCACGAGAACTAATTAACACTGGTAATAATCGTGTAACTGGACAGTTATATGGACATTTACATGAAATTAAAGATTAAAAACACAGAATTTTAAGAAGTTATTAGTATATAATGAGTTTGAGACAGCCTTTTATGATGTCACAGTTAACGATGCCACAGTCCAGCGCTATAACCCATCATTTCATGTCGTATTACACAATTCCGTTTTATTGGGTTCTGCATACAAGAGCTTTTTCCCCTACTTTTTTTTTGGGGGGGGGGGTGATCGACAGCAACAAACAAGCCCATGTCAGTATAAAATGCCTAATGTATATTAATTGTGGTAGAATTTAACATTTTTGAGCCATTATATTTGTTGAGGTCCAACTATGAATATCTATAAACTTTTAAAGGGTAACAATGGCAGACAATTGAAATATTTTAAAATTCATTAGTTATCCAGGATGACGCCAATAATACATTGCGGCCCTTTGTTGCTGTTTAAATGTGCCCCCCGTAGCCTCTGAAATAGAGTACCACCAAACTAGATGATTCTATTAACTGTTACTAGGACGGTTCTCTTTGTCAGACAGCGAGGCATGTGACGAGGAACTCAAAATACTTTCCCACAGAACGTGAGACAGGTAAGTCGTATCTCCTTGGATTTTCTCTCGACGAGGCACGGCAGCTCGGTACACAGCACGGGACGTTTACCTGCTGCACCGGCAGGTGTGTAGGGGCGTGGGTTTCACAACATCCGACATGTCGAATCACTTATTTTGAGGGAAAGACGGACATTTCTTATTTTAAGACGAGTTGAGAGACCGAAAAACACGCTGTAATTAAGACTATTTACTGAGTCCTGGGGCCTATTATTTTGTAACGCCGGATTAAAAGACATGTTCAGACGTAGAAAGGAGCCGCTCGCCCTGGAGCATGACCTAGGACTGAATTAACCAAGACCCACTAGATGGCCAGCTCCAAGCCAGCACAACCTCAACAACCCGTTTACCACTGCGTTTGGTGACAGCGCTAGGTGGGCCGGCAGCACGACGGCTAGAGCAAAGAGCGTGTACGCGACTCGCTCCCCAGATGAATTACAGTTCAAACTCGTGCTGCAAGCGACGCTGCCTTCGGGCCAAGAAAAGAAAATTGGATTAGCTAACGAGGCGCTAGCGAAAAGCTAACGAGAAGCCAAGCAGAAGCTAACAGCTTAGCTAGCGTCGGAGCACACCCGACACCGCGCTATGACCGCCCTAATCGAACGGTCATTTGATCGCCTTAAACCAACACAAGGATTTTATTTGTTTTGTCCTTTTGTTCTTTTTTTTTGTTGTTGTTGTTTTTTTTTTTTTACCAGAACAACGTGTTCAGGGTCAGGGCGCCGCAGACGCTGCAAAGCGGCCTCTCCCACACCAGCAATCGCTGCAGCCCCAGCAGCGGCGGCTCGTAGCGCCACAGCCAGCCCTGGAGCTGCTGCCGCAGACGGACCAGCTCCTCCGGGTTCACCTCCCCGCACGGCTGCTGATCCGGGAACAGGGCCTCCAGGCCCGCCGAGCTGGGGGAGGAGGCAGTAAGCGACGGGCGTCTGGTCTCATCTCCGCTCGCCATGTTTTCCCCCCCACTTGGTGGTGTTGTTTTGGAGGAGGGCGGACGGGTCCGACCTGACGAGGCTGCTCGCGGATTAGAGAAGACGACAACACTGTGCGCGCATGCGCGAGCATGGTGGCGCGAGCGACGAAACGTACCCTGATTGCTTTTTAATTTGATTTAATTTAATTTTCGAATTCTATCTTGATTTATATTTAAATACACACTCACGTATGTCTTTTTTAAATCTTTTTCATTTAATTACATTTTATTTTAAAACTCTTATCTTGCTATATATATATATATATAATTATTATTATTATTATTATTATTTTAATATATACACACACACACGTATGTCTTTTATCTTTTTAATTTCATTTTATTTTATTTTCGAACTCTATCTTGCTCTCTCTCTCTCTCTCTCTATATATATATATATATATATTTTATTTTTATTTTTATATATATACACACGTATTTCTTTTATCTTTTTAATTTAATTTTATTTTAATTTCGAACTCTTATCTTGCTATATATATACATATATATATATATATATATATATATATAATTATTATTATTTTTTTATATACACACACACGTATGTCTTTTATCTTTTTAATTTTATTTAATTTTATTTTCGAACTCTATCTTGCTATATGTATATATATATATATATATAAAGTATAGTATATATTTAAATATACACACACACACACACACACGATTTAGTTTGAAATTCGAAAAACAGGTTTTGACTTGTGGTGCTAGTATATATAAATATCCAAAACTGTGACAAATATGCCGTTTTTAAACGACGCTTCCCCTTTAAATGACGCGTTTTGGCGGATACATCCTCCTTATTGGGAGTTTCAAGATTCAAGATTCAAGAGGTTTATTCGTCACATACATACATATATACATACATATATACATACATATATACATACATATATACATACATATATACATACATATACATACACATATACATACTTTCATACATATGTGCAGTGAAATGTAATAAACCGGAGCGCCGGCGCAGGCGACCGCAGGGGGCGGCGCCACAATCGCCTATCTTCGTAGTTAACCCCGCCTCCGTTGGACATAAGCCACGCCCGCTTGAAGATGCGCCCCGCCCATTCGGAGATGCTGCGGATGAGCGCTCAACTGATCCAGCGTCTGGAGCCAGGCAAGATACTGATACTGAGATGTCAAGACAGCTTTTTTGGGGGTTTTTTTCATACACGACTACTGACGAGGAAGGTACAACTACCCGGTAACAATCTGTTATGTAGTCTCTGGACAGTTAGTTCTTAAATCTATTGATATACCTGTGGGGCAGGTGAACAGCTTCTTGATAGGCTGGCAGGAAAAAAAATTTTTTTTTGCGCAGGGAATATTGGATGCACCGAGACTTTTATCTGTATTCGCTCACGTTTTGAAACAGGGTGTAATATGTGGCGTTCACAGAGATGGTTCTACTGAATTTACTCTGAGGAAATACATTTTGCACCAGAAAAATAATTGCTATTTTACGACGGTGTCGGAAATGAGTCAACGCTCGGGGGAAAAGTTTGTTTTCCCCGCCTTCGTCTATTAAATCATCCACCACCGCAACAGAGTATTTGGGAAACTTATCTTCATCATCGCAGGGAGCCGGCAGTCCATCTAAAAACTCGATGGGTGTAGCCATACTCTGCTCATCGTAAAGGGATTGGCATGGGGAATGTCACGATACGACTTTGGTGACGCTAGGACCGCTTAAACAATGATTTTGGTTTGAGAGAAGCTCTTTATTAAAATTAAAGTTTTCCCTGAGGAACTTGTCCATGCTATCAGAATAGAAAATGGTACTTCTAGCTGTGGATCAAACAGTATTTCCAGCTTGAGTTTTGAGTTTAATAGGAATTATTTTTTCAACATTTGTAACGCCTCTTTTGTACATGGTTTGCTGACGTAAATGATCAAATCGGTGTCGTGGTAAAGTACACCCTCCCCTAATTGTTCAAGGTACTCGAGTAAGATTGGGACAACAAGTTTGGAAGCAATTTTGTCTCTTGGCCAGATTGACGCGTATTTCGGTAGGATCCAGCTCCATGTCCCGATGCTCTTCACATTTGAGTCATTTTTTTTTTTTCATCACATTCCACTCCTGTTCCCACAGGACCTCCACTACCACCCTGGCCTTGTAATTTGGTTATTCTATTCATGCTTTCTTCATTCATTGAATCAAGGCACTTTCCCGTTATCGGACACTTGTCATGAGGCTGGTAACACTTTGGACAACGGTGTAAATAACAACAGTTAAATTTGAATAACCCCCGCCCCCCCCCCCCGGCTACTTCGGCATAGCCGTCAACGCCGTCTTTTCCGAACAGGACCTCCCCACCTTGCAGAGCGTGTCTTATGGGGATATGATGTTTGCTGAATATATATTCAAGCCACTAAATAGCCGCATGAGACACGATCAAATAATAATCAAAGGGGTCAGGAATGGCTATGGTTTTTGGGTCCAAATGCCTTGTTCTGTGAACCCGTTAGGGCAGCGGGGGCAACGGTAAATTTACAGAATCACATTGTGTCAGCTCCATAAACCGGAGTGGCATACCATTCCAAAAATGTCTCCCTTTAGCGCACCGTCATCAGAGGGGGGCGGGTAGGGACTTTCATAGTTAAATTTGACTAACAAGCTGAAAAGACGAGGAAAGCCCCCCTTCTTCATCTCGGTTTCACACCTCAAGGCTGAGGGGAAGTGTCTCAGAGGCATCCTGGGAAATGAGTGACTGTCTATATACTGTTGGTGCTACAATTTGTCTGTGATTAAAATCACTATTACCTCGTGTAGTTATATGAGACGTGATTCCCTGTTCTACAATCGCATTGTGAATTATGTAATGGTCAAAGCCTTTTCCCCAATGAGAGATCCCCACAGTGTTCATACTTCTTTTGTCTAAAATATGAGAGAAATCGTGAAGCACAAAGTTCCCCTGCTGCGGACCACATTCCCCGAGAGACATAAATGGGGGTGTGTACACCATCCTTTTGCTGAGTCTCAAAATCAAGACAAATTCCTCGTTTGGTTCACCCTGAGGCTCTACCGGCTGCATAAAGCACTC
>NC_137189.1:45817260-45892260 GCF_960531495.2 Zeus faber | reverse complement strand
TTTGGTCCCTCCACCGCGTGGGGTGGGGCGGGGCGGGGCGTTGCGAAAAGTGCGGAAATATTGGCAATCGGAATAACAAAAGATCGTAGCAAAAAAATAAGAAAGGAAGCGCCTCACGCGTGGCTTTCGAGTTCCTTTTCCCCACCGCTGTCCAAACGTGTTTTCTTCTATTTTTCTTTTCACGTCGTAAAATAACCAAAAGTGGAGTTAGCCCCGCCCCCTGGAATCCCACAGCGATGACTCCCTTCAGCCGTCCCCAAAACAAGGCCTGACTTTCAGATGATCCACCGATGTGAATATTCATTCGCTTCTTGACATGTTTTACCGTCGTCAGTGATGAACTGAGTTTGTGGCGACAAAGGGTGTGGTGTGCCTTTTACTTCACCCCGAAACTTCCCCAAATTTGTAAATGGCGTTGAGACACAAAAGCCATGGCCCTCTGTTGTGAAGGTCCCGTACTGTGCGTCAGCTTCCGCCGTTTTATCATCGCTTCTTTTATCGTCGTTTCTATCTGTTCTACTACGACTGTTATGCAGGAGCCCTCTCTCTTGTGCTGCAAACACACACATACACACACACACTATAATATATATTTATATATACTATATATATATACACATTTATATATACTATATATACACTATAAATTTATATATACTATATATACACTATTTAAAAAATAAATAGTATATATACTATTTATTTTGTAAATTGTAAGGCTGGCACACACGCACGCACGCACGCACGCACGCACGCACGCACGCACGCACGCACGCACGCACGCACGCACACACACACACACACACACACACACACACACACACACACACACCCTTGAACCCCCTGACTGGTTTCTTTCTAACAAAGGTAGTACTGTAGCTAGTCCCCATGACTAAAGGAAACAAAACATGCATGTGTGTATTTTGTCACCACGTCCCCGTCTGACATCATGTTTTTGAACAGGCATTGTAGCGGCTTCAAAGAACTAAACTTGATTTGTTTTAATGCAGTCGCTCCACTACGCCGCCCCTTTGTTTGTTTGTTTTCACCCTGTTTCCCCGCGGAGCGGAAAACACCGATGTGTGTGTGTGTGTGTGTGTGTGTGTGTGTGTGTGTGTGTGTGTGTGTGTGTGTGTGTGTGTGTGTGTGTGTGTGTGAGAGAGAGGAAATGGAAGTATTAATAATAATCCAAATGGAAGTATTAATAATAAACTAGATGGAAGTATTCTATTCTGCTATTCAAACCAGTTCTGGTGAACCAAGAAAACCGCCTTAATAATAATGTGTTTTATAAATGTATAAATAAATCTTTGAATCAAAACAGGACTTTCTTCACAAGAATTCAGTCTTCTCTAAGGCCGCATATGAATTAAATTTTAAATAATAAAAAAAAAAAAAAGAAGAAGAAGAAGAATGCCACCACATGGCACCAACAGGTCAGTGACATTACACCTGCAGGTTTTTTTTGCAAGAAAAATCAGCCCATCAACACGACATGGTTTAAGAGAAGAGTGAAAGCAGGTGCTAAACACCCTCTCAGAAGGTGAGCTTGTAGCCGGTGCGCGTAAGAACTGAGGGCCGTGGGAAGAGTTTGTGACGTTCCCTCCACCGCTCCCGTGGGTCCTCCCCTGCGTCCGGGGAGCTTGGCTGGAGGTAGGACTGGCGCTCAGAGGCAGCACCTTGTTCCAGCTGCTAGGTTGGGTCTGGCCTGGTCCTCTTAGTGGCCTCCAAGAAGCTGCCCAGGGTCGTCCTCTTCTTTGCGCAGGGTGCCTCGGCCTCCTCGGCAGTCTCAGCGGTCTCCACGTTGGGGGTCAGGCAGGCCCTCCTGGTGAAGAAGGAGATTAGAAAAAAAAATTCAAATGTAAAAAATAACACTTTCAAAAGCCATATCCAGAAAGAGAATGGCGGCGCAGCGAGCAAAGTTGGCGCATTTTGATCCACTTTCATTTCATGAATATATATCCCTGATTCCGCCGCCCTCGTCATCTCGGAAGCCGGTAATTGTCGCTGAAGCCGCTCCTCGACGAATCTCAGCTTGAGCCAGGGATCGGCGGCAGAGGCCACGCCCAGCAGTTCCTGTGTCAGCGGGTCCCTGTATTTTTCATTGGCGTAGTCCAGGACTTGGGTCTTGACGGCTCTTGCTAGGTACACGTCGTCATCTTTAACTTTGGAGACAGAGCGGTTTGAAAGATGGAGGACTGGCTTCACAAAGGACACGCTGACATACTTCTCACTGGAAGGCGCATCAGTAAACTCAACAAGAGGGGCGGAGACGATTTGTTAATGGCCTCCAGTACGTCAGCGTCCCAGCCACGTGCGGATGAGATGAAATTGGACGGGGATATGCGCAGCGGCCCTCTTCTGGCTCGACGACTCTCTCTACCGCGGCCCGCCGCCAACCCCACCCGGCGGAAGGCGTCGACTCGAGTGAGCGCGCCGGAAGCTTCGGTTCCCTTTGTGCCGCCTTCAGCTCCCTCTCACGCCTGCGGCTGTAGGGGGAGCGGCTCACCAGACTTTCACAGATGCGGACGGCGCGGTCAGTCCTAGGATCCTTCTTTGCAGGTGGCACGGTGGCGCAGTGCATTGCATTGCTGCCTCACAGGTCCTGGGTTCGATTCCCGCCTGGGGCGCTGTTGGCACCGTGCTCCGGCGGGTTATCTCCCAAACAGGAGCCTTTCTGTGTGGAGTTTGCATGTTCTCCCCCTGCTCACATGGGGTTTCCTCCACCTCACTTCAGTAAGGACCCCCACTAAAAACATGCACCCATCTTTGTTTGACCAGCAATTGACATTTATCACCTGGTCCCCGGGCGCATCCACGTATGCTGCCCACTGCTCCTGGCTGTGCCCCCGGAGGAAGGACAAGCCAGGATGGGTCAAAAGCAGAGAATCCATTTCACCGGCCACCATCAAAGCATGTGTGTGCAAGCATGTGTTATAGTGTGTTGTGTGATGAATAAAGACTGTTTCTCTTTCTTTTTTCTGCATTCACCAAAGAAGAACACGGAGTTTCATGTAAAAATCAAAGCACAGAATAAAGCCTCAGCTGCTTCTGTAAACATTTAATACAAATCAGAATCGTGTGATTGGTCGGACAAATTAACCCATGAATAACCTGGGTTAATTGGGTTAACACCAGAGCAAGCTTTTTATGTGCACTTTGTCTTTCTCTTGGGTGGCGACACCGTGTCACAAATGGAATAATAAAAAATGAAAATAAATATATATTTTTTAATTTATTTTATTTTTTAAATAAAAAATAGTCGCCCCCGGCAACAATCAATTAATTGTGGGGGCCAATATCGTCATGGCGATTAATATACGAATAATTGTACAGCCCTACTATCCATTTATCTGTCTGTCTGTCTGTCTGTCTGTCTTAGTGTCAATTTCATTGGATATTAGGTTGGCAGGTAATCAGTAAACTGTCAAAAAGGATCTCCACCACACAACCTCTGTCAAAAGATTGTTAATAGACTTAAATTGTGCAGAAACAAGTGAAACCAGTTCGTCACACCAAGAGATTTGTTTTTTACGTTACATCCAGTAAAGGGAGATTAGAGGGACTCAATCCAGGATTGGATATTGAGTTTGTTTGTGGCGCGGCGATCGATAGGAAGCCCGCTTCTGCCGCCGATACCTGTGAAGCTCCATCTCCATGGGATCTCACCAGGCCTCCTCCCTCACTGGATCGGCCATGATCATTGGCAACGCCAGCGCAACCCCACCCGTGTCCGTTGAATAATATGTAAAAGCAGGCGACTGCTCCCACGGCATCCAACCTGGTGTTTATCTAAGTGTTAGGGGGGGAGGGGCCACGGCGAGTCTGACCGCTCTACGTCAGAGTCATGATTTAGCCCTGCCCAAAAAAAATCCGGACCAATGTGGACCAAAATAGTGAGAAACGGTCCGACGCCATAACTCAGTACTACAACGCTACTTCACAATCTTTTCACGTTTTTCAGAAATGACTTTCTAACCTGTATAATGAGCTTAGAAACAAATCATTGAATTCACTTAACTGGGAATTTCATGAAAAACAGTTAACGCTGTAAACAGCACTAATGCAAGATGCATCAAGGCTGTGTGTGCGTGTGTGTAAGCGGGGGCATATTGTACCCCTGCAAAAAAAACCCCATTATTGTTATTCTGATTTGTTTCCACATTTAGTTCTACCATGAGTGAGTCACTTGGGCTCAATTTGAAATAACGGTGCATGTTTGTTTCAGAAAGGAGGAGGAAGAGCAATGCACTGCAGAATAAACCATGGCTCGCTCCCTCTCTCTCTCGTCCCCGTCATTTACAACACACTATAATAACACCTCCACCGCCAGTAAACTAACAGCCAATGCTCCCATTGACACACCCATTCAAAAGCTTTGGAGGTGTGGCAGCCGGCATTTTAGGGGGGGGGGGGGGTGGGGGGTGTTAGTTCTTTCCCTAATTCTTTGAATCGGTCGCAGTTTTATTTTGCATCCTGTCCATCTCAGCAGATGATCTGGAGTAATTATTGGTGCTTGTTGCCGGGGCCTTATCAAGTAAGCGGATTACTCCCGAGCCACCGGTTCATTTACTCCAGGGTTATACCCCCACCCCCACCCCACCCTCACCACCCCCCACCCCCTCCCTTCCCCTACGCCCCGGCTGTGTAATGAATGATCGCCGCTCTCGTGCATGCAGGAAAGGTTTAATTAAATCATAGTCCAATCATAACCCACACTGTTAATTAAACTGGATAATTTATAAGCACAAAAGAGGGGTATTTATTAGCTGCTCAGCGACGGCGGCGCTGCAGCACCGGTGCCGGCGCACGCACGCACGCACGCACGCACGCACGCACGCACGCACGCACGCACGCACTCACGCACGCACGCACGCACGCACGCACGCACGCACGCCCGCCCTGCCCCCGCTTCCAACCTTTTACTATTGATGCCCCCGCATGATTGATAATGAGACAGAGAGTGCTGTACTATTTGTCTAATGGCCGTGCAATTAAATTCCCTTGTAAATGACCCATGCCTCATTTCATCCTAATCTATGGAATTTTGATTGAATTTGTCAGCCCTAATTGAAAAATACTGCTATTTAATGTCTGCATTGCAGTTACAGGATCAGGCCCGCCAGTAATGAGATTGTGTCCCAATGACCCTGAGGAAGAGGATGCAAATAAAAAAAGGGAGGGGGGGCTCAACTTGGTGCCTCGGGAGCAGCATTTGGGGTGCTGGGGCAGGGTCAAAGGTCAGGGCGTAACCGATTTGCCTAAATATATATTCATGTATGTATCTTATAATGCAGCGGCTATGTACGACCACGGGGCCCTGCCTAGTGGTGCTTATATTTGATGATCAAAGGGGTATTTTTCGGACTATATTTGAATATGTTTGGGAGCTAGGAGGGAAATGAAGTTTCCGTGTGAAATGAACGTCTGTGCTCTGGGGAAAGGGCGATAGGTGCAAATGGGTAAGACCGACACAAAACATCTTGAAAAGAAACAGCCAAAGCAGGTATTGTTAAAATAAATAAAAGAAGCAGTTTATACTCTCTTTCCGTTTCTTGTTTATTTCCTAGTGTATGTAAATGTACCCGGCGAAAATAAAACAGATTCAGATTCGATTTCGGACGCATCTAAAATGTTCAACACAGCAGGACCCTTTGAAATTTAGTGAAACAGATCGACACTCGTGTCTCTATCAGAATCATGACAGTAAATGAGGCGGAGCTAGCTCTGTTAGAAAACTCTACAGCACCAAGCGCTGAAGGGCAGCCCTACTGAAGCAGCCAATCCCTCCTGCCCTACCTGCTTCCTGCTTTGCTTGCTGTGTTGCTGCACTCCCTCCACCTCCCCTGCACCACCATCTGGGGCTCTACTCCCCTATCCAATTGCGGGGATTCGAGCTCATCACTCCACCTCGCCGGGAGGGATGAGAAGTAGAGCCCAGACGCCCAAACTGAAACGATGCTCAAAGAATAAAGATCATTTTAAATTAAAGCAGCACTATGTAACGTCTGGTATTTCGCGCCCCTACAGTTTCTGAGAGAAATTGCACTTTTTTAGACCACTGTCTAAAAAAATCATCATGAAAATCATTTTACATAAAAAATTGGAATCTTATCGGTCACATTTCAATAACAATAATGATAAGGTTATAATAAATAAGAATAAGACTATACAAATACAAATAAAGCTCTCCCCATCCCGGAGCCGGGAAGCCGAGTCGGAGGGTGAAACAAACCCCGTGGCGTACTGAAAGTGAGTGCTGGTGCGACCGGGACTTACGTATGTGCAAAGTTCTGTGAGTTTTTGAGTTTATTAAGGCCTCCAAAAAGCCGACGCAATTTAGCTGAAGAACAAGAAGAAGAAGGAGAATAAACAGAGCAATAACAATAGGATCCTCATCCTACATCCTGGTTTAGGTTTAATTTTTTGAAATTTTAAAGAGGGCGTGGTCGGCCATTTTTCCACGACCATGCATGGGACCCATATAAAATCGATGGGGGGAGCGGGACTAACGTGTGTGCAAAGTTTTGTGAGTTTTTCGAGTTTCTTAAGACCTCCAAAAAGCTGATGCAATTTGGCTGAAGAACAAGAACAAAAACAAGAACAATAAACAGAGCAATAACCATAGGATCCTCATCCTACATTCTGTAGACGAGGACCCTAATTAAAGCTGCAAGCAGCGATAACTGGGTCCTCAAAGCGCAAGTGTCGGTGGGACCCGATAAATCGGATCGGAGGAGTCCGCGAAAGTACGAAGCATGAAAATGACCAAAAAGTCACTAACATTGCACCTTTAATCCGATATGGCCGACTTCCCCTTGGGTTTGGGCAATGGTGGCAATATCATTTATTTCAAGTGTAGGGATGTAAAATATGTGTACTGAATTTAATGAGTTTGCATGGGAAAAAAAAGTGAATAGGTTTGATGTTTTGAAATTTTGGCCATTTTGGCACACCCATACTGGGGACCCATAGAATATCAATTGCCACACTGGGACTGATGACTGTGCAAAGTTCAGAGAATTTCCAAGTATCTCTTGGAAAATGAAATTTTACGCGTTGCCATGCCCACACCGTGTGCC
Source organism: Zeus faber (assembly GCF_960531495.2). Taxonomy (NCBI): domain Eukaryota; kingdom Metazoa; phylum Chordata; class Actinopteri; order Zeiformes; family Zeidae; genus Zeus; species Zeus faber. The sequence continues at coordinate 45,885,178 of NC_137189.1, read as the reverse complement.
GAAAACCAAACAAACTTTTAATCGTGAAAGTGTCTTGTAGACACTCGTCAAGTTTGAAGTTGATCCGATAAATCGCCTCGGAGGAGTTTGTGAAAGTACAAAGCATAAAAAGTGCCTAAAATATCAAAAAAACTTTACTAACAGTTTTTTTTTGGAACATGAAATTCACCGCAAAGCCATGCCCACACAGTGTGAGAAAAACAAAATATTTTCCTCACTTTTAATCGTTTATGTGTATTAAAGACACTCGGCGAGTTTGAAGTCGATCGGATAAATTACCGAGGAGGAGTTTGTGAAAGTACAAAGCATAAAAATGACCAAAAAGTGACTAAAATTACGTATTTAATCCAATATGGCCGACTTCCTGTTCAGCTTCGGTGATGGCGGCAACATCATTTTCAAGTCTAGTGATGTCACATTAGTGTTGAATTTGGTGAGTTTTCATGGTAAAAAGTGAATAGGTTTGATTTTTCGAAATTTTAAAGAGGGCGTGGTCGGCCATTTTGCCACGCCCATGCACGCGACCCGTATAATATCAATGGGGGGCGGGACTCACATGTGTGCAAAGTTTTGTGAGTTTTTTTGAGTTTCTTAAGGCCCCAAAAAGCAGAACAAGATACAGAACAAGAAGAATTAACAGAGCAATAACAATAGGTTCCTCACTCTACATTCTGTAGGTGAGGACTCTAATATTATTATTATTATTATTATTATTATTGCGATGTAGTTAACTGTTGTCTTAAAAGCGCCGTTACAGTATAGAAATGCAATTTTCTGAACTTGATAGACTGTTCAACGCCTCTACCTGCCTGGTTATAATACAGTACCCTCGGTAATGGTTGTTACTCACAGATTTCTTGCGTCTAAAAATTCCTATGAGGGAACCACATTCCTCTACCAAATATCAATACTGAAAATAAATCCTGTGATATTTTAAACAGATTTTATTTATACCACTTGGTGTCTTAATATCATTCTTTTGATTATAAAATTAATTTGAGCGTCAGCTATGCAACCGGCAATGTTTGGAACCCCACCCCCTACAAATGACACCATGTAACTACACAAGGATGAGCTGAGTGCATTCTTTTTAGTGGAAGCAGGATTTGGGAACGAGCTAGACTGATTATCATGATGTCCACGTTGCATAGTCATTGATCGAAGGAGAAACAGAGGGTAAACTCATTCAAAGTTTTTACATACTATTCAAATATTTCAATAATGTGTTTCCATCTACGGGTTTTAGACTGTTTGGATTGTGCTGCGTCCAGGCTCTGTGCGCGCGGCTGCGGCTCATGCCTGCGTGTGGGGGTGGGTTGTATGCGTGCGCCTTGGGGGGTGCAGGGTCTCCTCTATGGGACTGGTTTATGCTCCTCGAGGGCCATGGGTGGATGTTGCTCCGCAGGCTTGCGGATTCTCTGGGGGGCTGGGTCTTCTGTAGCTGCAGGGCAGGGTTCTCGGGGCTTTCCTGCGGTCCTGGGGTGTCTGTACTGCTGTGGGACTCAGGGGTGGCTTCGGGGGCCATTCCCACTGCTTGGAAGCACTACGATATAATTCCGACCTCATACACGAGAACCAACTGGGACAAGTCCCGTTCACTCACTGGTGGAGACATCCCACGCACACAGACGCGCGCACACACCACCAGCACCTGCTTTGAACACACCAATCTCCAAATCCGACCGTGGTGCGGGGGCGGTTTAAGGAGCCACGCTTATCAGGGTGGCTGTAGGTCTGTTGCTTGTCAGAGCAATCAACGAGCAGCAGGTAAATCACCCATCCCCAGACACAAATGGGGAGAGCCTCTGTCATGGCAAGTTTCCATCTGCTCCCGGCTTGTTACATCTTGCCACTGTCCAGAACAAACTGGTGTATTTGTAACATCTCTGCCTGTGTCTCTGTGTCAAAGGGCCACTTGGGTGGAGTGTGGAGAATGGCAATGGTAGTGGTTCGACCTGCCAGTCCATAGTTTGTTCATGGTGTCTGACTAGTCAGACTCCATTAGCCCTGAAAACTGTGGGTCCTCCACTTTCACAAATAGGACACGGCTGGAAACGTTCATGTGCCATGGCACCTCATGCCTGTGGTACTTCGTTCAGCCATCGCTGATGGAAAAGACCTACACCAGCAGCCCAGGAGCCCGGATGGCAGACGGTTAGTGTGCTGACTGATGAGATGATAAAGTACGAGCCAAACCAGACACGCTCGCAATGTCTCAGTGTGTAAAAAAAACAAATCATCTGTGAGTATTAGGATTTTGAAGGAGGTGGCTATACCTCATTGTTAATCCAAGTAAAACATAGCATTGAAAACCCCAATCGTAACAGCAGCTTTCGGTAACGCCGTTAATCACAGCATGGTCTCCAGAGATACTTGATACTTATGGCCGCACCAGATTCCAGCCTGACCTCCCACCAGACCGAAGACGCGGTCGAGGTTGAAACGGAAAAAATTGGAGAAGCCCCGTCAACAACGTGTAAACAGTAACAATAAACAATAACGTTTCGTTTTCCACCGGTCGCCAAATAAATGCGGCCTCTCTAATCATTTCGTGCTTCTGAGCGATATCTGTGTCTATCATACAGACGAGCTTGCCACGGAGGAGTGGAATTCTTCAAAGATTGTTCAAATCCACCGTCACCTCGGTGTCCTTCATTGCAGCTGATGCGGAGAGGCCGCTCACCCTGCCTGCAGCCCTTCTGATACCGGGCTGATACCGGTCAGTACGTTTATAAGACACTGGCGTCATTGGATGAGCAAAAACACAACTGCATGTATTTCGGCAACACGCCGGGTCAAAGTGCAGGAAGCTGTGCTGAACGGTGGACGGCCGGCAATGAGGGACACGTCATTCGTGCCGGCATCCAGCCAATCTTCCTGACAGGACCGGCAAACCGTACTCTGCACCTTCAGCTTTCAGGACCAAGGAGAAGCTGCGCGCGTGCTCCAACCCATGCAACGGTCAGATTTGTGCACCTGCATGTTGAAGACAACCCAGTACAAACACTGAGCCTTGAGCGTCAAGCGGAATGTTTGACCGATGTCATCGTTTTCAGCTCGCTTTTGTCGAAACAAACCGAGAGAGGGGCGCCAGAGATGGACGGGGCAAAGTGCCGCCAAAGAAAAGCGGTAGAGTCGCTCACGAGGAGACAACGGCAAATTCTCATGTCTCCACACTACTGAAGAGAGACTGACAGACTTGGAGTGGGACGTTATCAACTAACTTATTCATTCAGTCACTCAGCCAGTCGCTCATCCGCTCACTAACTGATTGAGTCACTCGCTCAGTCAGTCAGTTACTAATTCACTCACATCTATACTTTCCGGGTTATTGCCGATCCAGACCGATCTTCTGTATCAGAAAAAAACCCCATCTTGTCTATTTTAATAATGTGTTATGTGTTAATTATGTATTTTGTTTGCCCGGAGGAGCTGCGCCGCTTGTCTTTTGCTAAGTACAGGTGTAAAGTAAACATACTGTAAGTTTATTGACTTAAACTAAAATACTTGTTGACACAAAGTTGATGATGCACTGAGAAACTGTTTTTTTTTTTCCCCCCACACACCATTTGCATCATTTCATTTCTCCCGGGAATAAAGTACTATTTTATCTTATCTTATGGAAAAAGCCATCTACACTGCGGTTCATTTGGCAGGATTCACGTGCAGTTTATAACTGTCAGATGTTTTGACATAAATCCATTATTCTTGACAAAAATTGGCTGTAACCCAAATTATGTGTATTTAGGACAAGTGTAACCTGTAGATATACTGAACTGTATATAGTGCAAAAAACAGTTAAAGTTACAAAACCTAATACAGTACCACTATTATATCGTCATCGTCATCAACAAAACTCAATGTTGAGCTACCACGAGATGGCAGCACTAGTGCAATTGACAAGGTAGACAACATATCTTATTTCCTCTACATTTAAGACAATATTCAACCAATTTTTTTTTTTACACATTTCATACAACATTTAAGCATGGGCCCCTGGAGCCATTGGCAGAGTGGGATTTATTTTATTTTTTTCTGGGTGTCCTTAAACGTTTTGGAGGCTGGAACCCCTCCCAAAGTCAGAAAAGCGTGGAATCTCCAGCTGTTGCAGCCCATGACCACTGTTTAAAATGCAGCGGTGCGGATGTTGGGCACACTTTTTTTTTTTTTTACTTTAGCGCCGGTTGTCAACCCCCCCCCCCCCACACACACACACACACACACGTCCACGGGCCTATGGGGTTCGCCCCGCTCCAGTGTTTACAGCAGCTTTATTATCTGAATTGCATATTTATTCCTTCTCTATCAGAATGATGCATTTCGATGGAGGAGACCGGAACGGCAGTGATCCGACTCGTGCAGTCACTCCCAAAAAGCAGCGGGGAAAGTGAGCCGGCGGGGGGCGGGGGCGAGGTCACAGACATATTATTTACATTATACGTGTCTCATTATTTACAATTATGTCGCTCCGCGTTGGACAAAGGGCCCATGGTCGCAATTTAGGTAATTGGCATTCATCCACGAGACCCCAGAGCCGCGCGGCCGCTCCTCGCGTCCTCTCGGCGACCAATGAGGCGCCGGGCGCGGGGCGCGGGGGCGGTCCCCGCGCGGCGGCGGGGGGCGATTAAACGGAGGGAGCGGAATTTAAATTCATTGCCAAACATCTGGATTGTCGCCGAACGGCTGGAAACACTTGGTGCGCGGATAAAAAAAAAAAAAAAAAAAAAAAAAAAGGGAGACGCTCTCATATCGCCTCACGTCAAGTCGAGGTGAAGCGTCGGGGAGGGCGGCGTGATGCGCGGTGTTAATAACCCGACACGGATCTCTGGCTGAACCGAATCTGGAAGGGGCCTCGACAAGTATGGTTTTTTTTTTTTTGTTTGTTTTTTAAATGATTATTCCGTTGACTTGATTACCGAAAATTAGGTCTTCTTGAGCGCTTGTGGTGTTCCGATGGAATGTTGCTCTGTAATCGCAAGAAGCAGACTGTGAGGCCGGGGTTTATTATTATTATTATACTTATTATTATTATTACTATTATTATTATTATTGTTATTATTATTATTATTATTATTATTATTATTATTAATCTCGCGTCGCTTGTCTTTCTCGGCGGACAGTTTGTGAATTACAGGAATTAAGAGAAATCACAGAAGACAAACTCAAAGAGGGGGGTTACTCACCACCCTGCTTTCCCGTGGATCATATGAGTGCGGCGTTCAGCCCGTCCTTCATGGTGATGCAGCGGCCCCTGGGAAGCACCACCGCCTTCAGCATCGACTCTCTGATCGGGGGCCCGCCGCAGCCCGGACCGGGACACTTCGTCTACACGGGCTACCCCATGTTCATGCCGTACCGCTCGGTGGTGCTCCCGCCGCCGCCCCCGCCCCCGCCGCCGCCTCCCCCGTCGGCTCTCCAGCACCCGCACCACTCGATCCCCAGCCTCCAGGGCGGCTTCTGCTCCAGCCTGGCGCAGGGCATGGCGCTCATGGCGTCGCTGCCCGGCGGCGGCGGCTTCTCCGCGTCCGCCGCCGCCATCGCGCAGCAGCACCAGGACGCGGCCAGGAAGTTCGGATCGCAGTCGCTCCACGCCGCCTTCGACAAAGCCACGGAGCTCCGGGAGGACGGCGAGGAGGGGAAGGGCGCCCCGCTGCAGGGCTTCCACGAGTCGGACTCATCCGCAGGTATAAGAACCGCTGCTGGGGGGGGGGGGGAACAAAACAAAAAAAAAAGAGTCATCGATTTCCGTGAAAATTGACCGGTTAAAATGTACACCTCACATTTTAAGTTGAGAAAAGCTCCCAAAAATGTAGGCTTGACAATTTTCTGTGTTGATTTGCCTGGTTTAATAAGTTGCTGCATTGTGCTGCAAACAGACAAGTGACAGAAAAAGAACGCTTAACAGTCTAAAAAAATTAAAAAATAGAAGAATAAAACAAAATACGGATCACACACCAGTTTATACCAGACTGCTGCTTTTGAGATGTTATGTGACATTCACTTTTTTTTAAGTGTTATTTTTAACGTTTGTGGGCAAACCGTAAAGAAAACAACAGATGTTCGTGATAACATCGATAAAAAACAAACGCTGAGATTCCCCCTTGGCCCAAAACTGCGCATCAGTAGGCCCATACATCTTTGCGATTCGTTTGAGCCCTAAAGAAGAAAAATGCGGTAATGTGAGTTAAACACAAAGCTAAACAAGTCGTTTGGTCGTTTATTTCATTAATCATTAACTAACCAGGTTGTGAATATGTAAAACTTGAGATAAGATGGGGGGATATTTACATTCCATAATTACGTTGAATGTTTTTGCAAAAAAAGGTGAGATAGAATAAAATGAGATTGGTTCAATTAAGGTAACACTTTATTAAGCCCGTGGGGGAGGGGGGGTCGGGCTCAGAATCACCCACATAAGTGTGTTACTATTCCGTTTGGCTCCCGTCTGCTGTGACAACCAGGGGCCCCGTGGGGGCCACGCGTAACGCACGAGCTTGCTCTCGCGTAATTACGCGCGGAGGGTTTTCCAGCGACGCGCTCGTGATCTGTGGCCCCGGAAGCACGCGGATCAAAACGCACAAACCTAATGAATATTGACATACACCACCTCCCCACCCGAGGTGCACGCCACCTCCAAGGGAATAACTTTCGACACCTTTTTTTGGGTGCGCGGGTGGGTGGGCGTGTGTGTGTGTGCGTGCATGTGCGCGCGCGTGGGGGGGGGGTTGTTTTTGAAAGGGCGTAGTGTTAGTTTTAATCGTTTGTCAGTTTGAGAAAAAAAAAAAACGAGGGGAAAATATACGTATGTATTGACACTGTGTTTTCAGTCATTTAACCCCACACGCACGTTCTATTAACGTCGCGACGCACCACGGTGCACGCACGGTATCGTCAGAATAAAGGCGATAGAGTGTTACTAAAATACATATACTATGATGCTGACTTCCACTTCCTCTCTATAAGTTCGAGCGCACGGAAAGGAGGACGCCAAGGATGACGAGTGCGCCCGGAAGGACGAGAGCTACTCCATGGACAGCGACCTGGACTACAGCTCGGACGACAACGCGGCCGGCGGCCAGCGGGACGACGGAGACGCGCACGGGGGCCTGGGGATGGACGAGGGGGCGCACGGCTGCTCGGGCGCCGCGGGCGGCGCCGGCGGCGCCACCTCGACCGGCAAGAACCGGCGGCGGCGGACGGCCTTCACCAGCGAGCAGCTGCTGGAGCTGGAGAAGGAGTTCCACTGCAAGAAGTACCTGTCGCTCACCGAGCGCTCGCAGATCGCGCACGCGCTGAAGCTGAGCGAGGTGCAGGTGAAGATCTGGTTCCAGAACCGGCGCGCCAAGTGGAAGCGCGTCAAGGCCGGCAACGTGAACAGCAAAACCGGGGAGCCCTCCCGGAACCCCAAGATAGTGGTGCCGATCCCCGTGCACGTCAGCCGCTTCGCGATACGGAGTCAACACCAACAGTTGGAGCAGGCCAGGCCTTAAAACCAAACAAGACGAAACAAACAAACAAAAAAAAAAAAAAAAAAAAAAAACAAAACGAAAACACTTTGTAAAAAAAAAAAAAAAAAAAAGACTCCAAAACAAAACAAAAAAAACCACAAAACAAAACAAAACAACAAAAACACAAGCCACGCGTGGAGCCACACGTGTTGCTGTACAGGTTGCCTGTCGAACTGTCCCCAGGGGCCCCCGCCGAATCCCTCCTTAATGCTGCGTTCCGTTCAACCTCGGAATTTGGAACTTCGAGTCGGCGCCCCCCCCCCCCCCCCCCCCGCTTCGCGTGTTCGACCGATTTCTTGTTCGGGAAAACGCGGACGCCCCCGCGGCAAACGTGCGTTTGTTTGGCAGAGTTTTTAAACCCGACAGGCATCTTCACTGGGAACTACAACCACCGAGTCGTTTGGACTTTCGATTGACGTCAGGCCGCGTCTTCCGGTTCAAAACCCACGCAAGAAGGGACACTCTGTTCGCCGTCAGCGGTGCGTGCCACGCGGCGGGTCTGTCGCCGGTGAACCCGGGACGGAGGGGTCTGCTTTCGAAATTCCGACTTCAGTGGTCGTTCGTTTGCACTTTTCCAAGTAGGATGTCTGGTTTTTTTTTTCCGAGTGCCGTCCTCAATGTAACGCAGCATAAGACCGCCTCATGTTTGGCATGTAAATATGCTGGAGGAGAGCAGCCGACATGAACACGGGACCAAAAATAAAAAGACTATTTAAATGATTAACAGCATATGTACATAATTTCATTATATTGGAGTCAGAATATTAATTTAGGAGTTGTCTGATTTTATTTTGAAATATCTGTAAGATTTGCGACTGAGCGGATATCTTTTTTTTATTTTATTTTTATTTCTTTTTAATTTTATTTTATTTTATTTTATTTTTCTCAAAATGAGCCTCCAGTCTGGTGCGCTTGGCCTTGAAGTTTAAGTCCACACATTCATCCTTATCCTGCCGTTACGTTGGTTAATTTACGTCTTTTTTAAATTTTATTTGACAGAAAGTACGCTGCTAATTTATTTATAAAATTGTGCAAAAGTAACTAACATTCCGTGGCGTTTCGAGTAAATGATATAGTGTGCATTAAAATTGGAACGTTACCATATATCGCCTGTTTGTGTTCACGGCCTTTTTCAAATTGCATTATTTATTTATTTATCTATTTGTTTGTTTATTTGTTTGATCTACGGGGTAAAACGGTCTAGGCCTAATTTAACAAAGTAACGAAAATACCTTCGTATAAAAAGAAGACGAAAAATAATCGTGCACGACCGTTGGCGATAAGGCTGCCTGCAAATAAAAGTCAGCCTTTGCAGTATAAACGAAATGTGGTTTATTGCAGTCGTACAATTTATTTGCGGTTGTGCTGCAACTTGCGTGGATTGGCAGTTTTACACCCCGCCCCACCCCACCTATGAAATGAAGGCCACTCTCGTTGCGTGTAGGCTACTTTAGAGAAAATTACCCAATACTGCTGTTCAGTTCATTGTATTTGTATGAATGAAGACGAGAATAACAAGGTCATTGCATCCTCATGGATCCCGAGCGCAAAACGACGGAGGCCTAAACTAAACAACTACACAAAAACATGTTTAGTCGGAGTTTCGAAGGCAAACCTTGAAATAAACACCACGGTGTTGAATTAATATTGAAGTTAAAATATGAAAAAAAAAAACATTACAAAAAAACAAAATATCAAATTAATAAATGGGGATTTCATGAAATGTTGGGTTAGAGGCCGACATTTTATGAAACAAATAACTAAAAAGAGTTGAAACATCTCGAAATGGTGACTTTAGGGTTGATATGCTGCCTTCAACGATAACGATCCTCAGTTAAGAAGCGTCTCGTTTAGACAGCCCCCCCGCCCCCACCCGCCAGCTGAGTCCTCCACAAAACAAGCGCAAATAAAGTTTTTTTTTCTTTACGAAAACGGAATTTTATCTATCTTTCAATGCCGATCTAAATTGTATTGAATTAAAAAATGCATGCAAAACAAATCAAAATTTTATATATATATATAAATATATATATATATATATATATATCCTTTTGGATCATATATTGGATCACATATAATGTGTCGACTTTAAATAAAATTAGTTGCAAAACCACCGACAATGCCCTCAAATCTTACGGATGTTTGTTAAATGAAGCGAATTCCAGTAAAAATCCATCACGTCCATCCAGCCTTTTGTGTCACGGCACTTATATTTATAACATTTGTAAAGTGTTAGATTTTTAGTCTCCGCGGTGATTCATGGTTTGAAATCCTTCCAGCGTCTCCCATTAATCTGGAAGCCCAACTTGTCGCCCCGGTGGGAAAAGGTGAATTATCGTGAGGCCGCAGATTGATGAGGACACGCGCAGACGGGCTCCCGCGCGCACTCCACGCGCACCTCAAACGCACGGAAATAAAGTTTAGAGAAAAGGAAACAAAAACAAAAACAAAAACAAAAACAAGAAGAAAAACTAAAACAAGAAGAAAAACTAAAACAAGAAGAAAAAGAAGCAGCCACCGCTAAAAAAAGAACGCAGAGACAAATAAGAAAACAGGAATAACGTTTCCATTCAAAAATACTTGATTTAAAATGAAATACAATTAAATACACTAAAGGTGGATGGATGGATAGATACAGACAGACAGACGGTTAGATAGATAGATAGACATACAGAAGGACAGATAGAAGGACAGACAGATAGACAGAGAGAGATAGAAGAATAGACAGACAGACAGATAGATAGAAAGATAGATGGATGGATAGATAGATAGATGGATAGATAGATAGATAGATAGATAGATAGATAGATAGATAGATAGATAATGAGAGAGTGTGAGAGATAGAAAGATGGGAGGCTCTAACTAATTAATTTTTTTGCAAATTGTAATCAAGCTGGCCCGTCGCGGTGGGCTGATAGATGAGACCCGGGGGTTCCCCCCCCCCCAACCCCAACCCCACCACTGAATTAACAGCAACTTGTCTGCGCTTCAAATTAACCCTCCGTGAAGATCCACGATGATCCATGATGATCCATGATGATCCATGATGATCCATCCTGATGGTACAGCGGCCCCCGCACTGCGGCGGCCTGATGGGGAGAAGGAGACCGGGCCGGCCCCGGCCGTGCCACTGGAGATGGACGGACGGACGGACGGATGGATGGATGGATGGATGGATGGATGGATGGATGGATGAATGAACGAACGAACAGATGGATGAATGAATGAGCCTATGAATAAAAGATAATGAATTCATGAGGAATAAATGAGTGATAAAGTGAATGAATGATTAAATCACTTACTCATTCATTCACTCATTCAATGAATAAGAGTAATGCGCTCAGTAATTTGTAGAACTCTAGCTTTCCAAACAGGCTACTCGGCGTACTGTTTTGAGGGAGTTAACTGTATCCTGACAAATTGGATGTACAACACAATAACTCGTGAAAAACGTCCCATAATTGGAAACACGCAACAACATGAGATAAGGTGATGTGTCTCAATCAAAAAAAATAACCCACAAATTGAATAACAGGAGTTAAAAAAAAAGATAACATGGGCCAGTATTTCCAATATTGGTAATGTTTTAGAAAACACGGCGAAATCGGTTAAATTCCCATAAGAATCGAACGTTTTAAAATCAAATAAAACGACTCAAAACACAACTTTCAGGGTTTCTTCATGGGGATGGTAGCTCAGGAGGTAGAGCTGGTCGTCTAGTCATCTAAAGGTTGCTGGTTGGATCCCAGGCTCCTCCCGCTAGCATGCTGTAGTGTCCTTGAGCAAGACACTTAACCCCTAATTGCTCCTGATGGCTGCGTCCGTCGCTGTTTGAATAATTGTAAGTCGCTTTGGATAAAAGTGTCTGCTAAATGCAATGCAATGCAATGATGCAATGCAATGTTCTTTCCCCCATTTGTTTGAATGGTGAGAGAACATGTGTACATACTGCACATACACACAGTGCCAGCGGTGACACTGCATGGGAGGGCTGGATAAAAGCCCCGAAACCGATAAATGAATCACACTCAAAAACAAGTGAAACTGTCCATGTCGCTGTGACGCCGCCACCACAGCCTCCCTCGAACAGCTGCCCAAATACACGCGAGACCCGGCCGTCCCCAGACCAGTGCGCATGCGCACCACGCGAACCCAGCTCTCCGCCGTGAATTGACAGCGCTGACATTTTGAACGATCTGTTCAACAGAAACACGCCGATAAATCATTGAACCGTCAGGTGCCAACCCAAACCACTTAGTTACACGCAAAACTGCGTGTTAATGAACCAGGCGGCGCCTGATGTCGTATAAGATATGTTATAAAATAAAACGCAATAATAACATGCAGCAGTTTAAATGCGGCGAGAACCTTCCGGTTTCCGTGGAACCACGAAACACAAAACTCTCGTTTCGTCCTTCCGAGCGAGCTGTAAAGACGTGTCCCCAGTGTGTTCATTTCCCCCCTTTTGTTGTTACACTAAAAACATCTTAAAAATAGATAAAAATAAATAAATAAAAACAAGTCCACCCGCTTCACAGCAATGGCCGCCGTCTTCCTCTTACCTGCGCGCGCGGTGCTCCTCACCGACCAATCACGGCGAGCTCCGCGGGCCGCTGTGATTGGTCGATGCGCCGAATTAGTTTAGCGCTACAAGCACAACCTTACTTCCGGGTCCTTTAATAAAAAAACCCTCATCGTGGACGTGCGTTGATGGATACGCACGGGGCCTGTTTATTTGTTTAATATAAATAAACAGCCTCTACAGAACAGCAGTCACTCCATCTCCTGCACGATGAACTAATATCCTGGGGAAAAACAAACAAACCCCAAATGTTTGGGGTAACGCCGACTGGAGGACTACCCTCAGCCGCTGCCCTTGAGCAGGGCACCAAAACCCCCCAACACGGTAAGTATAACTGTGGGGATTTGTGCTTCAGCTCGATAAAGCCAAACAGATATTGTGTTTGAATCCAAGTATAAGACATGTCCGTTATAGGTGTATGCTCTAAAACACGCAGGTGTCAACATGGTTCTAAGGGTGAAAAATATATATATTCAAATGTATTTATCCTCATCCGGAATGTGAAGTTGGTCGCCATCTTTGGACGATCGCCTCCATTCAGTTGCATCGAGAAACGGCTAAAATATACGTATTTACGTATATGTAAACAGAAAAATAAATGGAGACAGGATGGGAAAAGGGGGTCGAGGCTTCACACAAGACGGTTGCGAGATTTTCTGCGGCAGTTCCCCCCCCCCCCGCCCCCGCCCCCGCCCAACGAGACCTCCCAAGCGCCCTTTAAACTCTGAAACGCCGACCGACGTTCAAACCGTCAACGCGAGAGAGCGCGGCGCGGTCCGGGCGGGGCTCGCCTCCCCCTCCGCCCACCCCCTCGCCTCCCAAGTCCGTTAGCGTCGGTCTGAATCACCCTGATGCGCCGACGAGGCTCCAGCCTGTTCCGTTCACGCCTCATTTGTGCGCTCCTCTTGCGTGCGTAATGCGGTCGCCGTCGCCGGCTCCCGCGATCAAGCCGCTCTGCCGCCCGACGCCCCCGCGGCCCGCCGCAGCACGGAGAACCGGCCGCTCGGCGGAAGCGGCGTTCGACTTCCCGAACGTCCGCGATTAAGTCGCCTGACATGTTATCCTCAAAATTCCGATTGTCCATCGCTGCGCTTAGGAGTCTCTGGGGGAAAGTGACAGTTCGGCGCTGTGGACACGGGATTTAAATCTCAAGGCGTCGTTGACGGATCGGAGCGGAGCAGCACAGGCCCCTGCACCGGCCCGTGCCTCCGGGGAGAGGGAGGTTTATTCTTTGACGGCGACGTCCCAGCGGCGTGGTGTTGTTAATTGTACTGGGTGTTGAAGTCTATTTTACCAGCTCTCTCTCTCTCTCTCTCTGGTAGTCCCTAACTCAGTGACTTTCAGTTTCCATACTGTACAACTCTGTACATTTTCACTCATTCTGTGTGCCGTCCTTCCAGTAGTTTTCCACTGGGGGGTTGAGACAGAACCGTGTCTCATGGCTCACTCCTTGGTACCAGACCAGAGTGCACCATTGTTGTACCTGTTGTAATAAATCTACGTAAGTACTGTACGAACTTTACTGACTTTGTTGGTTCTTTCCCAGGTCGTACAGGCAGTCAACGACTGGCCGTCAGTACACCGCGGCCGCGCCCTCCAAGTTTTTAAGGTTTTGTTTGGAGAAACGGGGATCACTCTCATTGTGCAGAGAGATTGCTTCACTTCACTTTTTATTTTTTTTTAAGAAAGGTTTAAAAAAAACCCTGGAGATTTACAGGAAAACATTTAAACGGGAGGACAGCGGGGACTAAGGGTAAAATATGGGTGGGGGGGAGGGTTTGACAGGTATGTGATTGACATCTCCAAGGAGGTGGTGGATCCAATTGAAATTGGTGCCGGTCCCAATCTGGAAGGTCCCGGATCCAGGATACGGCACAAAATAAGCCCTGGGTTGCTCACGGCTGAGGTCAAAGCTCACCCCCCTCCTATAGGGGAAGTACGGTGGCCCGGAGAGCCTAACGCACTACACCTTAAGAAAACACATGCAAATAGACAAACCACAATCCAAATAGGAAAAACACAGCTGCATTGACAGAAAACGCGACGGCATTAACAGAAAAGACAACAGCATTAACAGAAAACACGACTGGCTCCGTGATCCTGTGGCGAAGTTCGTGAACGATTCTAATCTTTTGGCGCGAACTGAACGGCGTTATTTCCTGAAATGATCCGTTCATCAGTCAGTTGCAAGTGTGATTTAAATGATTGACTGAAGTGATTTTGAACGTGATTCAGAATCATGTTCGCAGTGAGTGTATCCCCCTTTTCACCCAAAAGATTAGAATCTCTGGAACACACCACTTAAACAGCTTAACTTAAAACTTTTTATATAAAACGTTTTTTTTTTTTTTCTTCTATTTCTTTATTGCGATGGAGGAAGATGATGTAGGATCTGGACACGGAGGTCTCATGTGGCACGATTGGTCCGGCCATACTTGCGGCTCCAAGGTTATTCATTGCATAAATTCTTATATATAATTACAGGCACAAACTAATTTGGTTTAATATATTTTATTGCAGATAAATCAGCACGTCAAATCAGTGCGGCCCACTTCTGTAACGTGCTTTGGCAGTTGTGTTTGCACGTCCGTACTTCACCTCCCAAACCGTGACAAAACTGCAGATGAGGGAAATGAAAGTATTTACTTAATAAATAATTGTGCCGTGTTTCTTTTGCCGTTTGGCGCTTGCTAATGCTGACGGCTGAGGTCATATACTGGATAAGGTGTCAAATAACGGGAGAGTAAAATGAAAGAATGGACGGTGACAAACCCGGACTCTTTCTTGCCGCTGATTTTGTAGAGATTCACAGGAGGCTGACTGACTTGTGAATCATGGAGGCCATTTCACCCCCGCCCCAGGTCCAGCGTGTGCAGTAGCTGGAGCTTGAATTCAAAGCCACAGAAACAGCCCGTCAAGAAAAGGACTGGAACAGAGGGGTTTAGAGGCATGCTAGAACGGCTAGAATGCATGATCCGAGTGGTATTTTCAGCAAAAAACTTCAAAGACATATTTTTGGGGACCTCAGAGACCCACATTAACTTGTTGAAAAGGAGTACAAGTGGTGACCCTTAAGAAGCATTGGTTTTGTCTTTATTGAAAAGAGACACATTACAGTAGAGGACTCTGTATTAGGTAGAATTTTTCAACAATCGAACTGTACAGCCAATAATAACAACCAAAAAAAACCAAAACAACCCAACTCAATAGAATAACAATAATTATAATAACAATGGCAATAAGAACAATATTGTGTCAAGATGACAATTCATTATAGTACTCATTATAATAAACATGGATGGACTGAACGTGAATGACATACAAAACGCAGGTTGGGGGGGGGGGCACTGCCGGGCAGGTTCATAAATAGTGTTGTGGGGGGGTTAAAGGTCAAAGGTTACAAGTAGGTGACACGATGAGGTAACGCAAGACACATCGAAACCCAGCGAACTAAAATGATCAGTGTGAGATATTTAGTAATTTTTTTTCTCTTCTTTTTTTATTTCTCAAACTATGTACAGGTGGGAGAGGGGGAAAAAAAACAAAACTTGACCGCAGATAATTATAGTACAACTTAGAAAAGACAGACGTGGCGTCCTCGTACTCCAGGTTATTCTTCGAACGAGATGTGATGTTTGCTTCGGGCAGGCAGCTAGCCACATTCAGGGCTGTTAGTCAGCTCAAGTCCAGGACAGCGGCGAGTTTTACTTTTGGCCAGAGTCGATGGCTTGCGCAAGAAAATATCTTAGATGTCCTTAGCGGACGCGGCGCCGCGCTCACCCTCCCAGGGCTAATCGGAGATAGCTAAATGAAACTTTTTTTTTTTGGATTATCATAACATCCTCGTCATGCGGGTCGCAGGTTGAAAGCGTGGAGCAGTTCCAGAGAATTCCACAGGTTAACTTAGTGTCAGAGATATTACGTAGGATAAGAGCGAGCGAGTCGTTCGATTGATCGCCAGTTAAAGCTAGCTGACACGAGCGACCGGTGCGAAAGCGGCAATGGTCACCGTTCGTCTGCAATTTTGTCCGAGCGTTCGGCCGCAGTTGCCGAAAAACGAGACGACCACCGCGTCCCCGTTAGTGTCAAACACGTAGCACCTCGCGGGCTGAGCGCAACGTTATGTCTGAGGCGAGAATCTCTGAACGGTGGACCGTTTGGTCACTGCCGCGGAGACTGAGGGGTAGTGCAACGCTGAGCAATGAGGGCGACTAAAGACGACTCCAAGTGGATTTAGTGCATTTCTGTCATAAATTAACAAGTCCAATACAATCTAGAAGGGAGGGGGAGGGGGAGGGGGGGGGAACCTCAAAAATACTGAAGAAGAAAGAAAACAACAAAAAAACCTTCCCATCTCAGACCAGGAGGAGCATTCGGCCGCCTGGTGTAGCCGTAGTGAACTCTGAAGTCGTTAGATGGTGGATTGGAAGCCATCTTTAAGACGACTTGACGGGGGTCGGGGTGAAAGGGTAACGTAAGGTAGAACTCTGTCCAAAACAGGGTGATGGCAGGCGTGTAAAACAAGGTAAAACAGGAACGACGAGGTGCCCGTTGAGAGACGGAAAGAAAACTTTTTTTTTTGCGCATTTTTACAGGTGGCGGTGGGGGATGAGAGGGTGGCTGTTTTCCCAAATTAATCGCTTGCTCAGTCAGCGGTGGACCAAGCGAGGCCTCGGGCATTTTGTAGGGTGTTCCGAATACCATTCTAAAAATTGCTCCACTATGTAGTCCACTACAAATGACCCAGGCCGCTCTCATTCCCTTCGTTGTGAACAATATAGATGTTACCAACTTTGGAGGGTGTGCGCATTTGTGAGTGCGCCATTGTGTTTCCGAGTGTGTTAATTGTGTGTGTGTGAAATTGAGTGTTAATGACTTATTGCAGCGTCGTGCGTTCGCGCGGGAACCAGATCCACTGGCGATTGGCGCACGTCCGAATATTGCTTCGATATATGGTCGGTCACACGCCCAAGATGGCTGTAGAAAAGGATGAGATTCTCTGCAAGTCGTCACGCGAGGAGATGGAGATGGAGACGCACGCACAAACACAGGTAAACAGACATTCAGTCCGTTTAATGTCCGGGGGCCGGCCGGCCGGGAAACGCAACTTTCTCCGCCTACAGCGTAGCCACGGTCCCACCCGAGTGACTACTGAGTTATTCTAATAAATCAGCCTAACGGATGTCGCTTTACTAACCCATCCAAATGACAACATCAGCACTTTCTGCACCCTCTACCTTTCACGACACCGTCACGATCAAATGAGCTTCCATACAATAGCGACAAGAAAAGAGAGGAGGAGCGGGAGAAAGTATTTACATCGGCGATGTGGGCGGGAGTTGGGGGTATTGCAGACCCAGAGAAGCCCTTGTACATGGATTGGCTGAGGGACGATTCCTGATCGTTCTGGACAAGACGCTGGCTGGAGATTTCGGGGGCCGGGACGCTTGGAAAGGCCTGAGCTCGGCTTCCCGTCACGCCGCTTTGGGGGGGGGGGGGGGGAGCAGGAAAAAGGCGTTCGGGTTCAGGAGCGGCTCCCGAACGTCGTCGTCTGGTGGCCAAAGCGCGGAGCGGTTCCAGGGAATTAGATTTCACCAGCCATGCCGTGTCGTGATGGGAGAAGTGTGTTGTTTTGGCTCGGTGAAGGAGTCAAAGCGTCTCCTGGAACAAACAGGAAGCCTCTCGCTCCTGACCTGGCCGCGCCCACCAACCGCCTCCGGTGAACGACAGTGGCCGCAGGTTCTGCGGATTGGCCGAGCCCATTAAAAACAAAAGGAGAGACTCAGATTTAAAAACTACAGGGTGGGGGCGGCTAAATTCCCTTTTGCCCAGAATGGAAAATGTACAATGAGCGTTAACATTAACTGCTAAATTTTTTTTTTTTTTCAATATATATATATTTTTTATTTAACAAAACCATCAAACTCCTACGTATGGGCGTGTTGCTCAGCTGGGATGCTAATTAGTTTTGAAGTGAATTCAATTTAAATTCAGTCGATTTGGGAAGTGGATCTTGTAAAAAAAACAAAGCAAAGACAAACAGGAAGCCCTAACCTACTGAGATACGGTGGCTCGGATGACACAAATTTCAGTCTCTGACGCACAATCTGAATTCCTTCGAACGCAGGTTATATTTTCAATCATTCGTCCACTCCCTTTGGAGCATTATTGATAACAATGGCTCTATTGTTATTATGGAGAATGATGCCGTTTCAGTCATCACTATGAACTGAAAGAAGAATGACCCCGAAAAATCATGACAAAGTGAGTCGAACGCACCACGTTAAATATGACAAGTCTCGGTCCCTGAGAGAGAGAGAGAGAGAGAGAGAGAGAGAGAGAGAGGAGAGAGAGAGAGAGAGAGAGAGAGAGAGAGAGAGAGAGAGAGAGAGAGAGAGAGAGAGAGAGAGAGAGAGAGAGAGAGAGAGAGAGATGAGAGAGAGAGAGAGAGAGAGAGAGAGAGAGAGAGAGAGAGAATCCCGTGTCAATTGTTGACAAATTAATCCGTTGGTCCAGCAATGCACATTTGGGATCGTACATTATATACACGCCATGAAAGGTGTTTGTTCAATTAAAAAAACAAAAGAAAAAAAATCAAAATTAAAAAGTGTCTGAGACATGCTATCCATCACACATATGTAAGAGATTCAGATATTCTTCGCACAAAACAAAAACAAAACATTGCTGGAACGGAGGGAAGTTCACAGAATCCGTAGAAAAAAGATAAAACAAGAGAAGAGTGAAACAGAATGTAAAGAGAGGAGGAGAGAGGAGAGAGGACTGCTGTTGTGTCGTCGACTTAATGCTCAGAAAATGAATGGGGGGGGGGGGGGGGGGGGGGGTTCTTTATCAACTAGCTTATTTCTAAGGTGGTAAAGGTGATGATGATGATGATGATGTGTAGGTGACAGCATGGTCCTCTCGCTGAACGCCGCGCTACGAAGGCTCCCTCTCAACTGCGTCCCCAAGTTTGTCTCCCTGGTAACGGCGGCGTCCTCTTGTCCACCAGCGTCCAACCAGATCTCACAACCAGATCAGTTAGTGTGTTGAACAAAACAGTGCGTAGTGAAGGAGGAGGAGGAGGGGGCGCGGCTTGTTTTGCAGCTCGGTGCAAAAGAAAAAGTCACGGATGGGCCGGGAACCATGCGGCCGGGCCCCGTGTTGTTCACACGTTCTCCCAGTGTCAGCCCTGCACGGAGGGTGGGGGGTGACGGCCGTGTTGGGGTGGGGTGAATCAGTGTTTAGGTACTGGCCATGTAGTGTTGTATGGGTGGAGGGGCGTGGCCGTGCTGGGAGGCTGTCGGCGCCAGCGACGTCCACCTCAAGCCGTGAGACGCGGCCTATGTATGGTGGGCGGTGCCGGGTCGGGCCACGACGGCCCGCCGCCCCCAACATGCTCTGGGCGATGAGGGCGGGTTCATCGAGGAGGGCGGAGCTCCGCAGGGTTTGCACGTTAGGACAGCAGCAGCGGCGGCTCTCCCAAATTAAATACCTTCACGCCACGTGACAAGTAGGTGATTATAAAGATATGCCGTTTGGAAAGGGGTTGGAGGGCGATGGAGGCGTGTCAGGAGTGCACAGTTAATGGTTCCTGGAAAAACATATTCTGCTCAGGGTCTCCCAGAGGGCCGTGTTCCGAACTCCCCAAGTTAATTCTGTTTTTGTCTTTCATAACGCGCGTAGAAATATTCTCCCCGGCACTGGGCGCAGTACCAGAGGCCCCGGCTAGGCGGGGGCGCGGCCAGGGGTCAAATGAGGGCGGCGCTCCCGGCGCTGCTGCAGCTGTTGTTGCGGTTGGTGTTGCGGCGCGACAGGTTGGGCGTGGCCATGAGCGGGTAGCGCTCGTCGGGGCAGCCGTACTGCGCCAGCGTGTCCACGCACTCCTGGCTGCTGGCCTGCCGCGCGTAGGCCATGGCGCTGTTGCCGTGGGCGTCCCTCGCCATTAGGTCCACGCCATACTGGGGGGGGAGGCAGAGACGGTGAGGTTAAAGGAGACCGAGATCACAACAACAATCTATGACCATCAATCTGTCATCCTGAGAAGTGGAATTAACAAGTTGTGAGAACGGCAGATGATTATTAACACGGCCACGGGACACGACCAAACGGCCATTGTTTTTAGCTTAGAAATTCAGCGATGAGTTCTCATCATAACCCATCATCATCTACTGGAATAAAATCAAATGACATTGTATTGAGAATTGAATAAAAATCCGATTGTTGCCTGAAGACGGGCAATAGCGAGGCCCAAATGAGCCAAGATGAAACCCCACCAGGTGAGCTGACTCATCTCTTTGTGGTCCATCTCCACACCTGCCGGTCAACATTTATTTGCCGGGTCAGGGAAAGACAAGTTTAGATGATGTAACGTCCATTGCTGGTGGAACCGTATTTCCAAAGATTATTATCGCTGCGAAATTTTTAGTATAAAGCGGAGCTCAGAACTTTAGATTTCAAAAGTGTTGAAGGGGCTTAGGGCGCAAGACCCGACCAGAGTTTGCATGAGAACAAATTGGTGCCGGTCAACGTGTCCTGGAAGCAAGGAGTAATGACAACAAGGGAGGGGGCGGGGCTTCTTTCTATTTCGACAAACCTAATTGGCTAGAGGTGAAAGGTCAGCTTTAGATCGTCCAAATTGATTGGCTTTTCACTTGCCCAACGCTCCTAAAAAATGAACAAATCTGTGGAAGACTTTACTGAAATTATCGAGCCTATTTTATTTTGACATCGGGGGGGGGGGGGGGGGGGGGGGGAATCGATTATCGTTTTATCGATTTATCGGCCAGCACCAGCAAGTTGAATTTGAAATTATGCTTAGAGGGAATTCTTTTCACATTACATTATGATGTAATGTGTATGAAGATTTAAATATGTTGTAACAGACTTTCCCTGTCAAAAAACAGTTATGGGTATGCGGAAACCCTGGCTGTGACCTTGTTTTCATTGTCATGTTTTTTGAATTCTATTTTTTAAACTGTACAATCGAATCGCAACGCTCCAAAAAAATCACCACAAACACGATACACATTGCATCACCAGACAAACAGAACTCAAATATCTAATCGGCTAGATCTCGCAAAGTTCCCCGCCGCGGTAAACTCAGCCCCATCTTACCCAGATGAGGAGCTGGGTCAGCACCACGTTGCCCTTGCGACAGGCCAGGTGGAGCGCCGTGCGCCCGTCGCCCTCGCCGCACGTCTCATTGACCTGCTGCCGGGAGCCGTGGGCCAGGAGGACGACCACCGAGCGCAGGTCCTCGTCCGCCGTGGCTCGCAGGAGCTGCTGCCCCAGCGAGAGCTCCACGCAGGACAGGGACACCAGGAAGAGACGCTGCTCGTACTTGGCCCGAATCCAGCGTTCCCGTTCCTCACTGGAGGTGGGGAGAGATTAGAGCGGTGTTAAAGCAGTGCTTGGGCTCTCTACGCCAGGGGTGAGGAACCCATCAACCTGTTTGGGAACACATTAATAATCACATATATGACAGTGGACATATTTAGCGGGTTACGCCGATGATGACTATGTTCATCGGTAAATTAGATCAGATCCAGGAAACACACAGCGAGCCACGTGGCACTGACTGGAGGCGGTGCCCATGGATCAGATGCTCCCAAAGCACTGGTCTATACCCTACCTATACAGGCTCCTATACATTGGTAATCCTTCATCCATCCATCCATCCGGATCAAGGTTACGCGAAGACATCTGATCCATGCAACACACGTGCAACAGTGCACGTGACATGGTAACGACACATTAAGGGCACCTACTGACTACACTCTTCCTTATTTTCCGTTTATATAATGTCATTAAGGCGGACGTTCGTACGACACGTGGCCAGGAACAATAAATAAGGTAAACTAATGACAGAGCTCCCAACGCTCGGCCGTCAAATGTTTTTTTTTTTTTTTTGTTCCTACTCTCTGCACGAGCTGACGTCGGCTCGTCACGGGTTTCTTCACGCGGTCATCTGCTCCGTCCCATCCGCTGTGCGTTTCTCCAGTAAAAATAGTGTGTTTTTATCGTACATGTATTTATTTCATTTTCCGACGTTAACATAAAAGAATAAATTCCCGCGTGCGGTCTCTCCCACCAGCCTGGAGCACGGCAACCACAGTCGGAACCAACTTTTAAATGAGGCCTCGTCTAATAAGAGTGAAGGTTCAGCAACTGGATCGCTTTCTCGCCTCAAATTTGTTCAGAATCAGATTTTAGTGTAGTGATAAGGTGAAATAAGTGAAAGTTTACAGAGTGAATATAACGGAGCCTGGAGTAAAGCTCAAACCCTATTGGCTGGAAGAACCCAGAACTTGCGCTCAAACCCTATTGGCTCAAAACTAGGTGCTGGGCTGCTCATCTATAATTAAAGCTACGCACACACACTGAAACAGCCTGTTTTGGAACAGTCCGGGTTTAGAGGCGCCTGAGTGGTATTTTCAGCAAAAAACTTCTAAATCATGTTTTGGGGACCTCAGGGACCTATATTAACATGTGTAAAAAGGAGCATTATAGGTCCCCTTTAATGAAATCCCTACAGCACTATGCCTGTCTCTCTAACTACCTACCTATTAATACATCCATCCATGGATGCACATCTATCTAGTCATCTAACTATCTAATAATTGATGCACATCTCTATGCCCATCTATCCATCCAACCCTACGTCCGTTCATCCATCCATCCCTACGCCCATCCATCCATCCCTACGTCCATCCATCCATCGTACTGTGTGGACACTGTCCTTGGACCAGATAACCACAGCCTTTGATCCCTTGTAAGTAAGTGTAAGACAGAGTGTGAGGTCCCCGTGCAGAGCCTGAGGTTGGGAGACAGGCGGTCGTGGTTGATCAATCTAGTGTCATTTAGCGCTGAGCCGGCTAATCCAGCGCCACAACCGCTCTAATCTCTCCCTCGATCCCCTCGACGTAAACAGTGGCCCATTCAGCCGTTGTGGGATTAGCGGAGGCTCAGGCCTCCTCAGAGAGGCAGCGGGAACGACCTGGGGAAGAGGTGGGGAGGCCGGCCTGGGATATTAAGACATCCTTACCACCCCAACCACCCTGTGTGTGTGTGTGTGTGTGTGTGTGTGTGTGTGTGTGTATCCCAACGTGCATCTGACACTGGGTTTACAAGTGTGTGTGTGTGTGTGTGTGTGTGTGTGTGTGGGGCTGTTGGAATGTGTTTGTCTCTCTTTTCACATCCCATTAGAGGTAGGATGGTGTGGTATCACAGAGGCATGCTGGGTAGATAATTAAACACAGGTCCTGGTGAGATGGCTTGTGACAGGGAGACACACACTCGACACGTACACACAAACACACGGCTAGAGCAAATATTTCAAGAGACCCAGAGGGGGAAAGGATGTGTGTGTGTGTGTGTGCGTGTGGCTACTTGATCTGCCCTCTAGTGGAGTCAAATCCTACAGATAACACCAGGGCGAGAGCAGAGAGCCCCTCCTGAAGCCCCGACAAACAAGGTCACCAGCAGCAGCGCTGCCCCTGGTTCCTCCCCTCACTGGGGCAGGCAGACAGACAGACAGACAGACAGACAGGTTCTGCTGCCCCTACATGAGGTTGGATTTCCCAGGTGCTCCTCCTGCTTTTTGCGTCGTTCTTTTGGCAGGTGACACCTCAGCAAATGGACCAGGAGGAGCCCGGGATCGAACCACCAACCCTCCAGCTGCAAGCAGAGCACTCTACCTCCAGAGCGCTCTGCTTGCAGCTGGAGGGCCCTCCGAGGGACCGAATGAAATATCACACTGTCAAATTGTGTAATTTAGAAATATGACAATACACTTTGCGGGGAAAAAAAAAAGCTTGGTCACAACAAATGATGGAAGAATAAGCTCATAGGGAACGTGATGCTGGGTATGTTAGCACATCAATGTCCCCGTTGAAAGGTTTGCATCAAGTTGTGAACATATGACTTGTAAACAAAGCCAAAATATAACTGTAGAACAGGATGTAGAACAGGCAAAGACACATCTCTCCGCCATTATCCGCAGCCCCTGCTGATAGGACCCAGCCAGGCAGCCTGCATTCAACCCCCCCCACACACACACACACACACACACCGGGGGTTAATTTCCCTCTCTGTGAATGAAAGGTGATGCAGAGGGAGAGACGGCGCCGACGCCAAACGCTGCGTTTTGATCGACAGCTTCATCAGCTGCTGTTTGCCTTCTCTGACAGGAACGTGCGTGTCTGTCTGTCCTCCACTGGACAGACAGACAGCTGCTACTCTCTGTTGTGATGGGGGGGGGGGGGGGGATTTTGTAGGAAGAGAGAGAGAGAGAGTCTTGGTTTACGAGTTACGCAAGATGAGTTGTCCTCTACATGGTAACATATGTGTGTGTCCAATCACAGCCAGCTGTGTGTGTGTGTGTGTGTGTATGAATGAATGGTGGGTCATGGTCTTCATGACCCCAAAACAAAGCAGGGACAGAGATCTGGAAGTTAGCGAGCGCGCACGCACACGCACACGCACACACACACACACACACACACACACACACACACACACACACACACACACAGAGAGCTGATAACTATAATTAGCCAGCACAGTGGCTCTTTCACCCCTGACAACATCTATTGTAGGTAAGATGTTTAACACAATCAAACACATCCAGTTGACTCCACACACACAACGTCCAGTCGCTGGTTTTCATGTTGCACAAACACCTCAAATAAAACAGAAACCCACACCACTGCAAAATGTAACTTATATGGACGGACAGACATGTCACACATGCTATTTATGCATTTCTCACCCACGTTGTACCCCAGGAAGTACTGATTTCTTATTAGTATTATTTTTGTTTCTTATTGTTACACAAAGGAAGCAAAACTGAACCAAAAAGGAAGCGTCTCTGTTCTGCAGACGGTGCCACCTCTGCGGTGTTTTATAATCTGAGCCGGGAAAAAAAACGAGGCTTACGTATGCAGATAGATGCACAGACAGCGGCGGGCGAGAGAGAGAGAGAGAGAGAGAGAGAGAGAGAGAGAGAGACAAATAAATAGAGAGAGAGAACAGAAAAAAACAATGGAAGACAGACAAAGATCAACAGACAGAAGGAAAACAGCAGAGGAGCAGAGATACGTACTGTAAGAGGGCAGAGAGGAAGAAAGGCAGATGGAAACAATAACAAAAGAAGACAGAGAGGTCGAAAAACAAAACGACCAGACAGACAGACAGAGACAGACAGACGGAGAGAGAGCGAGAGGGATGGAAAGACGGAGGTGACGGAGGGTCGTCCTCTCCTGGCCTAATCAGAGCTCTAATTCAACTGGTTAGCAGTCTGTCAGAGTAGCCCCCCCCCCCGTCACCTGGAGAGAGAGACACACACACACACACACACACACACACACACACACACACACACACACACACACACACACACAAGATGGACGCCGCTGCTATGACCCTTCACCTTTACGATGTTGGTTATACTGATGATGGAGGAATTAAAGCTTCATCTTGATCTGCTTTCAATTAAGTGTGAGAGTTTCAGCCGGAAAACTGTGGTGAGCAGATCTCCAAGCACACACACACACGCACGCACGCACGCACGCACGCACACACGCACGCGGTTGTATTATTTTCCCCACTCAGTTAAACTCATGAGGCTTCTTACATTTTACACGTCACCTCAGCGGTGGCGTCCAGGACAAAGAGGCGAGCGAGGAGGGAGAGAAAGAACGATTAAAAAAAAAAAAAAAAAAAAAAAGAGAGAGAGAGAGAGAAAAAAAAAAAGACAAGAGGCTGAAATCAATTAGCCTTTTCCTAGCGGGTCGTTAGCTGCCCTTGGATAGGCACAGATAATTAAACGTGGGTGGGTGGGGGGGCGGGGGGCACTGGCTCGGACTCCGCTCATCTATGGGAATCAACTGGAATGGAAGAGATAAAGGAGGGAGGCAGGGAGAGGGAGAGATGGAGGCGCGATATAGGGGAGAAAGAGAGACGGGCGGAGGAAAAGGGGAAAAAAGACGAGAGAGGAAAGTCGAGAGAGAGGGAGGAAAGGAAAACATATATATGTATGTTAGAGATGAAGAGATGCGGGGGAGAAAGGTGGAGCAGAGGCAGAGAGAGAAGCGCTGCAGATACAGAGACTTTACTAAGTTTTCATCAGTTTTCATCTGAATACTCCTATAAAGTATTTATCCAGTACTTCTCCTTGTATTTATCCAGTACTTCTCTTGTATTTATCCGGTAATTCTCTTGTATTTATCCAGTACTTCTCCTTGTATTTATCCAGTACTTCTCATGTATTTATCTTGCACTTGTCTTGTATTTATCCGGTACTTCTCTTGTATTTACCTGGTACTTCTCTTGTATTATCGTTGTACACGGTGGCAGGTGGTGTTTGACTGGAGGCTCTTTGGTTTGGGCGTGCTGAGTGCCAGGCGTTATGTATCAACGTGGATCAAAAAGTTGATTTTTTTTCCTCCAACGGCTCCTCCGCCCTCATGGCTCATGTGACACATTTTGACTTAAGTCATTCTTTTTTCCTGTCGATGCGATGGAAGATTACTGAGGGAACGTACGGTTGAAGCCCCGATGAGGTCAGACCAACATACTCTACCTCCATCTACCTTTAGTCTACCTCCATCTACTCTACCTCTATCTACCTTTAGTCTACCTCCATCTACTCTACCTCCATCTACCTTTACTCTAGTCTATCTCCATCTACTCTACCTTGTACCTCTATCCAGTCTACCTCGCCCTTCTCCTCCTCTATCTCACTCTAATCTCCCTCTACTATAACTCAGTCTACTCTACCTCCCTCTACCTTTACTGTAGTCTACCCCGCCTTCCTCTACCTCCATCTACTCTGCCTTGTACCTCCATCTCATCTCCCTCGCTCTCCTCTACCTCCATCTACTCTGCCTTGTACCTCCATCTCGTCTCCCTTGCCCTCCTCTACCTGCTTGACTCTGGACACAGCTTGAAAGCTCTGTTCATTGGCTTCCGTTTTAAACACTCCCGTCTTCCACGGGACCCTCGTCCCTACCGACGCCCCTCCTCCTCCGTTCACTCCCTACATTCCCTGCGTTATGTGCCACCTGTGTGGTCGAGCGTGTCCCCCCCCCCCCCCCCGGACGCACGGTGACAACAGCAGACATGACCCACACTGCCCCCACCACCCCCCGCACCCCCGTCAGGTGAAGCCATTGACATTTCCCTCCAGATGAGCCTGGATGCAGATGAGTGGGCCTGCCTGACGACAGCTCCCTGGTAATGGAGGTTTCACTGAGCCGCCCCCAGAGTGGGAGTACGGGAGAGAAAATGAAGGGGGGGGGGGGTAGTACTGCAAAAGACAGTGTGGTTTGTACAGGCGGAGGTTTGTATAATAAGGTGTTTCAAATACCTTTTTTTTTGTTTTTTTTGAATTAAAATCCAAATCCAAAGAGCGACATATGAGCAGTAACGCAGTGCTCCTCGAACGACTGGATCGCTTGTGAAGGATTGTTAAGGCACCGGAGTCAAGGCATCGGTGTCGAATATTTAAAAAGGGCCCTACGTGTGGATGCGACAGTCGTGATGAGAAGATGAAGGTGAACTTTAAAAGGGGGGGGGGGGAATCTTCCGACGGACGCAAAGGGATTGCACTCGGTGACTGCGTCGTCACCGCCTGACGCGGTGAGTTGGCGGTGCCGCTGCTCCGCTTGGGGAGGGATTCACGTTTCTTCTAGGACCCCTTCGTTGGGGGTTGGGCCACTCCCCTCAACAGCAAACACACGCAGGAAGCGCATCACTTACCTGCGCGTGAACGCAACTCGGTCGGAGGGCTTGTCGAAAGTTGCCCCCGACCATCCAAGTCGCAAATAAATAATGAGATCTCTGAGCGAGCAAAGATAATACGTTTATTTTTATTTTTTTTAAATTATGTCCAGAGTGATTATTTTCCACCGCAGTTGGACTTTTCCCGTCCCATCGCACCCGGGCACATTTGTTTCCCTTCCTCCACGGGAAATGTTCTTTTTGCCTTTCATACTTATTCAGATCAGGGGCAAACGGCTTTTCAAACTCCCTCCGGAGCCTTTGGGGTGATTGCACATTGGACTCCGCGGCTTGGTAACAAATTATTTTACTTCTGCAGCATTAAATTCCTTCAACGTCGATCGGAGGAACGAGGGACGTGAGTGTTGGATAATGATGGATTTTCACAGGCCGTAAAAAAACCAAAACAAAACAAAAAAAAAACATCCATTTACTTCAACTTGCATTTCACAGCTATAGACACACAGCGGGAAATTGGGGATGACCGAAAATAAAAAGACCCCCCCCCCCCCCATCAAGTAGCGTTTGTGGTGCCGCCGCATTTCGCCGAGGACGGTTTCAACCGTTTACCAGCCGTCCCCGTTCGCCAATGAACCAATTCAGTCTCAACGCATTACCCACAAATGGCGGCGCGGGGGGGGGGGGCGGGGGAGGTGGGCGACGACGGACGACTCTCTCATGATTTTTTACCGCATTCTCTTCTTTATTTCATGAGATATTTGCCCACTGAGCCAATTTGCCGCCCGCTTAGCCGGGGCGCACGGATTCATTTCTGCTCCAGGGACTGGCCCCGTCGGGGGGGGGGGGGCAGGACGCAGAGGAGTCACGCATGCGGGGGGGGGGGGGGGGCTTTATTTATTTCTTCATTATTAAAATGGGAGGGAGAGGGGGGGACGGGGGGTGGGGTGAGGGGGCGGGCCGGGGACGCTGGCTCGGGGGCGGGAGGGTTCATAATCTGATGAGTCAGGCATAAAGAATGTGCGTTTAGTTTGTGCTTTTAGCCGCGCATTAGCATAACCTTGCCACGATGACAAACAAGGAGCGGCCCCGCGATTGGCTGGCGACGGGCAGCTTAATGTCAATAGTAAATTGGAGGGCTTGTTAGCAGACTTGGAGGACACGGTTTGGGGCAGCGACGAGGCAGTCATGTACAAAATAATGTCTATTAGGACTAATTTAATCAAGGCCTGCCTTTTACAGATGAATTAGAATGTAGGGGCCAATTATTTTTCAACGTTTACGCTGCTTCTGCCTGTCAGGAGGATGTGTGTGTGTGTGTGTGTGTGTGTGTGTGTGTGTGTGTGTATGTGTGTGTGTGTGCGTGTGTGTGTGTGTGTGTGTGTATGTGTGTGTGTGTGTGTGTGTGTGTGTGTGTGTGTGCGTGCGTGCGCGTGTGGGGTTTTGAATGCAGGCTGCCTGGCTGGGTCCTATCAGCAGGGGCTGCGGATAATGGCGGAGAGATGATGGCAGGCAGGATCAGCTAGTTAATGGACACAGATGAAACAAGCCTCCGCCCGCACCGATCTGCACACGCGCACGCACGGAAAGACAGAGACAGACAGACAGACACGTACGTGTCCCAGTCATACAGACAGACGGGGAAATTTAAGTCCAATTTTAATATAGAAAAATACCCTATCCATTTAATATTAACTATATTAATCAAAATAATGAATAAATAAATATTAATAAAAACAAAGCAAAAAAAAATAGGGTGGTGCATTTGGATTTTATGTTCATGGTGGGGAAAAAGAAAAAAGAAAATAAAAAGACAAAAGAGTCTGCTAAAATAACGTAATGTTAAAAGATTTTTCCTAATCCTGGGTTTGCTGAGCAATCCCAGGCGTTCAAAGTGTGTCTAGTTTTAACCTGCAGGACAGCAAAGATCCTGCTTGAATGTTTCAAGTTTAACAGTCAGATTTTAGACTTTTTATCACAAGCTAAGGCTCTCATTTTCTTTATATGTCATTTTAATGACAAGTTGAGGGCTTTGTGTGAAAAACAACAAGAGAACCTTGGAGAAGCAACTGGAGTAATTCGACAATAACGCATTGTTCAAGCCCTAACGCATTGAAACACAGAAACACATTCTAACACAATCAGAGGCCGTTTCAGCATGATCAGTGCTCGAGCTCTGAGCTTTAACCAAACATCACAGAGAACACAGGAATTGGCTACGACACTTGACAGTCATTTTAAATAATAAAGCTATTGTTTCCTATTCTACTCTACTCTCTACTAGTAACTACTACTACTACTAATAAGGTGATTTAAAGACACTTAAATACATACGATCCATAAAGTGCAAGTCCACAAACCCATTAAGCTCCACAGATACATCCATATTATATAATGACAAAAAGAAAGCCTCAACCCAGGCACACAAAGAGCACTGCAAGGTTACGTAAGGTCAAATAGCCAAAATAACTTTATTTGTCTATTGAGTGACATCACTGAGCTTCACTTTCTAGCACTCGCCGCTGTCTGCTGCTAATGAAATTAACCCCTCGTTGTCTTTTGGAGACGCTTCCCCCTGGCGGAGGGGCCCCCCACGCTGTGGCACGTGTCCATCTGAAGGGAGTCCAGTCCAGTCTGTGTTAGGATCGCTGGCCGCGCGGCTCAGATCTGACGGTTACAAGCGCGGGCTCCACCGGGGTAGGAGTTCGCTCCGACTCTGGGGGACAATTATATTCTGATACCCCCCCTAATCTCTCTATCGGGCCTGTGTCCCCCGCCACCGGGTCCCGGGAGTCCAATTTCACTGTTGCGCTGGGGTGGCCCCGCCGCACCTGCACCCCCAGCCCAGATTAAAAGCCCCCGGTCTAATTTTAAATCTGTTAGCGCTGGCCTTTCCTTTGGGGGGGAACAAGACTAATCTGTTCCCATAAAGGCCCCTTACTCTTTTCCTCTCCTGGCTCCCCGTGCCAACAGACCCGCCGCTGAATTATTACCGGGCGGGCATCTGTCACGAGGCGGGCGACGCTAAGTGCGCGGCGAGGTGGCGGGTGGCGGCGGCGTGCGCCTCATTTTTTTCCCCCGCCTTCGAAATTAAGAAGCGGCCCCCACGGTGGTCTGGACGTCCGCTCCACCACCTATTGTTCAGGCCGCACACCGATCCCAGCCTGAACATTCCTGCCAAGTCCATCAGCCTCCGAATCTCATCTTCAGGCCGAAAAAAAAAAATAGAAAAAAAGAAACGTCTCATCTGTGCTGTCGTGACGTGTCACGACAGCACAGATATGTCATATATACAGATATGTCATATATACAGATATGTCATATATTTGCGAAATTATATTTTGTTGTCGAAAGATAATATTTGTCGCGCAAAAAAAACTATTTGGACCACAGATATGGAAATAGGATGCGGTGTTTCCTAAAGAGTCGAGTGTGAACCGAAGGTTAAATCATTATGCTGTGGAATAGAATGTTCGAGTATTATTATTTTCTACAGATGAACGTTCTTAGAATATATTGTTAAAACCAGAGGATTACAAATGCACTCGCAAACATCGCTGACCAGCTCAACTACAACTTGTTTTTGTCGGTAAAACAACAAAACGAGCCTGAACACGCAGCCATCGGGGCGGCGCCCCAGAAAGAGGAAGCAGCGATGTCGCTTCCTGTCGGCCCGGGCCCGTTAACGTGGCGCGTCAGGAGGAGAAAAAAGAAGAGAAAGCCGGCGCATGCACGCCCTGGGTGCTGGTGTCGACAAGACAGATAATTAAAACAATGAACCACCGCGGCGAAGAACCGAGGGCCCCCCGGGCGTTGCGCCGCCCCTGGCCGCTCTGCGGACGGGTGCGGCGCCCAAACTTAGCAGGCCCCCCAGCGGTGGGCACCAGCTGCGGCGGGGGCGGCGGCGCCAGATGAGGTGCTGACTGCTGACCGCAGGCAGGCGAGAGGTTAATGGGAACGTTTAGAGGACGGTTCAGTCTTTTCGTGCCGGTACACCACCCGTGCCGCTCCACCCGCCCCGCGACGACCTCGGAATGGGGCAAAGTTTCGGGGGGCGGCGGAGACGCGGGTTCACCCCGGCCACAAGCTCACCCCTCAAAACGATCGGCACCGACGAGGTCACACGGCGGATCGGGAGTCGATCTCATCCGGCTGTAGCTACGGGCTAACGTATGGAGCAGCGGACGGACGGGAGGATTCAAATGAGAGAGAGAGAGAGAGAGGGGGAGAGAGAGAGAGAGAGAGAGAGAGAGAGAGAGAGAGAGAGAGCGAGAGCGAGAGCGGCGGAGCAGGGCGAGAGGAGGCGCGGGATAAAGAGATGATGACAGCGGTTTGAGGCGGCGAGGCCCCGGCCCCCGTCACATATCTCACCGCGCGGGGGACGGCGCGGAACGGGGCCGGTTGCGATTTCGCCGACATAATTCCTCCCGGTGGTGCGGTTCAGAGGGGGGGGGGGTGGGGGGGTGGGGACGGGGGAGGGGGGCAAAGGTGTAGGAGAGAGAGAGAGAGATATGAAGGTAGGGAAGCTGGAGGAAAAATGGAGGTGTTTTAGACTGACTGCCATACTAATGCGCCCTCCCCCTCCACATCCCTCGCCGTGTAGCCCCCTCCTCCTCCCCTCGGTCTGTCTATCCACTCCCCTACTCCCTTCCCCCCTCCCCCTTCCAAACAGGACCTAATTGGGGGGTGAGAGCAGGGGGACCAGACCTTGACAGGCAGGAGGTCACTGTAATTGCTGCTGGCCATATTTAACATTAAGATAATCAGGCCATTAATTACCCTTTGGATCATTAAATCAGCCACTTGCAAAATGAAATTTCGCCCTCTATTACTCACTTGAGAGACCACGAGGGGAGGGCGTTCTCCATCCATCAGACGCTCTGCAGCCTGGACAAAGCACTGGCCTTTTCCAGGAGCTATGAGCTTCCTCATCCTGTCTGTTCATCTTGTACAGACACGGACACACTCGCACACAGACACACTCGCACACGGACACACACGGACACACACACACACACACACACACACACACACACACACACACACACACACACACACACACACACACACACACACACACACACACACACACACACACACACACACACACCAGTTCTTCCAACAGGAGCGACTTTGATCACACAACGGTACGTCGTGGTGGCAGTGCTGCACATGGTAACAAGTATATAGGACTCAAATATTCCTCATGGGATTCCAGATCGGAATATCTGGCAAAAAAATTTAAAAAATAAATACAATTCAACCCAGCACAGAGTATTACACACAAGCAAGTGTGCGCGCACGCACACACACACACACACACACACACACACACACACACCATTTCATAGAACACTCCAAAAAAGCCTTCAGCAGATCATAAAACCTCAATGGTTTCCTGTCGTGTGTGTGAGACATAAAAAGAGAGAGAGAGAGAGAGAGAGCGAAGAGGAGGACAGAGACAGAACGACGGACGAGGGAGACATTTAAAACGGTTCAACTCAAGAGACAGAAAATGTGTGAGAGCGAGAGAGAGAGAGACAGAGAGAGAGAGACAGGAACCCCGTTAAAAAAAGATGGAGTGGATGAGGGAGACGGAGGGAGAGCTGGGATAGAAGAGGAGTCACACGGAGGTGTAACGACAATCCACTTAAGTAATGGTCGGGTAAAGAGGAAGAGAGACGTGCGCACGCACGCACACACACACACACACAGCCCTGCTCCAGTCGAGCGTCCCAGGTTAATTGAGATAATATTGACCTCCTTCTCTAATCCGCTCAGCTCTGGGGGTGGGGGTGGGGGTGGGGGTGGGGGTACATGCTTCCTAAATACATAAATAAATAGCTACAACAGCAACAATGAATGCATTAGCGTCTGACTGAGGGCGGCTAATGTCACATCAATACTCCAAGACGTGTGTGGGAAGTGCAACGGGATTTATTGTGCATGTAATTTAATATGTGTGTAAGCCTGTGTGTGTGTGTGTGTGTGTGTGTGTGTGTGTGTGTGTGTGTGTGTGTGGAGGGGAGGAACGTGCGCGGTAAGTGTGCATGTGGATTTGGTGCACGTTATTCCATATACATCTGTATGTTAATGAGTATCTGAAAATCCACTCATGTACACAGCAGCAGCGCCTGGGAACACAGTGTATAGACCTGCATTAAACACACACACACACACACACACACACACACACACACACACACACACACACACACACACACACACACACACACACACACACACACACACACACACACACACACACACAGTGATTCTATGTATTCGTACAGTTTTTCACCTGTAATTGTAGAGGCCCCCCTCGCCCCCGCCAGGCCAAAATAAAGCGCCAAAAATAACGGCACAGTCTCCCAGAAAAACACATAAATAAACAATAATTACAGCCTTTTTTTTTTAAATTGGAGTCCATTTATGCTTTTTAAACACATGTACAAAGTAGGGATGTTAAAATGTGCCGACCAAACGACCGAGCGTCTCTGTGTGAGCACTACAATCAAAGATCTTGTTTTTTGTGATGGCCTCTTGGGAACGTTCTCCAAAGTACCTGTTCAAACCCTTCAAAATAAAATGAAAAACTAACAGCACCGTTTTCCAAATGGGAAAGGGAACAGCGTGCACCTGCACCTGCACCTGAAACTGCACCGCCGCTGCTGCCGTGTGTGCCATGCAGGAGTTTGGCTTTCTCACTTTGCGCGCTTGAAAATGGCAACTCCGCAAGATTCCGAGGGTCTCACATAAAACCCGCCGGCGAGGGCGGGGGCTCCGGTGCGGCGCTGCCTCCGCCCGCTCCGTCAGGCGCAGTGTTGCCCAATTTTATTTACTTATTTATTTTTTTATGAAAGTAGCGAGCACACGCTCCAAAAGTCGCTAAAAGTCGCCAGGTGCCGTCGTGCACTCATTTGCATATTCATGACGTCATGATGCGTTGGTTTGCATAAAGCTTAGTGGTAACGTCAACAGAGATCCACTCAAGCCAGATGAAGGGTAGATGGAGTCATCTCCACCGAAATAATCACAAACTCACTACAGGGACATAGTACATTTTGAGTAAAAAAAAAAAAAAAAAAAAAAACCTACAAAGGCGGGGAGGAGATCGAACAAACTATTTCAATATTTAGAAGCCACAGCGACGCCCTGATCCAGAGATCTGGAGGGAAGGAGAGAGACGCTCAGGGCGACTGTTTGCATATCAGAGAGGATACAGGGTTAGGGTTAGGGTTAGGGACGACAGAGAGTCAAGTGTTTATTATCCGGGGCAGGGTGTTCACACGCCACCCCTCCTGTCTGTCTGCGCACGGCGTGAGAGGAGACTGGACTGCCATTACCCCGAGCAGCGTGACGCATGGGAATGAATTACGACATCACCTGTTTCAATGGATCTCTCGCCTTTTCCCTGACGGTCGGAATAAGTCGCTAAATTTCGCTTTTTGAGAAATAGAGCGGCTACTGCCCTTTTTTAAGGCGTAGAGGTGTATGCCTGGGTTTTTAGAAGCGGGTAATCCTGCTAAAAACAGGCGACCGGCGTCTTTCCCACTGCCGAGAGAAATGCCGTTTTCGTTTGGTTCGACGTCACAAACACAGCGGAAAAGGGGCGTGTCGTGGTTCCAGTGTGATGGGGGGGAAACAGTAGAGGAGACAGAAACTTC
The DNA here is from genome assembly GCF_960531495.2 of Zeus faber. NCBI lineage: Eukaryota > Metazoa > Chordata > Actinopteri > Zeiformes > Zeidae > Zeus > Zeus faber. Next base: position 45,849,683 of record NC_137189.1, on the reverse strand, counting down.
AACAAACAATGACATAAAAGTGTAAAACTTGGAAAAAAAACCCCCAAAGAACTGTTCCCTTGGTTCCTTCATAAGAACCGCTAGAAAGAATGGGATCGTTCATGAACGACCCAACACGACAGTGGAAGCAGCGTGGAGCGTCCATGCCCACACCGGGGGCCGGTGCTGGAGTGACTTGCAGCCCAGCAGCGAGTGGGGGACCTCTGCTGTGGCCCCCACACTTAAAACATTTTCCCCCCATTCGAAAAATTTAAAAAAAAAAAAAGTTACTTCTCATTTTGATTTTGGATTCTAAATCAGTTGTGAAATGATGGAATGATAAATGGATATTCCGGTCTATTTAAGCACCAACGTCCGGAACTTCAACGCGTGTCACATGGCGCCAGTAACGGGGCCAAAATGAGCGTGTCGACGCAGGGGTCCCTTTTACATCGGAGCCGATTAAAACCTGCGTCTACGGAGGGTCGTTCGTCCCGGGACTGAAACCCGGGTGATAACTTTCCCGCTGGCGACAAATGCCGGATGTTAGCGGGTTTTTGCCGCAGCGGGAAAGGGGTGTAAGAGGGTCTGGGAAGTGGCTAAATCTAGCGTCGCCAAGCTGGCAGCACTGGTTACTAAGGGCTGAACGATTTGGGAAAATAATCACATTGCCATTTCTTAAGACAAATATTGCGATTTAGTACGTGATTTTTCCTATCCTTCCTTAAGTTCCTTATCGTAACACAAGCAGTAAATCATTCCATAGAATGAGCAGCACAACATCGGATACAGTCAACATGTAAACTGCTGTTTCCTGTCGGCCACGCCCGCGTGTCATGATGAAAGGAGATGAATTGATACTTGATACGAACAACAAAACAATTGTTCAGATCTGAAAATCAACATTCGAAAAATATGCACCGCCTCAGCAGAGGTGTGTTATTTCTGATAAAAATGTTCCGCACGCACGTCCACATACACGGAGTGGCCACAACGGCAAAAAACAAATAGACGCATGATTCAGGAAGAGGCTCCGTACGGGCCTCCGCCGGTAGCGCGCTCACACACACACACACACACACACACACACACACACACACACACACACACACACACACACACACACACACACACACACACACACACACACACACACACACACACACACACACACACACACACACAGCGCACCGCCGCCCGGGCCGGAGCACCGGGTCTCAGTCCCACTGGTTAGGTTGTGTAACATAAAAACAAAAAACTTTATTTATTTATTTTAAATTGCAGGCTTGCGATTTTGAAATCGCAATTTGCCGGCACACAGGCCGACGTCAACCGTAGGCGCAAAGAAATCATGACGCCAGCTCCTACCGGGTGGCGTCCGGCGCAGGCTTGAGGTGGCCCTGGGCGTTGGCCTCCCACACGCCGTTGGCCAGCTCGTTGCCGATGGACGACATGACCTTGATGAGCTCCAGGGGCCACTCGTCCAGGTCCAGGGAACGCACCCGCGACAGGTGGGTGCCCAGGTTCCTGTGGATTCCCGAGCACTCGATGCAGATCAGGGCCCCCAGGTTGAGGCTGGCCCAGTCCGGGTCTGCGCGGGGACAGAGGAGGATGTCGTAAGTTGTTATCGAAATAACAGCTCCATGATCATTGCAATGACACATGAGGGTGAGAAAAAGTCAGAAAAGAGTTTTAGTGATTGACGTTGCAGCGGCTTTTCTCAAAACTTGGGACGCAATTTGCAGAGTCTTGTGGTTTTTATTTATATATTTTTTTTTACAGTAAAATCGCAGGAATCTGCAGAAATTGCAAAGTCAAGAAGCGTGAAAGAAAAATAAGCGTAATTTTTTTTTTTTAACTATTACCAAGAAGAAAGACTTCACCTTCTATGATAAAACACTTTCTGCATATCACAGAAACATATGGAAATACTTGTGATTTTTTATTTTCTAAAAATATAGAACGATGGGCTCAAAGTTACAAAAAAGTAAATACTGTCCATTGAATATGACAGTAACACATAGAATAAACTTTAGATTCCAAATAATCAAAGCATTGGCACGGCTGGCGACGTAGGCTATGACCACGTGTAAGCGGTCCGTTGATTTGGACAATAAATGCCGAAAAGTGGCGGCAATTTTGCAAATACCACCAGGTCTCACAGTAATGGCCAGATATCGCAAAAAAATGCGGAAACTGGTTAAATTTGCATGAACTATTTTTGCGATTGCAAAAATAACCATTTCCCAGAGGGGCTGATCATAAATAACTCCATGTGTAGCTACGCTAAGCGAGCAGGGAGAGGTTGGCAGTGTTGACTGCTGTGCTGTACTCACTCTGTGCGTCGCAGTCTGCGCAGCGTGAGTTTCCCCGTATACTCCGTACAGACTGCAGGGCCATGGCCTCCGTCTGGCTGGTCAGCCGAGACTACGGACGGACGGACGGACGGACGGACACACACACACACACACACACACACACACACACTAACTTAATTGAAAGACACACAAAAGTGTACATGAACGGGCACACACCACATACTCTCAGGCCCAAACACACACACACACACACACACACACACACAGACACACACACACATCCCTACTCTCTAACATGCATGGCAACACACTCGCAGGCCCTCAACAGATGTGTGTACAACAGAGAACCCGCAGAGTCCTGCCCGCACGGTGTCTCAACCTTAACCCTCTGATATCAGGTCGAGTCAGAAAACACAGAAAAACAAATGGAATCCTGGGGGCTGTGGGTGAGCGGGGCTGTGTGTGGGGTTAGTGTGTGTGTGTGTGTGTGTGTGTGTGTGTGGGGGGGGGGGGGGGTAATAAAAGGCTGTTTCAGACCGCAATTGGCGAGAGCCTGGGGCGTAAACAGGGGAGGCCGGCGCTGAGAGCCGTGCTGCCTTCTGCATGCGCAGGTGGGAAATGGCAACGCCGAGCCTGAATTTGAGTTACAGTGATTGCTATTTTGTAATTACGCGGGCGGCCAAAGTGTACGACTGATCCGCCGTCGTCCGCGCGCGTGTGTGTGTGTGTGTGTGTGTGTGTGTGTGTGTGTGTGTGTGTGTGTGTGTGTGTGTGTGTGTGTGTGTGTGTGCGCGCGCACACGCGCTAGAACCCAACCACACTGGTGGCTGTAATCTAATTATTCGGGAATGGCTTATTTTTACAGAGCGCCATTATGAATCAACGTACACAGTGATAGAACGATGCTGTGGTTCATTTGCAGAGTGATTTGCATGGCACTGTCTAAATTAATGTTTAGCATACTGCGTGAAGTCTATACTCTATATCATCTACTGTTACTACTATAATCTATGTTATGTGAGGTCTATCTGGCTGTAGAGTGAGATGTATCTATATTCGTTGCATATCACATACTCTGGGTACTGTAACAAGTTAAACATTATCAAATAAAACATCAGTCCTAGGGGTCCAGGAGACTAGATTCACATGCTGTGGCTCCATGCTTGACGTTTTCCCCAAAAAATGACGTTCGGAGGTCAGCTCCCACAGAAGGGGGCGGCGGCGGCGCTGGTACCTTGTTCTTGCTGCTCTCGCAGGACTGCAGGCTGGCCAGGATCTGGCTCTCCACCGCCTGCACCCAGGCGTCCCGCTCCTCGTACGAGGTGGCCTCGAAGTGCCACGTCTGGCCCGTCAGCGACACGATGGTGAACTCAAAGTTCTCCTCTTGTTCTACGGCGGAGGAGGAGGAGGATGGGTGGGGCGGGGGGGGGGGGGGGGGGAGAAGAACGACAGGATGAGGAAACGACCACGGGACAGGTCACCGCCAAGGCAGACGCCCCTCATGCCTCCACCCTAGCCCTAACCCCCAGAAATCCCAAAGTATCACTGTTTTTCATCCCAGCAGAGTAGGAGGGATCGGTTCGCCTCGTGTCGTTAATTAACCAATAATTAGTGCAACTAACCACCAATTAACCAGGAATGAGAGGAACCCACATGGTGTCCCGGGTTTCAATGGAAACCAGTGGCACCTGGGATTCAGAAGATTTGTTTTCAGAGGACAGTGCATTCAACAACACCCGGAGGAAGGAACGATGCTCAACTACATGGGCGTAGTTTTTATTTTATTTTATACTCAGTACGTAACTAAGAGATGGACCCACGTCTCGACTTTTTCCCTATTTGAGCTTTTCCCCAAACGCGAGCTCCTTGAAGGACACACAACCACACAACCACTCTACCCAGGGCCGCTTGGATACGACACCGTGAACTGCACTTGAAAAAACACACTGTGACGTTTCGTGACGTAGTAAGGGCGGTGGATGCGTATCCAGCTTGGTTATTAAATAACACTGTGACATATTTACATCGTGTAACATGACCTGTGATCGTAGATGGTTCCATTCAACTCCACTGAGTGACACCTGTTAGGCCGGGTCGGGGGCCCTCACGACCCGGGCGACCTCTCGTCCTCGGGCCAGGATGTGTCCAAATGAGCCGGGCCTACACCCCTGCGGCCCCCCCCCCCCCCCGCCCCCACGGGGCAGCCCCCTCTCCCACGGCCGCTGAGAGAGGGTCAGTCATTACAATCAGGGCCGACTGACGGAAAGACATGCGGGTCGTCCACCTGAATGTGAATCCTCGCAGAGGGTCGCGGACCAATCAGTCTGGAGCTGAATCAATGGTCGACTTCGAGAGGTCCAAAAACATGAATGTCCGTCTGGGTAGGAGGCTGCGTGCACGGGCCTGCGTGCCTGGGGAACATTTGGAAGCTCTTAGCGGAGAGGGCTTGAAGTGGAGATGAGGCGGGGGGGGGCAGGATCAGACAATGACCTGTTTCTGGTTGCAATTAGGGGTTAAAAAGTGTGTGCATGTGTGTGCTGGAGGGAAGGCGGGGGGCGGCTCCAGATCGGTAATTACTTAAAGGACAAACCTCCGGTGGAGCTGATAATCCCCAGGCTTCCGCCGAGCCACGTAACGGGCACAACCTGTCGCTACCGGGGAGGATGAAAGAGCCGGACCCCGTCTGGACTGAACGGACTGAATGCTTTTCGGTAAAGGAGGCGCTTCCCTCGAGGATTATGTTCCGACGGGAACGTCGCCGTTGTTGAGATGTCGTGAAACCCCGTCGGATCAGCGGCTGATCCGATCCCACCGGGGGAACTTGGCCGGATCGTATCAACGGGAAAACTCATCTCAAAATAAGTTCAAACGCCCGTTTCCTTCGAGACACAAAAGACAACAATGTCCTCGCTCGTTTCGAGGATAAATATGGTTCTCAGGCATCTTAGCGAGATGCAGTAGACATGTTAGCATCGGTCACACGGACCTTCACCGTTTCCGGCCAGTGTTTCCAGACGCCGCCCCGAGAGCGACTCCGACCGCCGGCGGGAGAGGGGCAGTGAGAAGATGAAGAGGTTTAATCAGCCGGAGAGACCGCGGGGACGACGGCCTGGTTCTCCCTAAACTCCACTCATTCTCTTAATTGGGAGCATCTCAGAGCAGCCGAGCTGAAGCGCACCCCCGCCGCCCCCCGATCCCCCAGGGTCCTGTGGCTAATCAATGAGATTATTTTATAAACTGAACGGTGGAGGTGGGGGCGCGGACTTCATGTCCAAGGATGGACAGATGAAGGATGGAAGGAAAGGAAAGGAAAGGAGGGAGGAACAAAAGGCCCTGAGACCAGTTTGAGGGAGTGAAGCCGTAAAACATTTTTAGTTCAAACCTGGCTCAAAAGTGGCGTTCCCGATAGCGGCATCAAGCTAACGGGGCGCTACTTCCGCGCTGATGACTCCAGTAAGACCAGAGGTGGAGGACCGTGCGTTTATTAAAAACGAAGCTTGATGCATGGACGCTACCATCATCAAGAGTTCTGCTTGAGAGTGCTGCTTGAGATGGGGGGATATAAGCAGCAGCACTGATGCTACTAGCTAATGTAAGCATTAGCTAGCAAGCACTAGTCTGCTAATGTCGTCACACATATACACACGTCTTCCCATTTTTATTCTCTCCCGGGTTTTTTCAGCACAATAAAAGCGAGTAGCTCCTTTTATTGCCTTTTTTGGGTAACTTCCATTTTTTCAGATTCCGACCATCCAAACACGACTATTAGGGTACATTCTACGGATACAAATCCGATTACGACTATCATGTGATCGGCCCACCCCAAGTAGATACTATGTGGGGGCTGGTGACTTGGGATGTACTGGGATGCCGTTTTAAGGTGTATCGCGGTATCAAGCAACCACGGTTCTGAACCGTTAGCCTTTCCCTGTAATACCGTGACCACGGCATAAATTTATGTTTCAAAATTGAAGATGTAAACTTTTAATTCACCTTCACGTTATATGGCCAAATGTTGTAATAATCTATCCAATGAGTACTGTAATTCCCCGAGCGCCACATTCTGCCGTCTTTGTTTACACTTGCTCCCATGCGGCGCAAGTGACGTAAAGCACCGCGTGGTAAAATGCCTCCAACATGAGGAAGGCTTTTGAAGAGGGCCCACATCCTTGGGTGTGGTTAAGATGCTTTGGGCATAACCTCAACTTGGCCATTTCCAAGGCCCGGGCATACTGAGGGTCGAGGCAGCGGTCAGGGCCTGCAGACACCTGGTGGAAGTTTTTTTTCCACAAAGCTGGAAAAAGAAACGGGATCTCAAGAAAAAGCAGGAAGACCTGAAGCTCCCTGACCATGTCCTGACACACGGTGTGGTAACCAGGTGGGGCTCCACCTTCTCAATAGTGTCGCGATTCCTGGAGCAGCAGCAGCAGCAGGCTGTGTGCGTAGTTTTGGCAGGGAACAGGAGCTTCTGGCATCTCATGCCAAAGGATACAATCATCAGCGTTTTGGAGGATCTCGGCCAGCTCCCCTCCCACCTTCATGACTTCAGAGATGCCCTTGCCTCCAAAAAAGGGGTCACGGGTCACGTCAGCTCTGAAAGCCATCATGGAGCATATCACAATCGGGATACCACACACCACCGCATATCTCAACAAACAAATGAAGCCGACAATGAGAGATTGAAAACACGGTATTCTGAAAAGACAACAAGCTTCATGGACATCTTTTACCGGATCCAAGATTCAAGGGCAGCTTCTCTGCCAATGTTGAAGACACAAAGAGGGCCTGCACCGAAGAGGCCGTCAAGCTGGTGCCTCCAGCACCGCCAGGAGAAACCTCTACTCCGGGAAAGGCGGGATGACAACAACAAAAGGGGATTCATGCCAGCCCGCTCACCGCTGCAGAAGCTGAGGATTGCACTTAACCGGCACAGTACATGTCCGTGCCACGCAGACGCTGATCCCCTGTGCGGCGGAAGTCTAAACCATCGGCAGCTTCCGCTCCTAGCCAACGTGGCAAAAAAGTCCCTGTGCATCCCCACCACCCGCGTACCACATCTGAGAGGGCGTTCAGTGGGCACATCCTCTGTCCCCATGAAGTCACGGCTCCCAGTGGAGGAGGTCGACGTGCCGTCCTTCTAACGACCTGACCTCAACAGGTAAGTTCATAATGGAGGACTCTTGTGTAAAGCTTCTATCAGGTGATCAGGACGAGCCTAATGGAGAGGAGCTGGCGTGAGCGCCGGCGGTGTTCAGCGTGTCCCAGGGGGAAAGAGGAGAAAAGCTACGATCAGAGGTTGGAGGTTCTGGGCCCCTAATTCTGTAGGAATAAAATACAAATGCAAACGCTCAACTCTTGCTATTCGATATCGATCTGATAAGAGGCCAAACTCGGCTGCCGGAGAATAAAGCCAATACAAATATCGGACGTCAGCGGGCGCGCCGATAAAAAAAAAAAAAAAAAAAAAAAAAAAAAAGCCAGATATTAAAGGGACGCAGATTATTTTCTGCTTCTAACACGCTTGACACTAATGGAGAAAAATTGATTATCTGAATCATTATGTGCTAATGACCCCAAAGCTAATGGTCTAACGCTGTCCAGTTCAATAAGAGGAATGTATCAGATCCGACTCAAAATCAGTATCGGCAGTGATAGAAGCGGCATCAGTGCGTCGCTAATTATGTGCATAGATCCACAAAACATGGAGCATTAGTGTGTGTGTGTGTGTGTGTGTGTGTGTGTGTGTGTGTGTGTGTGTGCGCGCGTGCGTGCGTGAGAGCTGTCTGTCTTTCTGTTCCGCAGCCCACCCAACCAGCACAGGCTGAGCCCTGTGGGGTCAGATGCAAGGCACTCATTATAATTAAATTCCCATGATTCTCTCTCTTTTTTTTTTTTTGGGTGGTGGGGGCTGTGGGTGGGGGTGGCTGTCTAACTAACAATTATGGAAACCAACAACCCAGAAAGGTGCAGCCTCTTCGCCATGTAAATTAAATGTCGCTTCGGCCTGGAATCCTGTCCCCTCGCATGTGCACACGCGCGCGCACCCACACACACACACCGTTTCAGGCACATGCGCGCTCACACACACACACACACACACACACACACACACACACACACACACACACACACACACACACACACACACACACACACACACACACACACACACACACACACACACACACACACACACACACACAGTCGCATAACACACTTACCGGTGGTTTAATGCATTCAAAAATAAAAATGAGCGGGGCATCAGAGTGTGCAATTGATTTTGCCCTCAGACGTAACTCCCCCTGCCCCAGACGCACGCACACACACACCCACACACACACACACACACACAAACACACACACACAATGCAAAACTGATACCAATGAGTCTGCATTTGAACTGCGGAGCAAGGTTCAACGTGGAGCAGGGGTTAACGAATGATGTCATGAAGTGGGTTTGTTCGCTCGTAAATTAGAATGAAAAGGATGGTGAAACAGAGCGGCTGGGATGCAATTCCTGCAAAACTAAAAAAAAATACAAATAAATCCACGCCGTCCGCTGAGGCGGTCGCTCGCAAGCGGTCTTGAATTCAAAACGCATGCTTTGGAGCACGCACGCACGCACGCACGCACGCACGCACGCACGCACGCACGCACGCACGCACGCACGCACGCACGCACGCACGCACGCACGCACGCACGCACGCACGCACGCACACACACACACACACACACACACACACACACACACACACACACACACACACACACACACACACACACACACACACACACACACACACACAGACAGACACACACCTCCTGCTATTGGTAATGAAGTGCCGGCGCTCTGGGCTATGGCGAGACGTTCTCGCAGCGGTGACACCGAGGCAATCTGTGAACTCTGACACCAGCAACCTTTAAGAGCGAAAACACTACAGGCCTAATATACTGCATTTATACACGCCAGATATACTATACTGCACTTAGAGGCGGGGGCTGCTGTGTGTGTGTGTAAGTGAGGGGGGCTCACATGCATAAGAGGCCATCATCCAAGGCCCCTGTGCTGATGTGTGTGTTTTGGTGAATGTGTTTGTGTGTGTATTTGATTCGATCGGATTTGTGCTTTATTCACCCCTGCTTGAGTACTGTAGACAACGTACAGGATCAATAAATTGTGTGTGTGTGTGTTCTCACAGGAATTATGCAAGTTGTGGGAGAGCGTGCATCTCTGCGTGTGGGCTGTTGTGTGCGTGTGTGTATGATTGCTAGTGTGCGCGCATGTGTGTGTGTATATCAACTGTCGGTGTGTTTGAGCACACTCACAAAATTTGTGCGTGTATTTGAGTTTGTGAATCTGTTTCAGAGAGTGTGTGCGTGTGTGTGTGTGTGTGCGTGCGGGATGGGGTGGCAGGAGTAAGAACTCAGGCAACTAAAGGGTGCCTGAGGTAAGACAAATTAAAAGTCCTAAATGTCAGCGCACACAGTATTGCTTTGTGATACAGGTCATTACTCCCCGTATTATGTGCAGCCTTTTACAACATTAATAACCTGGAAAATATGACGCCGAAACACCCCGGAAAAAAAGAAATATTCCACTTCTATTTTATCAGAACAACTTCTGGAGTGTCAGGAACGGGGGCGGGGCCGAAATGACAATAATCAAATCTGTTCAAGTCCGTTTCAGCCGCTTTCAGGTGGGTGTAACGCTGTGAGCGGCCAGGTACGTTGAGGGTTTGATAAGTGCCATCACCACGCCATCAAACCACAAAAACAACCGTTTCAAAGACGGACCGGAGGGTTCGAAACGGCTGTTGAAAGTTACTCGACGGTCGAGCCTTCATTCAACAGCCACTCTTTGGAAAGTGGAAAGAAGCCGTTTGTATCCACGGTGACACGTTTTTACGGACACTACCCAAATCTCGGGATGAAAATCGAGATCGCCAAGGATGAGCAAACATTACAGAAACAGCCTGCGCTGTTCCCCCTTCAGGGTGGCCCGGTGACCCTGTGCCCAAACCCAGGGGCAAAAAGAGAATTTTGAACCACGGGGGAGGAGCGGTGAACCAGTCCCTGTCACGAAAAACAGTTCAGTTTCCTTCCCAGGTTGGTGGTGGTGGTGTTTAGTGGTAGGTGGTGGTGGTGTTTGGTGGTTGGTGGTGGTTGGTGGTGGTGGTGTTTGGTGGTTGGTAGTGGTGGTGTTTGGTGGTTGGTAGTGGTGGTGTTTGGTGGTTGGTGGTGGTGGTGGTGGTGGTGGTGGTTGGTGGCTCTCATACGGGGACGCAGGTCAAACGCATGCTTCAACATGCGTGAAATATTTACATTTATTTAAAGAACTTGTTTCTTTAGGAAACAAAATGGAGACAACACGATAACGGAAGAGCTGCATGTGTACGGTACAGTCAAAGACCCTCCTGGGGAGTTTACGTTCAAATTAAAAGTCTCTCTTGTACAACTGGGTTAAAAAATAAAAATCATTGATCTCCACTAAGGGGAAAAAACTAAATCAATACTTGATTTTAAGTTAAGAATTAAATCAAATTAAGAATATATAAAAGGGGGTAGGAGAAAAGAAGCTCAATTCTTTCTTTCGTTAAGAATTTGCCGAACGCTTCTTTCTCATTTTGCATCTGTTGTTTCTCTTTATTAATGGTTTCAGAAATAACCAAATCAAATCAATTTTCATGCTGCTGGTTCCACGACACCACACATGTTCCTGCCACGAGGATGTCATTGTGGTCTGGCACAGCTCCACCTATTAACAAGGTGAAAAGGAAAAATCCCATTGCATAAATAGATTCCAGGTACGCTTATTATTATTATTATTATTATTATTGTTAATATTATTATTATTTTATTATTATTATTATTATTATTTCAAAGCAGCAGTGTTTGTATTTTTAACAAATGAGCTGCTGTTGTGAAGCTGGAATCTCTTTTTTTAACAGTGTGTCAAAGGTAGACTGAAGGTAGAGGCTGGGGTTGGGTGGGGTTAGTGCAGGTTTGAGGGCGTTCCCACTGGTGGGTGTTTGGGGAGGGGGGGGGGTTAGAGGTTGTATTTGGTGTTGGGGTCTTGGGGGGGGGGGGGGGGGGGGGGGTGTCCCTGCAGGCGGCACTGTCCTGGAGGGGAGGGGAGGGGGGGGGGGGGTGTTCCATTACCTTCCGAGTTGTGCAGATTGTTGCCGTATATGTTGCGCAGACTAGCAACGCGATTAAGTTTCCACGCTCGACGCTTGGCTGCGTCCCCCGACGGCAGGAGAGACAGAAGAGGAGACAGACGGGAAAGAGAGAGAGAGAGAGAGAGAGAGACAAGAAAAGAGGAATGGGACGTGGAGGCGGAGGGTGGCACGGAAAACGGGACGACGACCGAAAGGGAAACGGGAGCAACAGAGGGGAGAAAACAAAGAGAGAGATTTTGTCAAAAAAACAAAACACACCCGGCAGCGTGGAGGAAGGGCCCGGGAAGGGGAGGGGAGGGGCGTGGCCGCGGCACAGAGGAAGGGGCGTGGCCGCGGCCAAAATTGTGGTCGGGCGGCCAAGGTGACCAGGCGGGGGGGGGGGGGGGGGGGAGTCAGGAAGTGAGCGCGACAAAATACGCTGGCGCATGCAGAAAGAGCCGGGATTGTGTTGTTATCGGCGTGATGAAGGCTCTGGCTCTAATCGTGCCGCTTTTAGTTTAGACGCTTTTAGTTTGAGCGTTAATCGAGACCGTTCAATCGGCGTCGAGGAGGACGACTTGCCGCAAAAAAAACAAAAACACGAATGAACCCAGTCGCCCAGAATGGAACAGAGACCCGCCGGCACCTGTTTGACACATCACGACCACGTCAAGATCAACGTGGCCGACGATTCTCCACCACCGACACGGAGGGGGTGTTGTCGTCCGAAAGTAACGATCCCGCCTTTTTCCCCCTAATACGGAAAGCAGCCCCCTTGCGGGCGTGGAATGCACCGGCCATGCCGCCGCAGCTCGGCAGCGACGCGGCGCATCCAACTCATGTCACAGCAGCGATGCACCATGGGTAATTCCGCTGGTGCCCGGTGCCTGTGCCGCGCTCCCCTCATGCCTGCGACGCTGCGCCACCAGACCACCTGGAACTGGAACCCACCACACTGCACGACTCTGTTTTCCACCTGCTTGACCCCCGCCCACCCAAATTGACCCCGGGGATGAGCGTCTCCCTGATTACTGAGGCTTTAAAGGAATGTGTGTGTACAATGAGGTAGTCAGAGGCTAAGAGCCCGTGCAGGTGCAGCGCGCGCACACACACACACCACAACAACAAAGGTTTTGGTGTGTTTACTCCTCTAGCCATCAAAGTGGTCACTGGATTCTTCTCATTTTTTCCCCTCTACAACACACACACACACACACACACACACACACACACACACACACACACACACACACACACACACACACACACTCCTTTATCTACCGTCTGTACCACCTGGAGTGTGTCCGGCTAATCCAGCTGCTCCCTGTTTGCCGTCACTTCAAATAACTATTTGTGTGTTAGAGCAAACGTCACTTCAGGAGGTGGAGGTGCTGCGGCAGACTGTGTTCAGGTGTGATCAGGTGTGTATGATATGCAACTCTATTCTCCCAAACTGGTTTGCAAAAATCATAGCATAAAAACCCTATTCAAACTTAGTTAATTTGTCAACAGGTTAGTTTTGATGTATACAATACTACATACGTGTGGTGTGCACGGTGAGCACGGCGTGTGTGCGGTGTGCACCGCGCACACGCAGGTGGTGTGTGAGGTGTGCTAGGTGTGCGCGTGGTGTGCGGGGGGAGCGCGTCTGGTGTGCGAGGTGTGCGCGGTGTGTGCGAGGTGTGTGCGAGGTGTGCGTGTGGTGTGCGTGTGGTGTGCGTGTGGTGTGTGGTGTGCACGGTGTGCGGTGTGTGCGAGGTGTGTGTGGTGTGTGCGAGGTGTGTGCGGTGTGTGCGAGGTGTGTGTGGTGTGTGCGAGGTGTGTGCGAGGTGTGCGTGTGGTGTGCGAGGGTAGCGCGGTGTCGTGGTGTGCGCGTGGTGTGCACGGTGTGCAAAGTGTGCAAGGTGTGTGCGGTGTGTGCGAGGTGTGTGTGGTGTGTGCGAGGTGTGTGTGGTGTGTGCGAGGTGTGTGTGGTGTGTGCGAGGTGTGCGAGGTGTGTGTGGTGTGTGTGAGGGGAGCGCAGTGTGCGCGTGGTGTGCACGTGGTGTGCACGTGGTGTGCGAGGTGTGTGCGAGGTGTGTGCGAGGTGTGGGTGTGGTGTGCGTGGTGTGTGTGCATCAGGGCGGTTCCCGCTCATGAATTATGCCGGGTTCCTGCCGTGACACACAGATCCGTCAGTGGAGCCTTCGCCATGACAACCCTGCCTCCCGTAGCCGTGACGACCGCCCAGTCGCCACAGAGCTTAACGGCTAAATTGGGAGACTGTTACTAATCGCTTATTGAATAATGAACGTGACAGCTGATAAAAGATTTCGGCGTGCTGGATTATTTATAATATTTCACTTAAGGTACCCACGCCCTCCACCCCACCTCCACCCTGATTTTGGCCTGGGGGGTGGGGGGCAAGGAGCATCTGACAACGTTCTACTGGAGAATGAGAGGAGACCGCTCTGCTGCTGCTTTGGAATTAAGTATCTGTAGGTATACAGAGCTTGAAGTATCTGGATTGAATATTGATTATACGTTACTTTTGGGGGATTACACCCATTTAGATTCTTCATGTGAGAATTTTCACATGTTCATAAATATTCATATTTGCAAATAAAATAATAACAAAAATATAATAATAATAATAATAATAAAGGAGGAGGAGGGTGGAAGGAGATCAGGGAGTAGAAACAGCGGAGGAGAGGATGGAATGAGAGTAGGGCAGCGGGGGAGAGGAGAGCAGGAGAGGAGGGGAGGACGAGAAGAGGATGAGCGGAGGAGGGGTGAGGATCCGTCACCCGGACAGGCACTTGTCTTGTCAGGGGCTTGATACCGCCATGATGGAGAGACACATTACACATCTGCTGCTGCGCTCACATCTGTTCCACTTCCTTTACCCCGGCACAGCCGTGTGTGTGTGTGTGTGTGTGTGTGTGTGTGTGTGTGTGTGTGTGTGTGTGTGTGTGTGTGTGTGTGTGTGTGTGTGCGCGCGTGAGCGTGCGTGCATGTGCACATGTGCGTGCGCGCACGTGAGCGTAAATGACTGAAGGACAGAGCCCGACAGCAAGCTATAAAGACCATAATAATATTTGCTGTAGCTTGTGTTTGCCCTCCGGTAAATATAGTCCAATAAAATGAACAACTTCAATTATGTGTGAAATATTTGTCAAGTGAGCAAGAATGTTATGAAGGATATTCTGTTGAACAACAGAACGAGAGCGACGGGGCCGAGCTGCGTCCAGCTGAGGATCCACCCCTGTCTGGCTTTGCGGCTTGAGCGCGCCACCGATGGCTGCTAGGGCAACTGCGGTTGCTTCGGAATTGACCCTTTGCTAAAAACAAAAAAAAAAATAAAAAAACACAACAGCGAGTCCCGTCTCCCTTTTAAGTACAATAGAGTCTCCTACTGAATACCTTTAAAGAGGAGCTATTATGACTTATTATGACCTATTGCCTCCTTCTGAACAAGTTAATGTACATCACTGAAGCCTTCAAAACATGTTTCATTATTTCATTAGTTCATTATAAAATACAAGATACTCAGATTATAAATTCTAACGTGCCACAACACATCTTGTCCCAGGGCAGTCGACTGTTTAGGTGGAAGGCGGCCCGGCCCCCCCCCTCAGCCTCCCCCTCAGGCTCCTCGTTCTGTGAGCCCGTGGGTCCAAGCTCTACTTCCGGGTTCCGTTGTATTTGCTCCGTGAACGTCACTGACTTCACCTGATCACGACACCAAAACCTGCTTCTGAAAAAAAAATTTGAGGCGAGAACTAATCAACCCAGTTGTTTAATCTTCACCCGTAGGAGCGCTACAGGGCTGGTTGAAAAAGTTTGTTCCGACTTTTGTTGCCGTGCTCTAAGCTTGTGGGGGACGCCGCACGCAGGGAGTTTTTGTTTCATGTAAACGAAGAAAGAAAGAAATAAAAGAAATACGTCTACAATAAAAACACTATTTTTTGGGGGGGTTTTGCAGCACACACGCCGCAGCCTCCAGTCTATCTACCACATACTTAATTATTATTATTATACTGTATATATTATTTAGAAAGAAACAGAGCAGAATTATTTTAGAAATACTTCATTTCCATTGTCTGCAGTTTCTTCAGAGACAGTTGGTGTCAAATCCTCTTTCTTTTAAAAGATTTGTGCTGGTCTGTGGGCCAACAGAGCGGTTCCCAGCGCCGCTTGTTATTCCCCCGCCATGGACGGGGAGCGGGTTCTAATTCTAACGAAGCCCCATCTGACGCAGGAGGGGCCTGCGAATCTGAGCGGCTTGTTTTGTGACATGTTTTGTGAATAGACAGCTCACAAAAAACCGACTGGGTTGTCTTATGTCAGTTTGTCAGGCACCGGCCCTCTTGTGATTGGTCGCTTTCAACGCCACCACACCCACACGGACCTCGAAAGTCGTCAATTCTTTTCAATGTTTTATGTGTATTTAAATCAAATTTGTTTATTAAGCAATTTCTCATCAACGACTTTTTAAACAATATGAATAGGCACTGGAAGTCTCTGTGAGCTCCTGATGAAACACAGTGACCCTTAGCACTTTTATTGCATCCTCTGTTGTCAAAATCAAAATTAACCCAGCTTTTATGTCAAATTAACCCCAACATTTAAACCTACAAAGAATGACTTTAATTGAAAGTGTTACCCAAGTTTACACTTCTGAAGTAACTCATAGCAGGTAGTCAATAGTGTAAAAAACACCAATATTAAGTACATAAAAACTCAGTAAAACTGCGTGTCCGGTATGGGCCTGCCAGCGTCCAGGATGAGGACAGACAGACAGGTCATCAGAGCAGCAGGATCACCGGCTGTGACCTGTCCACCCTTTAGGACCCCTATACTAATACACCAAATATAAGTTCTAAAGTTAATTTATTTTAATTGACTCAATCAGTTGACTTTTAAAATATATTTCTAATGAATAAACGTTTTTTTTTTTTTAAATCCGTGTTCACGCATCTTAACGTGGGGGGGGGGAAACGAACGCCGCTGAGGTCACACGGACCTCGGGGCTCCCCCGTGTCGGAAGCCGTCGTCGAGGTACGAGGAGGATTCGTGTGGGTGTGGTCGCGTTGAAGGTGACCAATCATAAGAGGGCCGGCGCCTGCCCTGGGTCTCCGCCCCCCAAAAAGTCAAAAGTCACGTTGAACCCAACTGCGAGTACGGGCGCCAGCGCTGGACGAGCAGAAACCCTCTCCCACGTTGCCGCTGTTTACTTCGACACAAGCAGGTTCCATTCTTTGTCTCTCCCTATGTTCAGTTTCTCGCTCGCAGCCGCCTGTATCGCTCTCGCTTGTTGAATTTCTGCACGAGGACTTCTATTCGTGGCGAGTGGCAGTCAATATCTGCGCGTGTGAAATGATATGATTGACTCGCGAGCGTGTTTTATCGCGCCGACGACGAATCTGACACCACAGATTGCAGAGCAAGGGTCGTGGATTGTTATGTCCGTCGCTCTTTGGAAAAACGGGGAATTCCAAAAAACCATGGTTCCGCCAATTTTTGGAAGATTTCAAAAATTTATTTTAGATAAAAGAAAAAAATAGTGAGTAAACTCCAATCGTTATCACGAGAACAGCTGCGTTATTTTATTTCAGTCATCAACTGAGAGCAAAGCTGATTTGAGGCTTCTGACATCACGGCGCCTTCAAAAACCTCACGTGTTTGAGTAATGTCTGAGATTTCAGCAACGTACTGTGTCCCTGACATGACTGCCGCATGGCTGAACTTCAATAAAAACACAGGGTAAATGGTTTGTATTATGGTATTGATATTAAACAGAATGTAAAACCCTTTTTCCGATTTGTGAAAACTTTATTCTATTGAAGAGATTAGAGAAACGGCAGATTTCACTGTTTTTCTCCACAAAGGCTTTTTAAGAGCAGGTCTGGAGAAAATGAACGACCGTGCTTATAGTCGTCAAACCTGGACCACGTTATAATTGAAAACACAAACAGCATTTCAAACCCTATTTCCCATTTGGGAAAACAACAAAAAGCTGGATTGTACGATTTCTTTCCACTTACGGAAATAAACCTGAGATAAACCTGAGAGGGAAGTAAGGTGTTATAAATATGTTATCATAGGCCAGGCTTAAAATACTACACAAGATTATATTCAATGAAATAAATTTGTTTCTCTATCCACCAAGGGGTCCTTGGCTGAAAAAGGTGGAAGATCCCCGCGTTAAACTAATATAGAAGACTGTGTGGGCTAAATGTTGGATTGGCTTTGTCCCAAAACTCAGCTTTACCGCACCGCAGCCGCAGCCGCAGCCGCAGCCACAGCCAGAGCGTTGACGTTCCAAGACCTGATCCACTCATTCCATCACCGTCACACAAAGTCACCGCGAGACAAACGGAAAGACAATGACACAGGATGAGGGGATTACGGGATGAGGGAATGGAGCGACGCCCCCCACCCTTCACAGGGTGGAGGGCAGGGGGGGGTCTTGGAGGGGAGATGGCTGCGTTTCCAAACCCCGGTCCACCAGAGTCACTTAGACCATCAACAACAGCGAGTTCACAATAATTAAACGTTGCAGAGTTGACTCCACCCATTGTTTTGTACGTCACTGAAAATATTCCCTCTGTCATACTCAAAATGGAAATATTGGTGGGATATTTTGCAATATCTTATGCGGGGACAATAAATAAAGAACAAGTCGGTGACCACGAAAGAGAAGTACTATAAATGTAGACGAGCATTCAAGTCATTTAAGGAATGTATAAGCACCTGTTGTATAAGCACCGTAATTAAGAGACGCCTCAAAGTGGTCGCCTCGACGACTGGCCTCCAGGGCAACGCGACGTAGCCTCTTTCTCCTCTCTACAGAACGCCGTTGTTACCACGGTGAAAGCTGCCTCAAAAGGTTTCAGGTAAACTACTTAAAAGAAAAAAATAAAATAAAATAAAAAGTTCATTGCACAGAACTCATATCTGTGTTCACTCAAACGTTTAGAGAGAATTTAAGCCAATTGCACGATTTCCATTCTATAAAACCCAATCACAAGCCGGTGTGTTTTTCTTTGTGAATGGGATCTAGTTCTGAATAATTAATGATAATAAAACTCACTGCAACACCGCCTGGAAGAGTTCCTCAAAACACCCAGAGATCTGATTTTTAGAAATGGGTGATGTACTGGCTGACGGCCTGTTTCCCAAAGGCAGAAACCTGCATTCATGCAACTCTTAAAGTCGAGGGTGATATGAATTTTTCGTGGTTGGTCTTATTTTCCCTGCGTCATCGTCGGGTGGGGGGGGGGGGTTAACGGGCGGACCGGGCGGGGAAAGTGTGAGCGTGAGTGAGGGGGGGGAGGGGGGAATGGCGTTACCTTCCGCAGTACCAGAGAGGCCGTCCGCTTTGAAGTTGCTGGTGCTCTTCTTCCGCCGGTGCTTCTTGCGGTTGGCGTGCGGCGAGGGCGGGGGGTCCATCTTGGGACTGGTGGTGCTGGAGATGCTGGGGCTGGAGCAAACCGAATCTCCCAGGCCCGTGTCTGCGGGGGGGGGGGGGGGGGGACGGACGGACGAGGGGGGTTAGGGTCGCCAGGAGCGATGCAATCGAGTACAAAAACAAAACCCAAAACTGTTCAGGCGACAAGGTAAAAGGTGTGACGTGAGTAACTATGCGACGAGGTCAACAAAGTGATTCCTTATGTGTCTGCAAACAAGAGCTTTGCACACACATCCCTGAGCGTGGCATTCAAACCTCATCATGTGCTGATGAGAGGGGGGGGGGGGGGGGGGGGGCAGATATATGGGAGTGTGCGTCCTGTTGAGCCTACTGTGTGTGTTTTGGTCGAACATCAGTGGAAGGATCCTGGCACTGATCATCCACACACACACACACACACACACACACACACACACACACACACACACACACACACACACACACACACACACACACACACACACACACACACACACACACACCCCCCCCCCTCGCCTCCACCTAAACGCCGGTCGGCCCCAAGGACGCCCATAACTTATTTTACAATCGTTTGGACTCGGCTCAAGTGGAAAATGTGACAACTTATCTCTGCTGACAAGATGCCATGGCGAGCTCGCAATTAAGCGTCCTGGATTAACGGTCCTCCCATCTGCAAACTCTGCTCCACCCACGCGCCTGCACCATCCCCCCCCCCCCCCCCAAACACAACCAGATTGCTGTTCCTCATCTCGCTCTCTCGTTCTCTCCCCCCCCCCCTCACAGGGCTCCGAATGAACAGCAGTGGTGCTTCCAACTTCAAAGAGGTAGGAGCACCAGCAAAAAAAAAAATGTAGCCGCAGCCACCAAAATGAAAGGAGCACCAACGATAGTTGTGGATTTTTTTCAATTGATAAAAATGACAATATAACAGTAGGTTTTACAAGGAACTTAAAAGGCTGAAAGGAGCCTTAAAAACACATGGTAGGCCACCACAGGGGCTTTGAAGCAATATCCTGGGGCCAGGTTTGATTATTAGCAAGAATGCTGTAAACATCCAAGGTAGACATGACGGTAGGTTGGTAGGTACAGGAGATAGGTAGGTAGGTAGACAGGTACCTAGGTACAGTAGGTAGACAGGTAGGTAGGTAGGTAGATGGGTAGGTAAACAGGTAGGTAGGTAGACAGGTAGGTAGGTAGTTACAGTAGGTATGTAGACAGGTAGACAGGTAGGTAGTTACAGTAGGTAGGTAAGTAGTTACAGTAGGTAGGTAGACAGGTAGGTAGGTAGATGAGCTATAAGAGCTACTTACCTACATGCAGTAGACAGGTAGGTTCGTAGGTAGGTAGACAGGGAGGTAGGTAGACAGTGACATAAGGTAGACAGGTAGATGAGCTATAAGAGCTACTTACCTACATGCAGTAGACAGGTAGGTTCGTAGGTCAGTAGACAGTTACAGTAGGTAGACAGGTAGGTAGGTAGTTACAGTAGGTAGATAGGTAGACAGGTAGGTAGGTAGTTACAGTAGGTAGGTAGACAGGTAGGTAGGTAGTTACAGTAGGTAGGTAGTTACAGTAGGTAGGTAGACAGGTAGGTAGGTAGTTACAGTAGGTAGGTAGTTAACGTAGGTAGATAGGTAGACAGGTAGGTAGGTAGTTATAGTAGGTAGGTAGACAGGTAGGTAGGTAGTTACAGTAGGTAGGTAGACAGGTAGGTAGGTAGATGAGCTATAAGAGCTCCTTACCTACATGTAGTAGGTAGTAGACAGGTAGGTTCGTAGGTAGGTAGACAGGTAGGTAGGTAGACAGTTACAGTAGGTAGACAGGTAGTTACAGTAGGTAGGTAGACAGGTAGGTAGGCAGGTAGGTAGGTAGTTACAGTAGGTAGGTAGACAGGTAGGTAGGCAGGTAGACAAGCTATAACATTGTGAAACAATGGTATATGCCCCGGTAGAAGCCACAAGTACGTATGATATAAACCCTGTTTGAAGAAAAACATGTTTTATTTGCGCCGTGATGGAGAAGTACGACACCACCCAGGACCCTCGAGGGTGACAGCGACGTCTCTGACTGGTGGAGCTGGCTGTTACACCACGGAGAGTACCACACCGGCGCTGACGTTTCGCGACGCCCCTACGTCACCGTTGGCTCGCGAGCTCCTGCTGCCGCAGCACTACCCCCACCTGCGTCACGCTCGCCACAGAGTGACCAGAGCGACCAGAGCGACCAGGACTTCAACACTGTTACTAACAGTACAAACACCATCATAACCACAACAAGAAGCTCAAGCGTCGTTGCGTTGGAAGTTGTTGGAAAGGCGTCAAGCACAGTGGTTTATGGGATGAGTACTCCCTTCACTGTTATAATAATTACATGCACAGTCTTGTACCTTTCTTTTTTTTTTTTTACCCTTTTCCCCAATTTAGTTTTTGCCCTGAATCAAATTTTTTGTTGTCACGACTCATCTCACAGATGGTTTGGCTCAAAGCTCTTTATACAAGATGTACATGAAATATATTTCTAATCCGTTTCCTGACACGTCCGCGGAGCCAACGAGCGGGAAGAGCGGCGGCGCAGACGGGGCCGTTCTGAAGGTGTGCGGTCGCAGTGGAGCTCCACGCTGACTGGAGAATGGACGGAGAAAGCGGGGGAACAAAAACCGCACCAGAACAATTATTTGCACCAATTACATTTCCAGGTCGCACAGATTAAATTTCGGGAGCATATGCCACCAAAACGGTCGCAATTTCGAGCCCTGTCTGCATCACTTTGCCCCCCCACCCCCACCCGCCCCCGTCGTTCGTGGTGTAATTGTCGTCCATGGGCTGTTTTACCTGCTCCGTGTTTCCATCGCTCACAGGGAGAACACCCCCCCGTGCCGTGCCTACGGGAACAAACCCAAATTAGCAAAAGCCAATTTGAAGAGAACACCCGAAACTCCAGGACTGAGCGCCGCTGCCGTCCCGGCGTGCCGCACGGCCTCACGGAGAGGAGGTTGTTCAGAGCCACTTGCAATGACCACACGTCGTCGCGGCCTCAAAGCAGCAGGACGTTCCGGCCCCAGCAGCCGAGCGCTCAACCGTCTGTTGAG
The DNA here is from genome assembly GCF_960531495.2 of Zeus faber. Lineage (NCBI taxonomy): Eukaryota > Metazoa > Chordata > Actinopteri > Zeiformes > Zeidae > Zeus > Zeus faber. The sequence continues at coordinate 45,827,708 of NC_137189.1, read as the reverse complement.
GCCAGCGCGTGGGGCAGCGAAGGGGAGAGACAGCCTGGTGGGGCAGACAGGTCAGCGCAGGTAGGGTGTCCGGGTGTCGCCCGGGCAGGCGGGTCTGGGGTTTTGGTCTCTTTGCTTTGGCTGAGGTCGGCCGCTCCAGGAAACCGCAATTGTTGCGATGGCAACCATCGACGCGAATTCAACAATCCCCAGCCCCTCGAGTTGAGAGTTGCCAGTGCAGACCAAGTGTTTCCAGTCGATTGTGTGGTCTGTAGGATGTGTATTATCATAGCAAGTCATTACCTTTCTTCATTGGCATCAGTTAAAAACAAAAAAGTTTTTTTCAGTTTTTTGACTTGAAATTTTACCAATTTTGATGAGTTGCGTTGACAGTTTGGAGAAAAGCTGCGGCCAAACCAATTAACACTTTTGGTTGCAACAATGACAAAAAAAATAAAATACAAAAAAAACCCCAGGGGCTGTACGGCGCTTCTGTGCCATTAGACCTTATGTTCCAAATGGATGTGCGGGCTTAGTTCCCATTCTTAAAAATAGCAATTGAACGCATTTTCACACCGACACTATTGGTTTTCAAAATAAAAGCCCCTGTTATATTACGCCAGGCTCGAACGTTTTAATTCCATGACCATGCGATACACCGCGCGGCACTTCCTGCCGACCGCTCGGCATGAGAGACCCGAGGCCGGGCGCAAACCAAGCCCTGACATTCAAGAGGGTTGACTGAACCGAAGACAACCTGCCCCCTCACGTACAGCACACACACAGGGGCAACGTGATCCTTCCTGTGATGCTCCCCATGTCACAAGTTTTGTCTGACATGCTCTATTAAACACACGTAAATGAAGAAAGAGAGAAACAGAAACACGCAGAGCAAACGGCGGGAAACAGACAGTAAGACGGGCGGAAACAGAAAGACAATCAGAATCAGATCAGAGATTCATCGAATAATGTAGATAGATTGACTAATAAATGACGCTTAATTAGCAATCGAAAAATTGGTTTAGTAAATATTCGACAGCCATTTTCATGGCTTCACCAAAATGTGAAGGCTAGTCTTTGTTACACATTGTAAAATATTATTTTTTGTTTTGTTTGTTTTTTTACTGCTGGGTAAAAACATTAAACAATTTCAATATATGTATTTAGCCTAAGATCACTTTTAATAAGCATTTATCATCATTTTGTATGTTGTTTGCCATATTCAGCAGTCGCGTTTATGCTGTACGTTAATTGGACAGATTCATCAAACAAATTCATGGATTATTAAAAAAAATAATCGCGAGTTACAGCCCCAATTTGTTGGGTATGTTAACAATCATTATGTTGATTATAATCCAATTTGTAGCAACGGCAATGTTTTCCTACACATTCATGTCAATAAAGTTCATTGAATTGAATAGAGAGAGAGAGACAGGTGGAGAGAGAGAGAGAGAGAGAGAGAGAGAGAGACAGAGAGAGAGAGAGAGAGAGAGAGAGAGAGACAGACAGATTGGACACAGAGAGAGTGATATCAGGGAGAGGGAGACAGCCCCCTCGTCTGTCTGGCCCCAGGGCTCCTGCCGACCAACGGCCTCTAATGAAGGAGACACGCTCATTATCCTGCCTGATCTCATTCCTCTGATAATGACGGAGGAAAGACGAACACACTGTGTGTGTGTGTGTGTGTGTGTGTGTGTGTTTGAGATGAATGTACTGAACCTATATGTGGCTGTCATTGTGCATTTCAAAATAAAAGCCCTCTAGTCAGTGCACCCGGAAAAGATAGCTGCGTGTGTGACAGAGCATAAAGCATCGTATTCTCTGTTTAATGTATAAATTGCAGGGCTTGGGTATGTGTGTGCAAGAATAGTATGAATACACTGATCAGCCACAACATTAAAACCAGTGACAGGTGAAGTGAATAACATTGATCACCTGGTTCCAATGGCACCTGTCAAGGGGTGGGATATATTAGCAGCAAGTGAACAGTCAGTTGTTGAAGTTGATGTGTTGGAAGCGGGAAAAATGGGCGTGGTCAGGATCTGAGCCACTTTGACGAGGAGCACATTGTGATGCTGGACGACTGGGTCAGAGCATCTCCACAACCACAGGTCTTGTTGGGTGTTCCCACGATGCAGTGGTTACTACCTACCAAAATTGGTCCAAGGAAGGACAACCGGTGAACCCGCGACAGGGTCATGGACAGCCATGGCTCATTGATGCATGTGGAGAGTGAAGTCTAGCCCGTCTGGTTCCATCCTACAGAAGAACTACTGTAGCACAAAGTGGTGAAAAAGTGAATGGTGCTATGATAGAAAGGTGTAGAACACACAGTGCATGGCAGCTTGCTGCGTATGGGAGCGCTCAGCGTGTCCATGCTGACCCCTGTCCACCCCTGAAAGCACCTACAATGGACACGTGAGCGTCAGAACTGGACCATGGAGCAATGGAAGACGGTGGCCTGGTCTGATGAATCACGTTTTCTTCTACGTCATGTGGATGGGTGGGGTTAGGGTCCGATCCGATGGAGCATCTGTGGGATGTGCTGGAACAACAAGCCCCATCCATGGGGGCCCCACCTACAGCTTCCAGGACTTAAAGAAGCTGCTGCTAACGTCTTGGTGCCAGATACCACAGGACACCTTCAGAGGTCTGGTGGAGTCCATGCCTCCACGGGTCACAGCTGTTTCAGCGGCACGGGGGGGGGGCTACACAGTATTAGTGGTTATTAGTGGTGGTTTTAATGTTATGGCTGATGAGTGTAATATACACACACCGTAGAAACAAAAAGTGGACGTAGCACGTGTGACATCACCGTTTCTCAAGAGACGTGTTGCAGCCTCGAGTTCGGTTTTATGCTCGCTGCCATCTTGGCAGGACGGACCCAGAACATAATAGATTGGGCAGCAACAAATCTTCCGATTCTAGCTCCACTTTGACCCTACAGTCTGGAGGACTTCTCCAAACTAGTCAAAAACAAGATAACATTTTTTGAGCCAAATTACTGTGATGCTTGTTTTGGTTTAGCAGCTGCAACAGTAACATTCCCATACCTCACGTATCCAGGAAACTCTACCTAGTGAGAATCGAGCGACGGCGAGAATGTTTTCAGTCATTCTGAACTCGAATGAAAAATCCAAACTGTATCTTGTCCCATGGTCTAAAATTAATTCCAAAGGCACAGCGGGGATTATTCATTTCAACGTGTCGAAAGCTTCAGTCAGACAACTATAAATGCCGTAAGGTGTAATCGAGTATTGAGGGCTAAAACGAGAAGAAGTTCAGCCCTGTGTACGTGTGGCCCCTGGGAGACCATTTAAAGTGTTTCACAGTTCTAAATGTTATTTGAGGAGGTCGTTGAGCCAGGGGGTTCAGTCCGAACGCAGAGGCATGTCAGTCAAGCTTATCGTCACGGCAACGCATGCAGGGGCTGACGGCTGTCAGTCCCAGAGTTGTGGTGTTTGTTCCTGTGTGCGTGCGTGTGTGTGTTTTTGCTTCCGTTTGTTTGGAAGGCATTGTTTGGCGGGGATTGAAAGGTTACATTGGATTTTAAACACACATGCATGCACATACCCAACTGAATATACACACACACTGATACCACCCTTACATACATCACATGGACAAAATACACAAATCATGCTTGTCCAAGCATGCACACATGCATGCAAATAAACTTGCATAGACCCAGGCATACATAACTACACACAGGTTTTTATATCTCCAGGTACACACACACACACACACACACACACACACACACACACTCTCTCTTCTGTGGGCAGTAACCGTGGCCGAGACAGTGGCCGTTAACTTGACACACACTTAAAGCGGCATTAGTGACCTGACAGGCAGATCAATGATAGCCCCCCTGCGGAGCTCCACTCTGGGGCCCTCTGACCTCCCAGCCGGCCCCCTGCCACGAAGCTCCGTGCAGGGACCATATCAGAGCATCGACCGGAGCCGAATCTGGGCTTAGATCAAGGCGGCACTGGCCGTTTCATCATGATGAAGTCAAACTTCGCCCACCACACCCGGGAAACACTGGGGGCTAGCGTACAGCCATCCAGTTCAACCATCTATCCATCCATCTAGCTATCTTGTTCCTCATCCACCAATCTTTTCCTCCATCCATCTATCCAGCCTCCATTTTATCATCCATCATGTTCCTCCATCCATTTCTACATTTATCCATCCATCTACCCATCTGGTTCATCCATCCACTTCTCCATCCATCCATCAAACTCATCCAACCCATCCATCTACCCATCTTGTTCACCCATCTTTTTATCTATCAATCAATACATTATATTTAATCTATACTGTAGAACGAACCCAAGTGGCTACAATTTAGAAGGCATATTTCTTCTTCCTCTAGCGATTTCCTAAAAGCACGTATGTCAGCCACTTCTATCCGGATCATTAATTTACTAAAATGAAAGACAAAGTAGAGGAGCCTTTACAGATTGTGGGCTTCAAGTTCTCAGTGGAAGATTTATCACGCTGGAAGGCCTGGTTGGCTCCACCCATCAATCTATCCATCTATCTTTGGGTGTGTATGCGGTGGGGATCTTACCGGTGCTGACTCCCGAGTTGGCGATGACGGTGGCGTCCGTCCACTGGTCGGCGCTGGACACAGAGTAGGAGCGCTGGTGCATTCCCTCCATCCCACGGCTGTTAAACGACACCAAACTCACCCCGCTCGTCATCTGGGACACCGAGGAACTGCTGGACACTGAACCTGGGAGCGAGATGAAGCATTTAGTATATATACATACACTGATCAGCCACAACATTAAAACCAGTGACGGATGAAGTGAATAACCTTGATCATCTGGTTGCAGTGGCACCGATCAAGGGGTGGGATATATTAGCAGCAAGTGAACAGTCAGTTGTTGAAGTTGATGTGTTGGAAGCAGGAAACATGGGCGTGGTCAGGATCTGAGCCACTTTGACAAGGAGCACATTATGATGCTGGACGACTGGGTCAGAGCATCTCCAACACCACAGGTCTTGTGGGCTGTTCCCACTATGCAGTGGTTAGTACCTACCAAAAGTGGTCCAAGGAAGGACGACCGGTGAACCGGCGACAGGGTCATGGGCGGCTAAGGCTCAGTGATGCACGTGGGGAGTGAAGTGTAGCTTGTCTGGTTCGATCCCACAGAAGAACTACTGTAGCACAAAGTGGTGAAAAAGTGAATGGTGCTATGATAGAAAGGTGTAGAACACACAGTGCATGGCAGCTTGCTGCGTATGGGAGCGCTCAGAGTGTCCATGCTGACCCCTGTCCACCCCTGAAAGCACCTACAATGGACACGTGAGCATCACAACTGGACCATGGAGCAACGGAAGAAGGTGGTCTGGTCTGATGAATCACGTTTTCTTCTACGTCATGTGGATGGGCGGGGTTAGGGTCCGATCCGATGGAGCATCTGCAACAACAAGCCCGATCCATGGGGGCCCCACCTCACAACTTCCAGGACTTAAAGGATCTGCTGCTAACGTCTTGGTGCCAGATACCACAGGTCACCTTCAGAGGTCTGGTGGAGTCGTTCTCGACGAGTCAGAGATGTTTTGGTGACACGAGGGGGAGCTACACAATATTAGTGGTTATTAGCGGTGGTTTTAATGTTGTGGTCTGATCGGTGTGTGTGCACTACAGTATGATATGCGATATTATATACAGTATTTTTGCACACATATATCCAGACATATTGTGACAAAAACATGTTTACTGGTCTGGGAAAGATCCCAGTGTGTAGGGAACGTGGAACGGTTGTTGCTCCAGGTTCCTCTGCGAGATCCTCACCCTGCTCGCTAGCGTAGTGTTACTTTCACTTAGTGTCATCAAAAATATCTCTCTATAGAAGTATGTCAACTGTGGTGTACATATTTAAAAACTTACAGAAATGTGATTGTGTAATACCGTGATCCTATAATTCCCATCCCAGGGGATGGGAATTATATGGGGAGCTCAGGAGGTAGAGCTGGTGGTCTAGTGATCTAAAGGTTGCTGGTTCGATCCCAGGCTCCTCCTGCTAGCATGCTGTAGTGTCCTTGAGCAAGACACTTAACCCCTAATTGCTCCTGATGGCTGCGTCTGTCGGTGTTTGAATAATTGTAAGTCGCTTTGGATAAAAGCGTCTGCTAAATGTAATGTAATAATGTAAGTAAAAAAATAATTGTGATAACCTTTCCCATCGGCATAGTATACTGACTTTCATACATGAAGTCAAAACACTGCATGGAATCTCAAATTCAACCCAAGATGTGCATAAGCTGACGGCCGCACACACACACGGCAGCTCTTACAATCTGGCTACTTAAATCAAACCCTTGAGTCACCGAGAGCCTCCATAACAAGCAAATGAATCACCCCCCCCCCCACCCATTACAGCTCGTTTCTAGGACTCTGATTGCATTAATATTCATGACAATAATTAGCACATGGTGAACGGCTCACTGAATATTCATGCTATTAGCCCAGGCCTCCTGCGTCCGGCTTGAAAGTGCTGCCTTGTTGTATGGCTTTGTGTAATGTGTGTGTGTGCGTATTTATGTGTGTACATGTTCCACACTTATCCCCTATTTGGTAGTGGTGACATCTTTCCCTCAAGGATTAAGATGTTCTTATTCATACTACTTAACATCTGATTCATTTGTTTATTTTCAACATAGCCGATACAGCCTCATTTTCATGCTGTATGTATGTGTGTACGGTATGTATGTATGTGTGCGTGTATGCAAGGCTAAAAACAGATGTGTCTGTATATATATATATATATATAGAGATACACACACACACACACACACACACACACACACACACACACACACACACACACACACACACACACACACACACACACACACACACACACACACACACACACACCCGATCAGCCACAAGATTAAAACCACCTGCCTAATATTGTGTAGCTCCCCCTTGTGCCACCAAAACAACTGTGACCCGTGGAGGCATGGACTCCACCAGGCCTGTGAAGGTGTCCTGTGGTCATTTTTGGGTGGGGCTAAATCATGACCCCATGATGTAGAGCGGTCATACCCTCCTAACCCTATATAAACAGCAGATCGGAAACGGAGCACCACTGGTGAAATGAGCTAAGCTAACAGCCCGGAGTTTTGGTGTTCATTCCCAAAACAGTGCTCTGGAAATAACACCTGGAGTAAAAGACGCCTTCAGGGACACCGTGAACTCAGGCTCAAGTCTTGGCACTGATCCAGTGGGTGCCTCCGGGTGTTTCCGAGAATCTCCGCTCCGCTGCGCCGCTCCACTTTACAAGCACTTGATATACCACCGTATTCACAAACTGACTGAAATTTAATTTCTCTATAAGACTGAATTCGTTCCGTGAACTATTTTGGTAACGCACGTGATGCGGTACACAGAAAGGTTGGCAGCCATTCTCATGACGTATTATGTGTCTGTATATCCATATAGGAACGGTACTGTGAGCCCTCTCAGCAGTATCCACCGCCGCCGCACCACTCTCAGTGCCGCCGCTACTCTTGTTCAACCTCCCACGCCTTCGGGCCCCTGCGGTGCTACCTGGGTTCTGTCCCAGCTGCAGGCTGCTCATGTCCTTGGTCAGGCCGTTGGTCTTGGGGCTGGGCACCGTGGCACAGGTGGACACGGCGCGCGGGGGCCTCTTGCCCGGTACCTTGACGGTGGTTCTCAGCAGGTCTATCTCCTTCCCGTGGACGTTCTGCATGTAGTCCTGTTGGGGGACAAAGGGGGGCGGGGTGTGGGGGTTAGGAGAGCTGATGAGAAGATGATACATCTGTTGGTGATGGCTGGTGTCTGCTATTTAAGTGCTGGATTTACCCCCATTTTCGCACTGTACAGTACATTTTTTTTAACGGGATAAAGTACGCCGTCTTCAGATCGATCGCTTCATGTGACAGGAATGTTTTGGTTTTTTTTTTTTCATCCATGGATGCCGCCGTTTCTTGCGAATGTTCATCCGTATCGACGTTTTAGGGTCCCCAGTTAGCTAGGCCGGTTTATCATATTCACTGCTTACGCGCACCCGCCCCATCTTTACATCCGCGCGGGGAAAAAGTGATCCACCGCCACCGACGACGGACACAGGCGTAAAGAGGAGCACATGCACAACGCAAACATATCGAATGGCTGTTTCATAATTTTTAAGCGGCAGCTAAAAACTGTATAAAAATATGGTATTTTATAACAAATAAATCTCCCAATTTAAATAACAGATTAAATCTCATACTGTATTCTGTCTTCATATCAAACATTTTTGTCAGGATATAAATGAGCTTCCTACAGTACCTGCATCCGTTTGTCTTTGGTATATTTATAACATCGACTCATCGATAATATCCATACATCTATGGATATTTGTTGATCATCGCCGATCTGCAAATGGATGCCGAGTCACTCTGTTTTAAGGGAATATTTAATAAATCAAGGCATAATCACACTGGTTTCCCTTTTGTGGCTGGCAGAGGGCGAACCTAAAAACAACACGTACACTTGTTTGGGCATACAGGAAGTGAATTTTAGTGCGCGTGGGGGTTGCGACGTTCATTTCTCCGGACGAGGTGGAGCTCGTCCCGCTTCGCAGGCAAGAAACCTTCCTGCAGACGCAAATCCCCCCCCTTCAATGCAAACATGTAAATTGTGATTCCTCGCTCCCGTTAAGTTCTGTCCATCAGCGGCGGCGCTAATCATCGGCGGCGGCGAGGGTGCGAAAGCCCGTGCACCCACACGCGGCGGATAACAAGCGATTGCTTTTTAACAGGAGGCGGCCCCGCGCGCTCAGTTGCCCCTAATGATGTGTTTTCCTCTGCTGCGTGGAGTGGAGGGATTATCCGGGTGAATTAAAGAAAGAGAAGGGGTGTTGATGGCACGGCAGGGGTGCTTGTTAAGCTCTCTCCCTGCTCCGAGCGCGTTCGCGCTGACCCCGAGGGGAGCGGGGGCATCGTGGGACGTCAGCTGGCTCTCCAAGATGAAGGAGGTCTGGAGAGGACGCCGCCAAACAAGTCCGTCTCACAACCTGCTGAGGCGGCTTCAAAGGACCGCAGTGCGTGCGTGCGTGCGTGTGTGTGTGTGTGCGTGCGTGCGCACACAGACCACTAACGCCATACCCTTTCCTTTTTTTTTTTTTCTTTTCACACATTAACCAACATCCCCTCGTTTGTACAGATGCAGAGGCGCAAACACACGCACACACTTCTGGTGGCAGCAGAAGCCCGTGTGTGTGTGTGTGTGTGCGTGTGCGTGTGTGTGTGTGTGACGGTGGGGTAACTCACTCTCTCTCTTTGGCAGCAGGCCTGACAAAAGGCCAATTCAAAGCCAAGTACTCTCAATGGGTCCTTAACAAGCCACTGGAGAGCCCTCCAGTTGCCCCCCCCACACACGCGCACACACACACACACACACACACACATCCCGCCCCCGACAGATTGACCGAGGTAATTGAGACTCGCGTTGCATGGGGGACCTTTCATCATCGGCCCGACTGTCCACACAACAGCGGAGAGAGCCATGGACAGATGTACGGACCGAAGACGCGCTCAGCACGGGGTGTGTGTGTGTGTGTGTGTGTGTGTGTGTGTGTGTGTGTGTGTGTGTGTGTGTGTGTGGGAACCAGAGACAAAAAAAAAGACAAGCGAGAGGCGAAGAGGGGATCGGCGAGACAAGTGCCGTGCTGTGTTTGTGTCCTTATGCGCAGGTATGCGTGATCATACCTGCGCGTTTGTGTATGCGTGTGTATGTGTGCGCGCGTGCACAAACACCGTTCACCCAGCGCAAGGCAGCGACAACGTGAAAAATGAGAAGCTAATAAGGATCTGGAAAGTGCTGACACACGGGGTGCAGGAGATCCATTAGGGCCGAGTGCTCGTCTGGGACACGATCGATGGAATAAGAGGCTTTTCCTGGAGGCGGAGGAGCCTGGGGAGCGGAGCCAACGTCAAACAGGGAGGACCGAGCGGTTCGGGGAGTGCCCGACCTGGCGCTCAGGGGGAGCGAGGTAGCGCGCTGCGACAGGGGTGGGGCAAAAAAAACCCCCAAAAAAACATCAATACGGGAATAGATCGTGATTCTTCCCCCGCTGCGATGTCGTGGATGCAGCGGCGCCAAATACCAATGTTGGGCGCGCATGTGAACGGCGGATTAACGGTAAAATGCACCAGTGGTCGTGGAAAAAGTTTCACTGCCGTCGCGATGCAGAGCTGCAGCGAACAGGAGACGAGCAGGACCGACGCTGCTGCGTTTTACTCTCCTCACTGATGCGTCGGCCATATTGGAGCCGGTCAAGATCCGCGAGTAAACAAACACAATGTGTATTGTGAGACGCAGACTTCCCTACAAAATCGACGGAAACTCGCTGAATTCTGACACGATTTTCATTAATTTTTGGTTCGTTATAAACGTGAGGAATTGAACGTGATACTGGTCACTTAGTGGAATTAAATTCAGT
>NC_137189.1:45719760-45814760 GCF_960531495.2 Zeus faber | reverse complement strand
TCTGTAGTGTATGTGAGATACGTGTTTATATTTGTGAGCGAGAGAGCGCAAAGGGTTTGTGAAACTTGTTCTCTCCTCTAATGGGCTCAGAGTGGATCGTACTTCTCTGTGTAGTGGACTAACTAGACCGTCGGCCATTTTGTAGGGTGCTCCAAATTGCGTTCGCCACTGCTGCCGTTGAGGATGCTCCCCGTGCGGGGCAGCAAACCACACCTCCACCAGGTGGAGCCACACAGGACGCTTGATCCGGCCACTGATGGAGTGAATCAGGCTCGGGTGCTCTCCTGCTTTCTCCTGGCCAGATCAATGCCTTGCACTTGAAACAGACTCAAGCCTCTTTGACGGAGGAAGCCTCGACGGCAGACGCCCCACGTCCACCGGAAGAAAAAACACAGTTGACACGCTCCTTCCAGCCGGGAAGGTTGACCATCAGAGCGGTCCAGTGCCATCGAGACGGAACGGGAGCTTTCGTGGTCATTACCGGTTGAGTGGGAGGAAGCCCCCCCTCTTTGTACCCTGGCTCTGGAGACTGGAGACTCCGGAGCTGTTGGGACAAGAAGCCTCTGAAGCCCGAGGGCCCCGCGGGGGCCAGTGACCGCTGCTTCCAGGAGAGGATCCGAGCGGAGGATCGCCGAAGCAGACGGCGGAATCGCTCGGGAAAAGGGAGACGGGGAGGATTCGGGGCAGCCGGACGTGGAGAATGCCGCTCGAGCATTACCACCGCAGTACTGTTGGAGCAGACCAGTGAAGCGTCCGTGAGCGGGAGTGTTTTGCCGCATGACTCACAGGGGGGAGCGCCGTCCCGTTTCCCTGTTCAGCCCAGCAGGGTCTCTGAGGCAGCGCAGGACCATTCAAAGATGGTAAGGCCACTTCCTTCACAACTACTTGGCCCAGAAGCAGAGTCGTCCTCCCCTCTCCTCGCGATTTGAGGCGGATGTGAACGATTCCGCGGCGATGCAGTGGTGGAACATAATCGGGGGATTGGAAATATAAGTGGCCGACATGAAACCCCCCCCCCCCCGCAAAAAAAACCCGGGTCCTACCATTAATTTAAAATTCACTGATTTTAGTGGGATTAACACAAACACAACACTACACAAAAAGAAAAATGTGGCTCCCACGGTTACGGTGCAATACCGTGGGCTGACAAATCCACACAGGACGCACTGAGCGCGCGCACCGCTGCTTACGCCGCCTCGTGGCTCGTGTCGGGGAACATGGACGATTACAAAGCGGCGTCTTACCAACTGAGACGCCGCTCTTTGTGAAAGAGGCAAAGAGTCGGTACAGACAAAGAGTGGAGTCCCAGTTCCAGCTGTCACACACACATGTGAAACTGGACACATGTGGCCGGGATTACCGACTATTATGGACTACAGAGGCAGAGCTGCCACCACGGTGAATGCTGACACTTTCGCATTAGCCCCCTGATTAGCACGACAGAACCGAGTTCCGCTGCTGGATGTGAGCGCACACTCGGAAGACCTAATTCAGTATTTTTTCTTCCTTTTTTTTGTTTATCTTTTAGGTTTATTGTAAATTGCCATTTTCTCTTAATTTTTTCGTTTTTAGGTGTATTGCATATCATTTTTTTTTGTATGTGTGTGTGTGTGGTGTGGGGATGGTGTGGTTTGAGCAGCCACACCTGACCTGGATCTCGGTGATTGGGATCAGAGAGGCTGCATACCTGTTACGCGTTGGTTGGTCTAATGAGCAGCAGGTAAGACCTCCATGCACACACTCACTCAGGAGAGGAGCCCTGTCATGACATGTTCTATCCGCTCCTGGCTAATTCCACCTCGCATCCTCTCTACAATAAACTGGTGTCTACAACCCATCGTCTTCTGTCTCTCTGTGCCGGAGGGCCCCAAAAACGCCACTTGGGTGGCATGTGGCAGTCAGAACTGCCACAGTGTGTTTTATCGTACTTGTGACGACCGGTCTCCAAATTGTATTTTGGTTTTAGAGGTGAACCAGAAACATGGGCCCTCACCTCCAAGGTGTATTTACTCAGACCTCATTTTGACAGCGGTACAAGAACGCGCGTGTGTGTGAGCGCCACCTACGTGCAGGCTGGGGTGGTAGGTCAGCAGTCCGTTGTCGCACAGGGTGACGTACTTCTTCTTCCACTCCTTGTTGAGCGACTTCCCGCTCCTCTTCAGCAGCATTCCCTGTCAAATAGCAGAGCACAGTGTAGGGTCACCACACGTGTGCACAGACAGACAGACAGACAGACAGACAGACAGAGTGCTGCTTCATCACTCCTGTGTCACTATTTTGAAAAGGTTGTTTTTTTCAAAATATAAAGAATGGAAAGAGATAGAATCTAGATCCTGAGACACTTCAAAAATAAACAATAATAGAGAGTTACTTAATTTTTGCCGTATTCTGTATTTGTTATTTCCATGTTAAAGCAACGGCGATTCCACCCTTTTAAATGGAATCAACAAATACAAAATATGGCAAAATCAAATAACCACGACAAAAATATGTGTGACCGTAGATGATGATGAAATAAGGAATATAAAAAAAATCAAAAAATGTGAGCCATCAGGGGGTAAGTGTCCGCAAAGTTCAAAATAAATCTCCTGGACCCAACGGTCATGATAAATGATAAAATAATTGACTTGTCACGATGAAAACATAAACAATTCAGATTGACATAAAGACATTAGACAAATATAGACAATAAAGAGAAGTACATAGTACAGTTGACGTGAGAATTTCGCGTGTACGCCATATCGGTATGTTCACTGCAGTAAGTGGAATAAAATTAAACTGGATCGGAGTGAATGGGAATCTACTGAATTGGGATCAAATGGAGGTGTCTTTGCCAGCTGAAGTCACTGAGCGAGAAGAAAAGCTTTTCTCCAACGGCTGAGAGATCACATTTGACAAATGGCACAGCGTCATAATTAGGCCCTTCCACTCCGGTCCGCACACTCTGGCTCACACTGCCTTTCCCGTTTTTGTCCCCCCCCCCCGCTCTCCGCGCATGAGAGCATTTAAAGTCTGAAGTCACATCACTCGGGTAGTTCCTGGAACGTGGCTCGCGACTTAAAAAGGCTCAAAAGAACGGAAGAGGACAATGGGGTTGGTCCAGTGTTGGACACCACCTCAGCCACAGGAAAACAGGACGAGTGCACCCTGCACCGGTGTGGGAAGAGGAGAAGGGGGAGGAGATGGGAGGCGTAGATGAGGAGAGGTAAGAGGAGAGGAGATGGGAGACCGGCAGTTAGTTAATTCCATTTTTTTCTCCCACCTCTCATGGCTTGTTAACGTCTTGGTTTCACACTCAATCTTTCTTACTCTTGTTTGCTCTCCCTCTCCCTCTCTCTCTCTCTCTCCACCTCCCTTTACCCCCACCGCCACCCCCCTTCCTCTCTCCTACGCACATCAGCCTGGGCTGAATGGCCGTTTAGGGCAACCGCCCACACACACCTCATTTCAGCCGGATTCATTAAGGGAGGAAGAGAGAGAGAGAGAGAGAGAGAACAAAGTAAAAAAAAAAAAAAGGGCCATGTAAGGGAGAGGAAGCAGGAGATGAAAAGAGAGAGAGCGCAGCAGAAAGAGAAACACTAGTGAGATGAGAGGGAGAGAGAGAGAGAGAGAGAGAGAGAGAGATTTAAAATGGGGCGAGCAAGGGAGTTGAGGAGGAGGAGGAGGGGTGTGGGGGTTGGGGTGGGTGGAATAAAACCGTCGCCTGATTAGCAATTACAGCCGGGCCGCGGTGCATGTCACTTCGCTGGGCCTCGGCAACATTAACGCGGCGACACGGGATATTAATAGAGTCCAGCCGTCAGGGAGGGGGCTGGAGAGGAAAGGCCGGGGCCGAGAGCGAGACGAGAGACGGGGAGGACGGGGAGGGCCGGGCGGGCGCGGCTGATGGACAGGCCGCCGCCTTCCGCCGCCCAGCGCCATTTGGGCCGTTCCGTGGCTCCGCGCCCGACGGCGGAACGTCCGGCTTAACCGGTGGTGACACCACACTCAGGGGCGGACAGACAAGGAAGTCTCAGGCCGAGGGTGCGAGGACAAATAAATGACCGTAAACCTACACTGCATATAAACAAAGTGACTTGTTAAGGACGGCGTAGCCTCTTCAACGTAGAGCAGAGGAACAACCTACCGTCTGCCCTTCAACAAGATGGTGGAAAAAAGGCGCCGGACATGAAGATGAGGGAATGGTGGTATCTCTCCGGTCGAGATGAAGGCTTTCAAGCCTTTCTGCCACTTTCCTCAGTTTGAAGACCCGAGGCTTCCATTCCCGCGTGTATAGTACCGCTGCCCTTCGGCGTAAAGCCCTGGTTTACACGCTTGGCGCGGGCGGGCCACGGTGCCGCAGCACCTTACAGCCGGCACATGCTCCGCTGCGGAGTTCCTCGGAGGCCCCGGGCGGCAGTCGAGAGGAGAGCGCCGTGTGGCGCGGGATGTAGTAAACGAAGAAGAGCGCAAACAGTCACACGCGCGGCTTGTTTGTGCCGAGGGGGGTGGGGGGGGGGGGGGGGGGTGGTTGCCGTTCGTGGTGGTTAATAAAACCGACAAAAGCGCCAAAAAGGTCTGTCGGCCCGTTCCACACAGAGACACGTGAGGGGGGTGGAGGTCACGTCCTGCTCAGCGTTTTATTACCTGTTCCATAGTTACTGAACTATGGAACAGTCACAATGTGCAATTACTCTCCCTTATTGCAAGATTCCCTAAAAATAAACTGCACATTAAGAGCGATAAAAACGTTCACTCCACTAAACGTAAACTGAACTTTACAACAACTTTACAACATTTTGGTGAAATCACCAAACCTGAGTGAGCTGGTTGCGTATACTATTTTGTTTCTGCCTCGAAAAGTTATCGGTAGACATTGAATTTGAATTTCACATCTGGCTGGCGCTGTGGATCAATGTTGTCCAACATACGATGAATAAAACAGCACCTCCTCCCCCACCGCTTCCAGGGAAGGCCCCTCGCGCCAAGCCATAAAATGTCGGGGGTCCCGACGTGCCGCGGCACCACCCCCTGGTGATGATGTCATTGGCGCCACGCGCTCCCTCACGCTTGGGGCAAGTATAGACGTCGCTTTAGGCTGTGAAGTGTCTTATTTGAAGGTTTACAGATATGTTTTTTTTTGTTTTATTACAGTTTCCATCGACACAGATATTTTGTTGTTTGTCTTGATTTTTCCCGAAAAAAAAAGGGAAATGTTAAAATATAAAAGCTTATTGTAAAAAAAATATATAAAAAGCAAAACGTTAGTAGAGTCATTTATATATGAATATGAAAATCTAATTACAAAAAAAACCCTCTCATATGATATTCTTTTTGTGGCATAGCTCAGACCAGGTTTGTTTTATTTTACGGATTTCCACGTTTGCTCATCGTCCTGCTGCAGTTGTTTTTCTAAAAGGCGCCACACACATTTGTTCGGTGCACTCCCGGACGACACCACCTCAAACACCACCCTTTACCTTGGGTTGCACCGAGGCGGCGTTCTTTGCCCCCCCCCCCCCCCCTTCTCAAACACGGACCGTCGCGCGGTTACGGCAGCAGACAGGTGTAGTTATAAAGCCTGACAGTCTTGTACATACTCTACGAGGCAGTAAAGCAGGCAAATTAAGCTCCTGTCTCTCTGACTCCCCGTGTGTGTGTGTGTGTGTGTGTGTGTGTGTGTGTGTGTGTGTGTGTGAGCAGGGGTTTCCTGCCGTATGCTAGCCATGACATGACGAGGTCTGAAGAGGAGGCTCGCGGCAGCTTCGCAGCTGTCAGGACAGCTGAGCGTCCATTAGTGCCCATTAGTGAGCCAACGTCGACATGTTTCCCTGCCAGAGCCAGTGAGGAAGAGGGAGAGACGGGGGAGGGGAGGGGGGCGTGGCCGGGCCGAGCGGCTCCATGTGTGTATTAAAAGTAAGGTGACCAGACGTCCCGGTTTCGGAGCTGGGTGTCCCGAGTCCCGACGGATATCCGTAAAACACCAAAATGTCCCGGTTTCCAACATTCCGGAACAAACTATCCCCGGTTTTCCGTGCAACTAAAATAATAATGATAGTAAAATGATACTTGTTTTCGTATCTTACATATATTATATACTGTATAGAGACAAGCGGAAATAGGCGTGCATGAAGATCCCACCGGATCTCCACCACGCCCACTCCGCTCGCTGTGAATTGTGTACTTTGAGAGGTGTGCGCGTGCAGGGCCAGCGCTTCCTTTCACGCTGCGCATCCCTTCACGCTGCCCCTCCGTTACCTCGTTGAACTAAACAAAAAAAGAAAAGAAAAAAAAAAGCACCCTGCACGGCGGGGGACGCTCATCCGTCAGAACGCGGTCACCCTAATTTAAAGACTAACGCTGATGGCGTTTAAAGCCTTGGTTTGCTATCCGCGGGGTTCACAGACTGGGGTCCGTGAACGAATTGCAGGGCGTCCTCAGTAATACTATTTTATGAATTATAATTATTATTATCCCTTTTTTTGTAAAAAATATATATTATATATATATATATATATTTTTTTAATTATTATTATTATTATTTTTTTAAGTTACATTTTAAACAAAGTGGCAGTTTAATACAGGCAGATGAATCGTGTACCATCTTTTAGGGGGTGGGGGGGGTGAACACAGCTTAGGAATCCTCGTACTATCACACACACACCATCAATAACAAATGAGGTGACGGCGTAGCTTGGATTTGCGGATCCTGCTTTGAAGAGAGACACACGCTGGGCAGAGGGATCCTATTTGTCACGGCACAAGAGCTGCGTTCATGTCCGGCGCCACAATCTACAGTGTAACGGGGGAAAACAACTTTTTTCAAGTGTAGCTCATAAAAAATAAACAAACAAACCAAGAAACAAACAAATTAATAAATACATAAAACCGAAAGGGCAAGGTAAGGGAGACGGCAGAATGAGTGAAAGCCATCTATCCACTGCGAGGATGACGAGCGATCGGTTCACGCGAGGGAGAGGCTAATTGAACGCCAACATCCAAATCCTCTTGATGGGTAATGTCCTCCATTATTCACCCTCCTTGGGCTCTGTGACACACGCGCACACGCACACGCACACACACACACACACACACACACACACACTCACACACACACACACACACACCCACCCTCTTATTTTTCCTGAGTGTGTTGGGTGGGGCTGTGACAGCTCACAAGGATCTCCGCAGGGCGGAGATGAATTGGGGGGGGGGGGGTATAAATACAGCGGTAGATGGAGTCCGCCGCCGTACGGAGCCTCCGTCCCGTCACGCTGAGGTATTGGAGGCCTGAGCTCGGGAAAAGGTCGCTCGCTCGGGGGATGAGGAGATGAAGCAATTCGTTAGGGCCGCATGTCTAAAAAAACCTCTGTGGGCACCTCTGAGCCGACACCCGGGGGCGGGTCCCTCCGTCCTACCGCGCTGGCTAATGAGTAGACAGTGGCTGCTTTATGTGCAGGACGGGGAGACACATCCCTGACATAAATGGCAGGAAATTAAGCCGACTGCTCCGTCCCTGAATGGCAGGTGTATCTCCGGAAAAAGTCGGAAAACTGAGCTATGGCCGGTAATTGCTCCGAGGTGCAGTCCGTCTGCCGTCAGACGGAGAGATTTCGCCGGCCGGGCGGAAAAACGAAGTGCGGGGCGGCGCTGGGAAAAGGTCGCGGGGCTCGAGGGCGGCGCGGAGACGGAGTCATTTGTTGAGGGACCTATATTCGCGAGACGTCCGCGGGCGCCGCCGCGGCGGCAGCCGCCCGCGGGGCCCTTTGAGTCAGCGGCAGGACGTAGGCCGAGGGATCGGGGGCGCGGTGGAAACCGGCCCAAGACGAAGAAGAGGAACGAGAGCGCGCTCATTAGGAACTAACGAGCTCACGGTCGAAAACTGCACCCAGAGGTATCCCTCGTCATACGCAATATCTGCTCGTCTTCGTTTGAAAGTGAAGGGAAAAAAAAAAAAAAATGCAAATTCAATGAGACGTGGTACTGAATGTTCCCCTGTCCCCATCAACTTTGGAACATAACACAACGAAAACGAAATGGAGACCTCAGTAGCTTCATGTTTGCCCAGATCGATTTATTTGACATGTATATTAAGACAAAATGACTTATAAAGATGGACATATTTTGAAGCTTTTTGGTGTCGCAGAAAATTCACACTGCGTTCCCTGAATTGGGTGGCAGCTCATTATAGATGTTGGTAGGTTTGCTCAAAAAAAAAAAAAGAAAAAAAAAAAAAGGTTATTTGGTAATTCACCATTACAAATTTACAGGACTGGCTAAATTGGAAGAAAAGCAACTTGGCAAATAGAATATCGACCAACTAAGCACATAACTGAAGTAAAAACAAGTAACAACAGTAGTGAAAATAACAGGAGAAAATACTCAAGGTAACCAATTACCTTCAGTTGTGCATAACCAAGCAGAGACCTGTACTTTTCTACAGGACCATTGAAACGGTCGTAAACAAAACAAAAAAACAAAAACATCTGAGGTAAGTTTTCCAGAGGAGCCTTCTCGCCTGTATGCCACCCGTCTATCGATACAGGGTAATCTACTCTCTAATCATTCAATCACCCCGCTATTTCCCTCAGACAATGGACTCTCCCCGGGTCCCTTGAGGGAGATGACAGCGCCCCATTTAGAAGATACGGAGGCGGCGCTATCTGGTGGAAGGTGCCAACAAAAACCTCCGTGGGAGCGGGGGGAGGGATTCTCCTGGGGCAGGAGCCCCTTTTGTTCTTCCGCTTCCCCTGGGAGCGGGGAAGGCTAAATTGGAGGTGTCACCTCCCCGCGAAACCCCGGCGGGGGTAAGGTGACGGCAGGGCGGACGGGGACGGCAGAGAGGGCGGGCGTGAACTCGGCGGCACGACCCTCTATCGCCATATCGCAGGGGCCATTTGATCCGGCGCGAGGCGCAATCGCAGGTCGTCCATCATCTCATTGGTCAGCCGAGAGCGGGGGGCTGCGGGTCTTTTGTGCGCGGGGGAGATTGTGGATAGAAGGGTGAAAGCTGCCACTTCCCCGATCAGGAGGTGTGATGGGACGCATCGAAGGGGACAATGAGCCCCGGGCAGAGGCAAGAAGAGACCCCGCCCTGTGCACTGGGCTCAGTTGCCAGCAGCTGCCTGCAGGACACGGGCCAACGTTCTGCTGGGGTTGGTGCACAGTTCTCCACCCCAGTAAAAGCTGACGGGGTGAGAAGGGCTTTTCACCGATCAGGACATCAGGGCGGCGCACGGCGAAGACAAACAAGCACTTAATCGCAGGGTGTCAGTATCAAGGGCTTTGTTTTGAATATTGCACAGATCAGTACAAGCTCGACGCGGTTGTTTGCAAGCGTTTGACCGCTGCACAACATTTGTCGCGGGCTGCGTCGCCGGAAACGCCAGCGTGCACGGGCGCCGAAAATTGAGGTAATGAAAAATCCTATTCATTTGAAGGCCACTGTCGGGTCCACACGTGAATAAAAAAACCGAGCCTCTAATAAATGGCATGGGCGCAGTCGACAGGAACTAATAAAGGCCTGCCTCAAATACGGACCGTGGGAAAAACAAGGATGGATAACCTCCTGGTGCCTGTTATATAATGTGTTTGCCAGTAAAGCAGAGCGTAGATTTCCACCGCTGGAAATTGATAAATCCATAATCATGCGATTTTCAACAATTGGCTGTTCTGAATTACTCGTTGTGTTGAACGTTAAACTGACTCAGAGAACTGGAGTGGATTTTTTCCCCCTCCTCCAGACGGCGGGCTGCGCTGGCTCCAGGGCCGGTTTCGCCGTGTTTTTATTTGGGATGTATTTGTTTTTTGTTACTATAATTTATACTTGTATGAAATTAACATTTTAGACCCAGCCGAGGGACGCTCCTCCTGGGATCAGGACGGTGTATGCGTAACGGAGAGGGAGAGCGATCTCCGGTCCACCGTGCGTCCTGGCCGTTCCCATGTCTCAAAAAACCCCCCAAAAAAAACAAAAACGCTGTGTTTTTATTTTAGACGTGTTTATTTTGAGGAGCACGGCACCCAGACGGAAGTTTGGTTTGGTTTGAGATATAAAAGCCTGCCTCTAATAAAAGCCTGGTGCCCTCTGCAGTTGAGGTAAATAAAAGCCCCGGTCACTATTTGAGGAAATACAGTGTAACTTGTCTTAACATTGCTATTATTTTTATGTTACGATTATTTAGGACTGACAACATATGTGGCTTGCGATCCTAACGTTACCTGCTGCATGGCTGTTGACACATCGCCAAGGGCAACGGCGCTGAGGCCAGCCGAACTGCTGCTGCGAGGGGCGTCGTGCTTCCAAAGGAATCTAATTCAGGGAGCCTTGCCTCTTTTCCCGACGCCGCTTTTATGTTTGAATGCTGCGACCGCTCTAGCGGCTCGGAGATGTGCTCGGCGCGCTTCAGTCGGTCTCCGACGTTGAGAGGGTGCGTGCCTGAACTAGTTCTATCGTATCGTCTGGCGACACCATCAAATAGGGACCTGACATTGGACAACGTCAACGTTGATATTACCCGGCGATCACTGTTGCATATCTGTATATGACAAAAATACCAGAGAAAATAAGAAGTTATTCATTCAATTATTCATAAAGTTGTTTTTTTTTTGGTTTATTTATAGTTTTTATAGTTTATGTCGTATAAGTATATATGTATAACATTTTGTTATAGATTGCTACAGACTATTTTACCAAAAACAATTAGCAACAGCATTGTAAATTTAATGTGAATGAACAGCAATCTGAATCACCCACAAGGGCCCGTTCTCTACCCAACATATTGGAGGGCCCCCAAAAACCAAACTGCCTGTATTTACGCCCCTGCGCGCGCACGCGCGCACACACACAACACGAGGACAGACCATGAGCATCAGTCACTATGTGAGGAGGTGATGGTAAAGGAGGGCAAAGAGGAGGAGACACACACACACACACGGTAAAATCAAAACACACCACAGAACAAGAACAAGCCCCCCTCCCCACCACCACATCCCGCAACTGCCACTGATTTATCTGATTAGAGTCCTGGGTAATTAATTAGAAACTCAATTACCCAAACCGTACTTCAGCAGTCTCAACTCATTAGCGGGTAAAAAGCCTCACCCCTCGCACGTCCCTGACTCGCAGGAGATGGACGAGACGGAGAGAGGAAGTGTGTCCGTGCGTTCTGATCGGTCCACACTCGCTACTCAAACACATCGTCGGCATACAACCCCCACCCCCCCCCCCCCCGTTGAAAAAAACAACAACCACGCTGCAGCCGTGGAAGCGACCCCGCCCGGCGCGCAACCACAACTCCGGCGTCCCGCTGAGACCGCGCCTCGCCGGGACGCAAGAGGCTGTGATCTGAGGATGCTCCTGATTGACGCCTGCATTCCTCGCTTTAATTATTTCTCATACTAAAAAGGGGAAAATAAGGTGTGTGTGTGTGTGTGTGTGTGTATGGGTGGGGGTCGGCGGGGGTGTGTGTGTGTGTGTGTGTGTGTGTGCACGGGGGGCTGCCAAATCCCCCCCTGGTCCCACAGAGTGGGGGAAAAAAATATCTAATTTCAAGGGGTTAGTGTGCATGACAAAAATGTCATCACGGGCCAAAATGGCTCCAAGCGGTGACAACCTTTCCCAGGGAAATGATATTTTTCCAATTGGGTGGAGGGCGGATCGTGTCGCTCTCGTTAAGGCCCTGATAGCAGGTCTTTAATATTCACCGTCTTAATTAGGGGCCACAGTTAATTTCATTAAATTCTTTGGCTGCTAAATGAAGCAGATTATGAGACATCTTTTATTGCGAAGCGTGAAATTACAGCCTGCCCGCTGCCAATGGCGGAGCGAGACTAATGAATTACAGGGTAAATAACACCCAAATTAACCATCCAATTTACCTCCTTACAAAGTGTCCCGACACCGAGGGGTCGGTCAAGTGGGTGGGGGGACGACAAGGGGTGAGGGGAGACTTGTCAAAACCAGCCAGCGCCGGGGTCGACAGGAACCGCGACGGGAAGGCGAGCCAGAACAATGACACGTCTATTTACTATTTACCTCCAGCAGAGCAAACCAGGTCCCTTATATGCAGTAAATGTGTGTGTGTGAAAAAAAAAAAAAAAATATATATATATATATATATTTATTCACACACATACACACAGATTTTTACGATATACACCGATCAGCCACAACATTAAAACCACCAGTCATAATCACTAATATTGTGTAGCTCCTCCTCGTGCTGCAGGTACTGAAGGTTGGTAGGTAGTAACCACTTCATACTGGGAACACCCAACAAGACCTGTGGTTGTGGAGATGCTCTGACCCAGTCGTCCAGCATCACAATGTGCTCCTTGTCAAAGTGGCTCAGATCCTGACCACGCCCATTTCGCCCATTTGGACCACGCCCATGTTTCCTGCTTCCAACACATCAACTTCAACAACTGACTGTTCACTTGCTGCTAATATATGCCACCCCTTGACAGGTGCCACTGCAACCAGATGATCAAGGTTATTCACTGGGACTGAACAATATTAAATTCTCTAATAAATTCTCTACACAGCTTGGGCTTCTGTTTCTATCGGCAGCTGCTGGTCGTCCAACAGTATTAAAACAGTGGTTATTGTTTTCTGTCGCTCTGCGAAAGTGTGTCAGGCTTGATCGTCCTTTGCTAGATTAAAAGAATAATAATAATTTAAAAAAAAACAACAACAAAAAAAACAACAACAACCACAAGCAACGATATAAATAAATAAATAAATATAAATAACTAATACAAACATCTCCAGTATGTCCGGGGACCCCCAGTGGCCCAGGCTCCGACGTCTGGGTAAATTAACCCGTTGGAATGTGGGTTTTCAAAGAGCTTTGCTCTGGCGCTTGACAGGGGCATCTCTGCAGTAATTATCAGCTCATTAGGAGCTCGAGCAGATGTCGGAGGAGCCCGGTGCCGCAAACGGGCTCGGTAAATAAAGCTGGCCACATCCGCCGAACACTTGGCACTTCAAGGCGGACGTCCCCGGCTCTGTGAGGTGGCGGCGAAGCATCGCGGGAGTAGAGTCGAGTCGAGCTCCTACTCAACCTGCGCCTCCGTTTTGGGCCATTTTGATCTGTTTATGGGGTGAGTTGATGCTTGAGCCTTACACTGTACGTAGAGAAGAAAGGGCAAAACACTGCTACTGCTATGCTCAAATATCAAAAATATCCAAAACTAAAAAACTGAATATGGCCGACTTGATAATAATAATAAAAAGTGTTTTTTTCTTAAATCTTATTGAAATTAACAGCTGATAAACTTAGAATATTGTGTCACTACCGCCACACACAGTAAATACCTGAATCTGTTAACCTTAGCCACAGTTAATACACTCTTACTATCATTCTATCTATTTTGATTTATTTCCCAAACCTTTGTTGTTCATCATCTTTACCGATGTTCTTGTTATAATTATTTATTAATATACACACCAACTGACACAAATTTAAAGACGTCATCTTAATGCACCAACACACGCATGTCTGAGAGGGAGCGAGAGACGGGTGCTGCAATAGATGTTGGCACAGCCACAGCCACGCGGACGGCCAAAAGTGATCAACAGCCTCCGCCCATTCTTTAACATGGAAGCAGACGTTGTGACATGTATCGACGCTGTGTATAATACCTCACGATTATCAAGAGAATTAATTGTTCCGTGTAATCCATTATGCTATAATGACGCTTTCGTCCAAAGCAATGTGCGTTTTATTATATATATATATATATATATATATATATATATATATATATATACTTTTTTTTAGCCCCCAGATGATTTCCACATCAGAAGAATGGAAAGGTTTTCTATATTATTAATCGCGCATTTTTTTTGTGTGTCTGCAGTGGAGTGGGTATAATTACACATACAGCGGAGTTTTGTTGAGCGCACCAGAGAGACAAAAGGTGAGCGTCGAAGGAGGGCAGCATTCGCCCAACTAGCTCATTAAAATCAAGCGTAGACCTAGTGGTAAAGGGAAGAGCGCTCACACACACAAAAGGCTGCTAATGGGGAGACGGGACTTACCGTGTTTCCTCAAATAGTGACCAGGGCCTTTATTTCCCACAACTGCAGAGGGCACCAGGCCTTCATTGGAAGCAGGCTTATAGAGGCAGGCTTTTAATTGAATCTAATTCCCCCCGTTTAATTTTCACGTATATTTGATCATATTTTAGTATCAATTTTAAATCAATCTTCCGTCTGGGAGACATGCAATGCAAACACACGTATGGTGAAAAAAAGAGACTAGTAGCTACCCTATAAGTCACATTTATGGTGGTAGCCGACAGGGAAACGACAGTTTTCCAAGTTCGCCTTGAACGCACCACTTCCTGTTTGGAGCGCTGGAGAGCACTCAGAGCGGGGCATTTGCCCAAGAAGCGATCTGCTACGCAGCAGTAGGAACTGGAGTAAATTAAATACATCTACAATAAAACACACTGTTTTTATTTGCTTTGTTTGGGAGCGGTGCTCCACACCGGAGCAGCGCCACAGCTCCGATCAGTTTTTCACCGTTTTTTTCTTTAGGCAGGCTTTTATTTGTCTGTGCAGACCACACCCCTGGCATTAATTAGAGGCTCGTTTTAGATTTGAGGAAATACGGTATATCTAAAAGGTTTACAATTAGACACAAACTTGTACACGCCACCTTATACAAGCGACTGGTTTCTGAAAACACAGATGCAAGCAGACACATACACCGATCAGCCACAAAAATTAAAACCACTGTGAGTGAAGTGAATGACATTGCTCATGTCGTTCCGTGAACTTGATGTGTTGGAGGCGAGGAAAAATGAAGTGAATGGTGCTATGATAGAAAGGTGTAGAACACACAGTGCATGGCAGCTTGCTGCGTATGGGAGCGCTCAGCGTGTCCATGTTGACCCCTGTCCACCCCTGAAAGCTCCTACAATGGACCCGTGAGCGTCAGAACTGGACCATGGAGCAATGGAAGAAGGTGGCCTGGTCTGATGAATCACGTTTTCTTAAGCCTGCTTCCAATAAAGGCCTGGTACCCTCTTGCAGCCGATGTAAATAAAGGCCCCACTCACTATTTGAGGAAATACGGTTGTGCACGCACACACACAACCAAACAAACACAAATCAACAAACAAACGCGATAGAGATAGAGAAAGGGAACTTATATGTTAAACATTTTATACACACTTCACTTGCTGTCTCCTAAATACCTTGTTTTCTGTATTTGATGACAACATTCTCCTCACACACCACTACTTGCAGTCTCTCTCTCTCTCTCTCTCTCTCTCTCTCTCTCTCTCTCTCTCTCTCTCTCTCTCTCTCTCTCTCTCTCTCTCTCTCTCTCTCTCTCTCTCTCTCTCTCTCTCTCTCTCTCTCTCTCTCTCTCTCTCTCTCTCTCTCTCTCTCTCTTTCTCCCCGGCTCACTGACTCTAATTAGGGAGCAGGTCTGCAGTGTGGCAAATTGCCCACACTGATGGAAAGCTAGAAAGACCAAGGGGGGGAGGCGAGAAAAAGACAGAGGGATTGAGAAAGAGAGAGAGAGAGACCACAGGGAATGATTCAATCAATTTGCTTCCTCTTCTGCGGAGCGAAGCTCTGGACTGTGCCTCTAAGCTCCGCCTGTTCAGCTTGATTTTCATCCAATTCGTGTGTGTGTGTGTGGATCACGATACTGCTGTAGAGTCAATGCGCGTGCACGCACACACGCACGGTCGGTCGGTCCCCGATGCCATGAAATTATGAAAAATGGAAGCCACCGCCGTAGCCACAACTGCGGGACAGAAACACCAGTCAGGTCCCTCCATCTCCGTTCCTCTCCCTCTCTCGGCCGCCCAATCAGGCGTTCGTTAGGGCCATTTCCGACGACGGCGCCAGGGGATGTGATTAGCGCCCGCTAATTGCCCGATTTTCCAGCGACAACGTGCGGGGGCACCCCTGCTCCTGCCCCTCTCGCCGCCACTTGGACACAGGGGGATCTTGTTGTAACAAATTAACGGGCCATTCAGACGCTCCGGCGGGAGACGGAAGGAGGGAGGGAGGGGGTTGCGGGGGGTGTATTGTCGTACACACTCAAACATCCCCCCCCCCCCCCCCCCCAACCCCTTCTTCTTCTTTTGCCTTGATAAAACCCCTCAAACACCCCACACACACAGCTGAGGCCCCTATCAAAGGGCTGGGACTGCGCACGAGAACAGAGAGCGAGAGAGAGGGAGAATAGGGCGTCGCTTTGAAAGGAAGACAAGAGCACAGGGAAACGGACATGGAGACGGAGGAAGTAGAGACACCGACGGGAGGAAGGAGAAAGGGAGAGCGCTCCTCAGCGTCTCCCCGGCGTGTTTTAAGCGCCTGGCTTTGGAAACGCCAGTTTGTTCCCCGCGAGGCGGCGACGCACCCGGCCCTCTGACTCTCTCCCGGGGAAGAGGCAGAGGAGGGGATGGAGAGAGAGAAGTATAAAGAATGGAGAGAAGCGAGAGAGAGAGAGAGAGAGAGAGAGAGAGAGAGACGGGGGGCATCAGAGTACGCTGCTCTCACTGGCTCTCCTAATGGTCTCATTTGAATCCCCCGGATAATCCAGCATTGTAATTGATGTCAAGTGTGTGATTTTGTTGTTAATCAAGGCTAGGAATTCATTCACGCAGCGAGAGAGAGAGAGAGAGAGAGAGAGAGAGAGAATATCCGTCTCTGGTGTCTTTGCTCTGGACCTCATCAATCACCTCCAACAGTTTGGTGACAGGAGTAACCGTAGTGACAGGAATTGGCCTCACCATTTGGTATTATGATGAAATCAAGTGTCTGAGGGACTGAGTATAGCAATTCAATCTTATAATTCCTGAAACTTTTGACAATAAATGATGGTCGCACCAAGCTCCTCTTCCCTTCGGAAGGTGTGAAATGAAAAAAATGTGAGGGTGGTATGGTTTAAGCAGCCACACCTGTCTTGGGTCTAGGTAATGAGCCCAGGATCAGGGTGGCTGTACGCCTGTTGCCCGTTAGACCAATCAACGAAAAACAGGTAAAACCCCCGACCGCCGCCCACACACACAAGAGAGGAGCCCTTGTCATGACATGCCCACGCTCTGCAATAAAGCTGGTGTGTTTTCAACCGCATCACCTGTGTCGGAGGGCCTGGAAAACGCCAGCCAGGTGGCACGTGGCAGGCAAAACTGCCACAAACATTACAATTACAATTAATAGTTAAGTATCAACTGCACTTACTACCACCGTCTGCAAATTGGAGACTAACCCTAACCCTTTTTGGCAAGTGGACACAATTTGCTTTGATATCCAACCTTCCATACCCCGACCTTAACCACACCTCACACCCCTCTCCCTAACCTTCTCTAACCTAATACATTTAACTCCCTCAAATTCAGATCACTGATTAACACTGACTCCATTAAAACAACCGATATAAGCGTCACACGATGCAGTTTGGTGGTAACTTTGGACGAGTTGATAGCAGGCTAAGTATCAACATCGAATTTTAACTGGACTTCAACTCACAGTCTGTTTATACCGATATATGAAGATTTGGACTGTCCAAGTGAAGACGCAGGACCCACCTGTTTGATGGGGATGGCTCTGCCGCTGCCGATGCTGTCCGCCCGGTTCTCCAGGCCTTTCTTCTCCTTGTCGGTTTCGCTGGCCTTCCGAGACTGTGGGGCAGCGTGACCACAGTTAGCGACGCGCGCGGCTGAGCGCTACGGCGGGTCTGCGAGCACCCCGTATAAACAGTATGTGTGCGTGCGACTCACGGTGAAGAGGTTGGAGCGACGTTTGGACTGCTTGCGGACAGGAGTGGGAGTGTTGGTGGCCTGCGGGACGTCGATACGCAACTCCTTCTGACTGGTGCTGGGAGTGGAAGGTACCGAGGAGGAGTAGTCACTGAGACTGCCTCCGCCGTTGCTGGTCTGAGGAGAGGAGACGATTTCAGAAAATACGTTATTCTACAATCCGGCAAACAGGCCAGTTTTGAGGCTGCTGAAAAACGAGGACAATCTGGGAAATGCTTCTGTTTGTGAATTTTGTTTTCACCTTCAGTTGTAAAAGTATTGGCTGTGAGGTCATTATATCCAATATACAGTATTCATAAGGAAAACAAAATTATCACCAGTGGTGTAAAGTAAGGAAGTAAAAGTACTTTGTTACTGTACTTTTAAGTACCTTCTGGGAGCATCTGTACTTTACTTGCGTTACTATATTTACTATATCAAAGTATACTTTTATCCCATACAATTTCAGAACAGCAAAGTGTGGGAAAACCTTTAGAGCGCCACAATAGTGTAATAGGAAGTCTCCGTGGCCTTTTGAGTTACTGCAGCTAAATCTCTCCGTCAGTTATTCACACAGTGGCCGTCTTTCAACGAGGCTAATGACATCATATGCGAGTGTGGTGTGGGGATGCTGTGGTGTAAGCAGCCACACCTGTCTTGGGACCATGCAATTGGGCCCAGGATTGGGTGGCTGTACGCCTGTTGCTCATCAGAGCAATCAACAAGCAACAGGCAAAAGATTCAGATTTTCATTCAATAGTATGTTCAAAAACATTGACTATTAAATACATTTTTCATTGTCGTCTGATCATTTTGAGTTTTTTGTCAGAAACCAAATTTCTTACCACTTGGTCTCATTGGGTACATCTGCTGCACGTCAATGACTTGATACATCACATGATCTGATCACGCTCCCATGATAGGACAGCTGCACATACCGACTACCACTGCAATTTTCAGTTACCACGAAAGTGAGATTGCTGTGTGTTTATTATTGTTAATTATTCACTATGGAACAATAACAGAACATGAAGTCCCTGAGTTCCAGTAAAATTCAACATGGAATGGTCACTGAGAACACAAGGGCCAAATGATGAATGATGGTGATAGCTAGACAACTGGGTCAGAGCCTCTCCAAAACAGCAGGTCTTGTGGGGTGTTCCCGGTATGCAGTGGTTAGCGCCTACCAAAAGTGGTCCAAGGAAGGACAACGGGTGAACCGACAAATGCGTCATGGGAGCCCAAGGCTCATGATGCACGTGGGGAGCAAAGGCTAGTCCGTCTGCTCCGATCCCACAGAAGAGCTACTGTAGAACAAATTGCTGAAAAGGTTAATGTTGGCTATGATAGAAAGGTGTCAGAGCACACGGTGCAAGGCAGCTTGCTGTGTACAGTATGGGGATGCGTAGCCGCAGACCAGTCGGGGTGCCCATGCTGACCCCGGTCCACTGCCAAATGCGACTGCAACGGGCACGTGAGTGTCAGAACTGTTTCCATGGGGGCGCCACCTCACAGCTCACAGGACTTAAAAGGATCTGCTGCTAACATCTTGGTGCCAGATACCACAGGACACCTTCAGAGGTCTTGCGGAGTCCATGCCTCCACAGGTCAGAGCAATTTTAGCACAGGAGGGGGACCTACACAATATTAGGTACGTAGTTTTATTGTTGTGGCTGATCGGTGGCTGATTTGCAGTTTTTCACCCCAGGCGTTATTGAAATGTGAGCTTCCCAATTTCGAAAAGGCGATTTCATGGCTTGAATGTTTGCCCTATTGCACGGCACTTAAAAGCCCACCGAGAAATTGCTGCAGAGTGGTGCGTTCCTGAATAGTAAAGTGTTGGGTGAGGTTGTGCTATGAACGGTTATAAATGAGGGGAACCAAAATTCGAATAAAGCCTGGGTTAAAAATAGACGCTCCCTTTAGTTTCCCCAGTCTTTAGTCTTCCCAAATTGCAAATACAGACGGACAGAGAGCCATGTTGTGGGGAGCCCCGGGAAGATAAACGGGGCTCTGGTGGGACGCTGCCTGGCTGTACAGAGCAGCTGAATGATGCCTTTTTAATGAGAAATCAATGCGGGATCGAGTGCCGCGGTGATTGAAAAGAAGCCTGGGTTAGCGGCTAACAACCAGAGATGGAAACCAACAAAGAGATTGGGAAGACACAGTGTTATTCCTGTGTGTGTGTCTGTGTGAGTGAGTGAGAGGTTTATTAGCATGAATGTTTTTTGTGGTTTAGTCTCCGTGCTTGGGGGTGTGCATGAAGGCGTGCGTGTCCCAGAATCCCACTCGAGTGTCACTTACTTAAGAATGGAGAGCTTCAAATTGTCCATTAAAAAACAACAGTTAAACTGGGTTGCTGGCAGGTCTGTTTTGTGTCACATTTGGACAACAAAGCTGTTTTTGCTTGTTTGTATGTGTGTGTGTGTGTGTGTGTGTGTGTGTGTGTGTGTGTGTGTGTGTGTGTGTGTGTGTGTGTGTGTGTGTGTGTGTGTGTGTGTGTGTGCGCTCCTGTGAGCTTCACCTGCGTGATGTGGACAGCAGACACCGGATTTGAGCAAACTGAGGTGTGACTGGGGGAGTTTGGGAGCGACTTGCAGGGTCCGATGGAGAGCTGCTGCTTCTTCCTGCTGGCCACAATCTTCTGGGCAACTGCAACACACAATCCACAATAATAATAATAATAATAACAATAACACAAAATCCTCTGTAAAAGGGGAGCTGTTATGCTCCAAGTTAATATAGGTCTCTGAGGTCCCAAAACATGTTTTTCTTTGAGTTTTTTGCTGAAAATACCTCTCAGATTATGCACCCCAGCCATTCTAACACGCCTCTACCATCCTGTTCCAGGACCATGGGGTTTGAGCATGACTTCCGGGTTCTGTTGTTTTTAGTCGGTAAACTTTCACTGATTTCATCAGTCCACCGAAATGTGTTCCTGAACAAATTCGAGGCGAGAAATCAGCAATCCAGCTGCTGAATCTTCACTCGTATTAGATCTACAAGGCCTAAATGTATTCCATTTATTTTACTTTTGTCGCCGTGCTTCACACCGTACGCAGGGATTTCTCGTTACATGTCAGCGAAAATGAAATAAAAGGCCGATTAGGAGGCCCAAGAGCGTGCAAGAGACAGACGGTCAAAGCGAGAGAGTCCATTAGTCCTAATAATGCTGAGCTCGACCGCCCGACCGGCCTCCTCATTCGGACATTTTTCTGCCCTGCTGGACACATGCCGACGCCCCCTGATAAACACGAAACACTCACCAAACACTATTGCACCATCATTAGAGTGCTGAGGTGGACGGTGGTGACGAGCAGAGATGCTGAAGCCTTCCTCTCTCGTAAATATTCACTTCCAGAACGCGCTGGGAATCTTTCTCTGCGGACCAGAAGTTCCGCTGTAGCCAGGAGGGAGTTAACTTCGCGCCTGCAGTTGAAGAGTCCATTATCGCGGTTCCAATAAACACGGGCGTGGTTCACGCGGTCGCCGATGAAGCCATTGTTTTAATTGGGCTCGTTAAAGACCCCCGGGTTGGTTAATGAGTGAGCCAGTCGTAAACATTTACCTTCAGGTGAAAAGAGCCGGCACCAAGGGCACGGCGTGGGGGATTCATTCGCTTGTACGGCATTAAAAAAAATAAAAAATAAAAAACACATACAACTCCATAAAACACAACACCGACGAGGAGAAAAGGTTGCTCTCGGACGAAAACGTTGGGCACAAATTAACGGGTCGGATCATGCAAGGTTCCCGTGAGCCCCTAACTTAAGCGAAGTTCATATTGCAATACATTGTGAAGACGAGACGAAACAGTTTTAGCTTTTAACAAGTCAATGGAATCCGGGCCCTGCCAAGTAGCTTATCAGATAAGACTCGTCGGCCTTTATATGGAGGGGATTACAACGGCGTGAGGGTCAAAATAGGAACAGAATCATTAATAAAAATTGAACTGACAGCCACCATATCCTGCCGTGTAACATCGTTTTTCCAAGGGGAACCTTGGGATTTTACTGCAGTCCCCAGAGCGCCAGAGATTGGTGGAGGGGCGACAAGTGAGTTCCAAGCCGACCAATAGGAACCGACCTTCCTGTTACATGTTGGGCTCTCACACCCAGTGCCTAACAGGGCTGTATATTACTTTAAGTGTTAAGGGCAGTTATGATAAGGCCGCGCTAAATATTTAAACTGCGCGGCTAATGCAATTTATCCATCAATCCCTGTTCCCCTCTGAGAGGCTGCCGTTTATTCTAATGCAAACGTCTCCACTTCCGTCAGATTTACGGCGGGGCAGCTCCTCCGAGGGGGGGGGCTGGGGCGGACGAGGGCGTGCGAGAGGGGAGGCTAGCGCGACCGCGACGCGGCCCATTCCACCGCTGCGCTGCTCGCGAGGATCAGTCGGATGTCTTGTGTCCTTTCTTCCTTGAACCTGATAACTGCAGCGTTGGTGCCCGCCCTGTGAGAATGGCTGTCCCGCTCGCGGTAAAACCTCAGCTGTTCCATCTCGCAGTCAACTCCGCGCGAGTTATATCATTTGTAGGCAGAGTTCAACTGCCCGTTTGGTTGATTTTGTTATTTCAGCATCGCCGAAATGGCCTGTAAGGTCTGAAAGCAGCCATTTTTTCCTGTCGGTGTAAAGTGATCTGCGCCACTAGCATTGCGACGTCGCGGTTCCAGTGGCGATGCGAGCCACCGCAGTGCGAGCGGACGACGTCTCGGCCCGAGTTGAGGGCTCGTTAAGAACAGTCTCGCCGCCGTCTGCCGGGGAGCAGGAGGAGGACGGAGGACGGGCCACAAAAGGGAGGCAGAATAAGAAGCCCGCAATTAAAGCGGAGCAGGAAAAAAAAAAAAAAAAAAAGGACAGGGCAGGTACACGGACGACAGAGAATTCGATGTGAGGCGCCCCCCCCCCCCGCGCAAAGACATGAGAGACAACCTCACCGCGTCGCAGCGCTTCCGAGATGGTGTCCAGACTTCAAGTGAGCAGACTTCCATTAAAGTCACATCAAGCGCAAATCCCCCGTCCGAGCATACAACCCCTCAGCCACTTGAAGCCGTCCAAATATTAGTGCTGCCGCCTTGCGGCGCGTCAAAGGCAGGGAGAGATGAAGAGAAGGGGCGGACCGGCGAGGTTTCTGGGACGGCGGAGAACAGAGACGACATCTTGACCCAGTGTCACGGGAAAACAGTCCTGTGTGCGCCTGGAGGCCAGAGGTCTGCCTGCCCCGTCATACCAGGGGATGTGGGGTGTGTAGGTCACAGGGGTGATTGAACCGCCGTAAGGCGTTTCCGCCTTTATATTTTTATTCTAATTACCTAAATTAATACGAATTATAGGACAACAAAGCAAAGTGGATCAAAAATGAATGAATCAAGGTTTTTTCCACAATAGAGTATCGACGCAGCGGTGCCAAGCATCGATACTATTAATACGTTTATTTCTAAGAGCCGTTCAGGACCGGGGAAACAGAGCCACCACCCGGAGCCGGCGGCGTCCACCGGGCACCTCCACCCGGCCCCCACCGAGCTGCGAAACGGTGACGCCACCCTGTTAGAAGGACAATAACACGGATAAATATGAACGGTATTCGTAATATTAATCCAGCCGGGGCTGAGGGGAGCAGCGGGGGAGACGAAGCGTCGCACCGGGCAGGCGGTTGGACGCTCACCTGGTACCGACCGAAATAGCACCGACACCTGGGATGTAACCCGACGGTTAAACCTGGAGACACCGTAAAATTAGATGTTTCTATCTTATTTTATTTATTATTTGAGCTTGAGGAAATGACTTGGCCTCGATTTTGTTTGACAATGTACTGCCCCAGGGAAAATTGTGATAAACAATATTATTGTCATATGAAACCATTTTTTGCCACTGATATAATGATAATATAATAGCATAATATTACAAGTACATCCATTCAAACAGCAATATTTAATTAGAAATAATTAATTCTTAAGAATATTCAGACATTGTAATGTGAAAAAATAATTAAAATATCCTAAATAAATAAAAACATAAAATAAAATCATACAACCAAATCCATACATAAAATGGACTCTCAGGCTTGAGTAACACGTTACGTGTGTGTGTGTGTGTGTGTGTGTGTGACACAGAGCAGACCTGAGGACAGAAGCAGCGCCGCCGGAAACGACTGCAAAACGTGTCTCAGCAAAGTTTTATTTTTTTCCCCTGTTCATTGGGCTCGGTTACATCCATTTGTAAATTGGTTTAATGTTTACATTACATGTAGTTGTGAATTGTGACACATAATCCTCCGTAACGTGTTTTTATTACCCTTTATTTGATTTTGGCTACATTACGTCATTTACCTGGCACTATTGAATACTCAAACCGCGATTTCAGAGGGTTCTTCTGTCGCCGAGGTACTTTTATTTTATTTTTTTAGGTTTTGTCACGTCGGTGCTCGGAGTAGCGGCGTCGCTCCCGGCTTTTCTGTTTGCCGCCGCGTCAACAAGCACGCATGCGCACACAACGGGCGATTATGGCGATCAGAAAAATGATCAAGGTCATGTCCACGTATCGTAGCATAAGTCGATAGAGTAATTATCGCGACAGGCCTCACAATGAATGAGACACAAACAAGATTCCAGGTTCCTTTATTGTTGCAGCAAATATGTGTTTCAGAGGTGATAAAGTACATAACAGTAGCGTAGTGTTTAGAACGGGGATATGATGGCATGAGTGCTTGGTTATTTATGATTTATTATCGAGATTGTCATGAAATTAACAGTAACGGTAAACAAAAGTAAAGTCAAAAGGAATAAAAACCCACATGGCCTGCTCACCGAAACTTTGCTTCTCATGGATATGATTTGGATTGTGGTGTTAAAGCTAAGATAATAATGTTAAACCGAACGTGACGCTGCGACACAGACTTTCTCAAAGGGAGCGACAGGCAAAATTATGAAATATAATCTTTTTAAATGTGCATATATATTTTAAATAAAATGACAATTCTTTTTTCTTTTTGAAGAAAATAACGCACAGGTGGAGGCAGAGAGGAGGGGTTGAAGACGATCGCAATGACTTAATCACAGCTTGGCCGCGCGTAACGCCCCCAACCCCCCCCCCCCCGCCGGTTCTAAATTTGAGCATTAAAGATTTGAATATATTAGAATGTTCAAAATAAATCATACGAATGCAAATGGGATGGAGGAATACCTGCAGCCATAATCGGTTTCAAGGTAAACAAAAAACAAAAAAAACAACAACAAAAAAAAAAGTTAAGGTTCGGGCGCAGCTCGGACGGCTACAGCACGTGACCAGGATTCAAGCTCTCTGCTGCCACCCGATGTCGACAGAGGCTCCTTGGGCGGCGGGGAAGGAATCTTATGGAACCGGATTCACCCGAAAAATAAAGACTAACGAGCTGGAAGGAAATTCAAGGCGCGGGGCAATATTTGCCGACCGCGGGGGAAAGGTCGGAGGAGGTCGCCGCCGTGCCCGGCATAGTACGACCCGAACAACCCCCGCCCTTCCAGGTCCGACTGATAAGATGAACAAACAAACCCTCGCCCCGCTAGAGGAGGAACGCACACGTTAGAGACGCAGCTTTTTCTTTTTTAAGCGTGGAGCCGCGTTACAAAAGTACTGATTCAGTCCGTGACTTCTACTTCAGCGCACAGAATTAAAGGGTTGGTTTCGGGGGCCGTTGGAACACCGTGATCGACGTAATGAATCTTTCTCAATCGGAGACATTTTTGAAGTGGTACACATTTAAAATGGCGCCGAGCACCGGGGCTTAGCATTGAGGGTCTTCTGTGGAACCCTATTGTATCCTGGCCCTCTCGCGCCGGCCGCCGTGAAATTCCCTCGGCGGGAGGACCGGTCTGGAGTCCGCCATGGACGCCACCCCCCCCCCCCCCCCCCAGGGAGGGCGCGGGCGGAATGGGAGCGACACGGTGCCCACCCCGATGCGATCCGAGCACCAAAACAGCCTGTTTTTATTTCAGGTGTAGTTTGTTTTATTTTACTCCGTTTCCTGATGTAGCCAAACAAGCACCGTGCTTAATGGGGGACGCTTTCTTCATCACTCCCTCCCTCGTCCCAACCGCACTTGGCCGTAAACCAACAGGTAATTCCCGCCGCGCGGCTGATGAACCGGGCGTTTCGACTCATCGTCATACGTTTGTGGACTTGGGCCGAGGGCTTTTCCGGCGTGGCTTCTCAGAGCGCCACGCGCTCGGCGCGGGAAGACAATACGTGACATGTGCATGACGAGACTGCGGAACCGCTTGCCGCTTTCTCCACTTCGGCGTGACCCCCGTCAGGCGTTAATCGGTCGCGGGCTCCCGATAACTAACATCCGCCCGCCGAGCGGCTGCACATTCCCGCCGGGCCCGAGCTCTCGTACGGATTCACCTCCCGTGCGTTGGGCGGCCGCTGCGGCCGGGGGGACGAAAACAATGACCTTCTTGCCTTGCTTGGCGCCAGGCGACCGCCACCCTTCATCCGTAGTGACAGCGCTCGGCGTTCCTGCATCTGTCTGAGCGCATCCCTCCGCGGCGCAGGTTGAATGAGGCTCCACGCTGGGCGGGCTAAACCCCCCCCCCCCCCGGACGCTGATCCCCTCTGACAGCACCTCAGAGCTGCTATCAAAACAATCGCCTGCTAATGTGTCTTAATAACCCGCCCGCCGCCGCTGCCAAGTCTGCCTCTCCAAGGGCGGAGGCACCCGCCTCTGTCCCTGCGACAGGCCGGGGAGCGATAGCGAGATAAACGTCCTCTGCGCTGGAGTGAATTTCACGCCAAGAATTAGTGGAATGACGCCACCTTTTTTTTTTTTTGTGTGCCGTTGAAGATCCAGACTTAGCGGAATCAAACAGCAACATCATAATAATAATAATAATAATCAAAGTAATATCACAAATAGGGTAAAAGAGCATAAACAGCTGTTTAACTGTAAAATACATCAGTTCATGTGATGGATGAGAAAATATGCTTTTGGACCGGCTCACGTCAATTTGCGAATTGTCACAAAACATGAAAAGCACAACGCATGATGAATAACATTAACACGAACAGTAATTAGTAATAGTAATAATGTCATTTATGAGGCTGTTTTAATATATGAAATATACAATAAGCACATTAAAACAGCACATTTAGCCTTGATAGTTTTGTAATTGATATCATTGTTTTTTAGTTTATATATTTTTATGCTCGATGGAAATAAAGGGACGCCGACCCGTTCACTTTGTTTTGCTGCCGATATAAAAAGTACGTTGTGCAGAGAAGCAGCTGTTACTGCTTCCTGTTCATCTCCCCTGCATCTCAAAGAAGGAGCCCTCTCCTGTTTTCCTTCCAGTGCGGTCGACGGATGACGGCGACGAGAGGTTGGGCTGTAGATCTGGTGGCACGCAGACTGTCTATAACAACAGGATTACAGTGCGAGGGTGTGTGTGCGTGTGTGTGTGTGTGCATGCGTGCGTGCGTGCGTGCATGTGTGTGTGTGGGAGGGGGGGCTAATTACTCCAATAACAGGAAGGGACAACCAAAACAGTCTTCATCAGTGTCCCTGAGAGGAAGATGGACCTCGACCGTGTGTGTGTGTGTGTGTGTGTGTGTGTGTGTGTGTGTGTGTGTGTGGGAGCTGCCTGAGCCCTGCTCACGGTGACACTCGGACACAGAGCAGACGAGAGGACAGAAGCGGCGCGACTTGTGGATAGAGAGAAATGCTACGATATAAATGTGTCCGTACTTAATGTCAGCCGTGTGCGTTTGCGGTCGCGTGTAGTGCAAGTTATGTTTTGAGTGTGTGTGTGCGCTTGTGTATCCTCGTGTGTGTGTGTGTGTGTGTGTGTGTGTGTGTGTGTGTGTGTCTGAAGAGGAGACAGGGGTTATCGCTGCTCGTTAGCGTGCGCTAACGAGCGCCGTGCCAGCGCGCTCTGACACCCAGGTGACTGGACACTGCTGCTGAGGAGGACAGGAAGGGGAGCTGGGGGTAGGGTGTGTGTGTGTGTGTGTGTGTGTCTGTGTGTGTGTGTGTGTGCGTGCCTGTGTGCGTGCCTGTGCGCGTGTGGGGCGCACGCTGCTGTAATTAGACTAATTAAATTAGCACGCTGATGGACGAGGGGGCCGCCGCGCTGTCAGGACCCCCACCTCCCCTACATCTCTCCTCGGAGACAGGCGTGCCCAGGACGGCCGCCGCACAACACCAAAACAGTCTGAACTGCCGTTCGTTATGTCGACTGGTTTAAATAAAAATCATTTAGTGCCGGAATTCTTCATGCTTACGCATACACACGTTAAAAACACTACGTTTTTGCAACACCGTATGTGTTGGAGTTTGTCTGTCGTTAGTTTTTCCCCCCTCGTACACACACAGTACGCAAACTTTTCACCACACAATCCCCAGAGTGTGGATCGCTGAAATAGATTCATTGTTTCCTGTTCATTTTGGGGTTTATTGTGTATTGTGCTGAATTGTTTTATTCTATTTTAATATTTTTTGTTATTTCATTTGTAGCTTAATTGCATAGTGCCATTTTCATTTTTTTCTATTTGACTCTTGTTGCTTCATTGTCGTTGTCTATTGTTTAGTACTGTATGTGTTACACTGCAATTACCCTCCTGGGATGGATAAAGCACCTGTCTGTCTGTCTGTCTGTCTGTGTCTTACAGGCTCTCGTAGTTGTTTTCAAAGTAATACAGCTTATTTCTGTGAGGAGAGATAAAAACGCGGTCAAGCTATTTTCCCTGCAGCCATAGTAAGCTGATTTAATTTGAGGGTTTTTGTACCTGGATCTGTGTGTCCACACAACAACGAGCACACGATTAAAAATGACTGGAGTCGGACCGATAGATTGACTTGTCCAAACAGGATGAACACACAAAGAGAACCACAAGGCAGACAGACAGGCAGAAAGCCGGACGTATGGAAGAAAAGATAGACTACACTTAAAAAGACAGACATTTCCGCATACTCTAGCCTCGAGTCACACACACACACACACACACACACACACACACACACACACACACACACACACACACATATATATATGTAATGACACAGACAGTACATATTTGTAACCATTT
The DNA here is from genome assembly GCF_960531495.2 of Zeus faber. Taxonomy (NCBI): domain Eukaryota; kingdom Metazoa; phylum Chordata; class Actinopteri; order Zeiformes; family Zeidae; genus Zeus; species Zeus faber. The sequence goes on along the minus strand of NC_137189.1, from coordinate 45,785,947 downwards.
AAACACATACACACACCTATATAGATATACATGTATATATGCACAAATGTACAAACGTTTAAACATACACCCAAACACACACGCCCCGCTTTCATCGGAATCACGTCAAATTAGTGCAAATCAGCGCTTATCCGGCGGACGGGGGGGCGCGGCCTGTCAGTGAAAATTCACTTTATTATGAAGCGGCGGCGTATTCAGATGCGCCGGACGCAATTAGGGCCCGGCCAAGTGGACAACCCCAATCAATGGGTGCCGGGACGGGAGCAGAGGGGGTCAGAGAGCCGGCGCGTCGGATCGATACACGCACACGCACACACGCACACGTACGCGGGGAACTCGTTTAGGAATGATCTGCCCGTTCATAAATGGTGATTTTATTTCCGATGCGGTCGCCGGCTGACGCCGGACAAATTTGCCGACGCTGCAAATGCCATTTAAATGACGGCGCTCTGCGGGGCGGCGTGTCAGTGGGTATCGGAAATGTCTGGGCATCATTAATTCTCGGGAGCGCGTCGGCGGGCTCGCTAATTGTCATCGTTAGCGTCGCGCGGCTATTGTGTGCAGCGCAGACACAAACATTTATAACATCAAACTTAATGGCGTAATAAGGCTTCGGCACCAATTATGCGTCGCCTAATCAGTTTTGTACCATGGCGTGATGGACTGCGGGTGTTGGTTTGTTGTTCACGGTACAAAGTTGTCTGCCGTCTCACTGTCCGGCGGAAGGAAGTGGGGGAAGAGTCCTGTGTAGAAGACCAACGGCTTCAGGTCCGCCGCGTCGGACTCGGACGAAGGGCGGATCCGGAGCGAGCGAGGATGAGCGGCTGGCTTTCCCACCGACCGCAGGAGGCTCATTGTGTAACTTCAGCGGTTTTTTTTTTTCTCCCCCCTGCCGACGGAGCCGAGGAAACAGGAAGCCGTCGTTATTAAAGTCCTTTAGATTTAAATTAAGGTCAGGCTAAGTGATAATTATAGCGAAAACGCTGTTCGCTACGCAAGAGAGGGGCCAATCGAGGCAAAGCTAACCACGGCGCGCGTCCACGCGGAGCACATGCGCCGTGGACTTATTACACACTCAGGGAAAATCCATGCAGACAAACATATCAGACACAATTAAGGAAACACACACACGCACGCACGCACGCACAGCTGGAGGCACAGAGAGCGCAGTCAGCGCACACCGGCGAAGGAAAACATTAAAATAATCATTTTTCCACTCGTCAATGGATCCCAATGCAGTGGATAATTAAACAGGGTGATTAATGGAGGAGAGGGAGGCCAGCCAGAGCCAGAGCCAGAGCCAGAGCCAGAGCCAGAGCGTGTCAGGGAGAAAGCAGCACGCCCGGGTGCGCGCTTGCACACACACACACACACACACACACACACACACACACACACACACACACACACACACACACACACACACACACACACACACACACACACACACACTTACACACTTATAGAAATAATTAAAGGGATAATAGGCGACGCTCAGTGTGAAGGGCTTATAAGAGGGCGGGGAGCAGGAGAGCAGCGGGGGAGGCAAACATTGCACTTCACCACTGGAAGAAAACTAGAAAACAGGATGATGGGAATCGAGAGGCCGCCCCGCTGGCTGCTGCTCGGCCCCGGCCCCATTTCGGTTTTTACTAAAACCGAACTAATGTGTGAGGTGCAGGGTTTCAAACAGCGGTGCTCCCAGGACACATTCCGCTCTGTTTCAGAGGGAAGCGTGGCCCTTCGGCACCGTGTTTGGTTGATTCCTTGGTGTGGCGTTAGAAATGGGTGGTTTTTGTTTTTTTTCTTGCGCGGTTTATGATTTATTATTATTTTTTATATTTTATCTTTCAAAATGAATTAGTATTATGATTAGTATACCATTATAACTACTATGTATATTGCTTTGTTCGTTAAATTGTCTTCCTTTTTTCATGCTTGTGCCACTGGAATGAGTGAAATACCACACGTGTTAAATTAAAGTGTCAAAAACTCTGTGGAATGACTCAAAAACACGGCTGACACACATCCACGGTTCTCACTCGCGCTTTGGGTTTGTTTTTTTTTTGCCTTTTTACGTTTTTGTCTTAATGTCTCCGATCTTACTCTTATTCTGCCCCTTCGTCGTCCACGCAACACTCAGCAGCTCTGCGTCAGTGTGTGCACTGCCTCATTTCCCGTCACGATAAATGCATTTTGATCGGTGACTAAATATCACCCTCCGTTGGCAGCAAGCAACGCTGGCTGAGCCAAAGTTCATCATAAAATATTTTCCCGAGAGATCTCGGAAATGAGCACTTCTGCAAAATCGGAAATAACAACGTTACAGTCGCTCAATGAAGCAGCAAACTTTTTAAAAGAGACACACCGGCCAAAACGATCACAAGTGTCATTATCACGCTCGCGCACACACACACACACACACACACACACACACACACACACACACACACACACACACACACACACACACACACACACACACACACACACACACACACACACACACACGGCCATTCTCAACCTCTTACAATGTCCCTGTAACACCATGCGGCTTTCATTATACGGCTAATTATGAGCGATCATCATTACCGGATCGGAGTGCATTACGGGAATTTACTGTAAACACTAATAATGAGGAACGACATTAAGGATCCAATAATTGATCCGACAACAAACTGAAGATGGGATGAGGTTTTTCGGGGCGGCGATATGTAAGCCACGAGCGTGCCCACAATCCTAAAAGCAGTTGCTGTGAATTCAATGATGGGAGAGTCAACCGGCAAACTGCGGCACAGCGGGAATAAAATAAAATGTAAGAGAAATGATTGGACCTGAACAGGACGGAGAAGAATAGACGAAGCAAAGTTAAAAAAAAAAAATAATAATAATTAAAAAAATAAAAACCTCCTTTCCCACTTTAAATACAGTGTTCTGGAGCTGGTTCTCAGGTCAGAAATGATTAAACAGCAATGTCATCTAAAAGTAAAGAGGTTAAATATACAAAAAATAAAAATAGATATAAAATTGTTTTAACATTAAATGCATCATACTCTACAATCGTAAAAATAAGTAAAATACTGGACCATGGAGACAGGGAGATTGAACTCTGCCCCTTTGACTGGGACCTGCGCGACGACGCCGCCATCTAGTGGACGGTCACTGAACTGCGGCGAAGTGGCGGTTTCCCCATCACTAGAATAATCCTAAATTGTGGAAGCCTCTTGTTTTCTTAGGCTACGTCCGCACTGCAATCCCGAGTGCTCAATTCGGACTCATTGCTCAGGTCCGCTGTTTGGCTGTTCACGTAATATATATACATATATCGATTTATTTATTTATTTATTTACATATTTTAAATGTGGCCATTATCACATTCCAGTGTGAACGGGTCCCGGTCCTGAAATGAGCCGCCTGCGCAGAAGTAAACAAAGGCGTCACGCTCAGCAGCGCGCCGTCCCGCGGAAGCAAACACGGCGGACGAACGCACCCGCTGGTTTTCCGGGGCGGCCTCGGGACCGCGTGCGGGTACCGTCAATAAATGATATTGTTTTGAGTTTGATTTCACAATTATTTGTATTTATTTTTTATTTTTTTATAATTCACATCAAGCAAAGCCGTCGCCAGCTCCCCTCGCCGCCACGCTGGTGCTACTGCTTCTTCGCCGCAGAGTCACCCGAGGTGCTCCCCGGTGGTTCTCGCGTCTTTCTCAGCGCGCCTCCGGCTTGAAACGGGGGGTGTGGGGGCGACGGATTCTCGCCGCCGGTTTTTAATCGAGATTCACAGGAAGTTGACCGACTTGTGGACCGCGGAGGCCATTTCACCTCCGCCCCCGTCCAGCGTGTGCAGTAGCCGGAGCGGGGCACGGGCGGCAGCAGCTCATTTGAATTCAAAGCCACGGACACAGCCCGTCAAGAAAAGGACTGGAACGGAGGGGTTTAGAGGCATGCATGCAACGGCTAGAATGCATGATCCCAGTGGTATTTTCAGCAAAAAAAACTTCAAAGACATGTTTTTGGGGAGCTCAGAGACTCGTATTATATTTTTAACCTGTTGAAAAGGAGTGCAAGCGGGTGACCTTTAATAATGTTAATTTCAAGTTTCTTTTGTCGTTTTATTCAATCGATTTTTGTTTTTTGGGGGGTTTTGAACGTGAATGAAATGGGCGAGACGAATAAAGCCGGACTCGACCGATCTCATGTCCGGGTCCGTTCTTAATCGAGGTGTTTCAGTCGCTCGACCTTTGTGCCCCCCTCCACAGTATGATAAAACTTAATTGCTGTTCGGGTGGAGCTGAGTCGCTGAGAGGCTCCATTTCCTTCTTAATTGTGGTGTGATTAAGGCCGGTGTCTGGGGGGAGAGGAATAGGTAAGGTCACCTTCCCAGGGGACCTGGGACTGGCTTTTTTTTTTTTACGGACACGTTTTAAAGCGGAACGGGACGGCCATCCTTATTCCTCCTCCACCAGCACCACCCCAGCAACCGCCCGAATAAACAAGACGACGACAAAACAAGTCACCAAACAAAAACATTTTAAAGAAGAAATTAGGAAACAAACAAATAAATCAGTAAAATCATTGCCGTGCGTATATACAGTGTGTTTTAAAGCACGGTGTTTAATTATGTTTAATTGGCGACAGAGCTTAAAAGTAAACGGGCCGTACACAAACACCACCTCAAGCGCGTTCGAGGACGGGCGTCGCCCCCTAATGGTCAAGTGGTTCGTTGCTATTCCCTGCTTTCTGAAAAACGTCAACCAAACAGACCCTGGGAGCCTCCCTTCCTCCCCGAGTGGACACAGATACTGAGGCTCCCGCCCACCCCCCTCCCTCCACCGGAACTAGGACATTCTAGGGGGATTAAAAAAACAAAAACAAAACAGGTCGAAAAAGACTTACCGTCCTGGAAGACGCGCTCCACGTTGAGCCCGTAGGTGGCGCAGGTCTCGTAGTATGTGCATCGCTTCAGGTCGTTGGACAGCTTCCGAGCGCGACCGTCGTCGATCACGCGTGGGTTGGCCGAGCTGATGGCGTCTGGGGAAGGTTTGGGGGGGGGGGGAATTAAAAATGTATCTTGAAAGTCCCTTTTTTCTCAGGGTTCGATTTGAGGATTCAAATCGCCCCGTGCGAAATGCGTCTCCGAGCAACGGGATCCGATGCATGCTCCTTATTGTGGGGGGGGGGGGGAACAAAAAACGATTTGACGCCCCGAGCAGATGAATCACCCGTTTGGCGTCAGAGAGAAGCGACATCATGAACAACATGAGCCACAAACCAGACTGTTGAGCTGAACCTCCCAAGTCACCAAGTGACAATTTATAAATGGCCGGCTCAACGGATGCTGTGGACGTTGTTGAGTTCAGCTCTTCCTCTTCTCCCTCTTCGGGCTGCTCCCGTCGGGGGCGGCCACAGCGGATCATCTGCCCCCGACACCTTCTGTCCTGCGCATCCTCCTCCCTGACACCGACCGCCTGCGTGTCCTCCGTCACCGCGTCCACAAAGCTTCTCTTTGGGCCTTCCTCCCTCTCCTCTTCGCCCGGCAGCTCCGTCCTCAGCATCCACCTCCCGACGTTACTCTCTTCTCTCCTGCGCACGTGTCCAAAGCGTCTCAATCCGGCCTCTCACCAAACTGCCCCACCCGAGCCGTCCCTCTAACGTACTCCTTCTTAACCCCGTCCGTCCTCGTCGCCGCCTCCAGTTCAGCCGCCTGCCGTTTTGACGGTGCCACCGCCTCGAAACCGCATGACGTGGCCGCTCTCACTACCGTCCTGTACACCTTCCCCTTCACCCTTGCCGGAACCCTTCTGTCACGGATCACTCCGGACACTCTTCTCCACCCGCTCCACCCTGCCTGGGCTCTCTTCTTCACCTCTCTCCCGCACTCTCGGCTGCCGTGGACGGTCGACCCCAAGTACTTGAACTCGTCCGCCTTCTCCACCTCCGCTCCTTGCATTCTCAGCTTTTCGCCGCCCTCCCTCCCTCCCATTCAGGCACATGTATTCTGTCGTCTGACTTTCGTTCCTCTTCTCTCTAACGCACGCCTCCACCTCTCCAGGCTCTCCTCCACCTGATCCCTACTCTCGCTACAGATCACAGTGTCATCCGTGAACATCGTAGTCCACGGAGACTCCTGCCTGATTTTGTCTGTTAACCTGTCCTTGTAAACGAGAAAGGGCTCAGACCTGATCCTTGATGCAATCTGCAATGTTGAGTTCAGCTAATAATCCTCCTAAAGTTTTATGAAGGGGACGACAGCATGAGACCATGTGTAACACCAATGCTCTCAGGTCATATTTCAACCCAAAATCCATTTGAACAACATGCAGCTGCAGTAGTTTCAAGCCGGGAAGGATTTTGCCAGATGTAGTGATCAGAGTGGACCACTAGGTGGCACCAAGACCTCAGGGAACGAAAGAATGAATTGAATCAATGAAGCGAGGTCTAAGTAGGCCGTGTAGCTACGCGTGCGTGAGAGAGAGAGAGAGAGAGAGAGGAGTACCTTGCGTGCCGACCAGCACCAGCGGCAGGTCGGTGGTGTTGCGGTAGTTCACCAGGCGGCTGTAGTAGTGGTAGACAGTCTGGAAGCTGATCTCGTCCTCCAGACTGAACACGAAGATGACCGCGTCCACCCACAGCGCAAACTGCGTGCACACACACACAGACACACACACACACACACACACACACACACACCACGGTTAGGATGTTGTTGCCATGTCGATCTCTTTTTAGGGTTCAATGGGACTGGAGCCCAGTATTGGGGATGTAAGGATACAATGGTGGAGTCTGATGGTTTTACTAAACAACTGCTGTCGGCTCCATTAATTGCGATTGGCCGGCTGTGTGGTAGTTGTGACGGCTCAACCAGGGTTCGACATTAAGGCTCCATGAAAGTTCGCTTGTCCGGGACAAATGGATTTTTTTGTAGGGCAAGTGGAAGAGAAATGTACTCGCCCCACAAAAATAGTCGGCATTCCCTGGTCTTTTATGAAATGTATATATTTGAAGGTAAGCAATGCCACATTTAGAATGAGAATTGGTTTATTTTCTCCAGGTATATTTACATACACTAGGAGGTTCTCATGGTTGAGGTTTGGTGCTCTTCAGTACAGACCATAACAATTAAATGATAAAAAGCTTAACAGTCTGGAAAAAAAAAAGGAGAATAAAAATAATCATAAAATAAAAGAATGAGCGACTCGGAGGAAAATGAGGAAGCCGACGACGTATCTCATACGACATGTGATGATGTCTGACATCTTAGTGTTGTTGACAAAGGCGGTCGTCATGGTGATGATTCGGTGTCTGTTTGGATATCTACGCTCCAACCCAAAGCAGATGGTAAATACCTGTCGGTAAATACCCGTCGGTCAATACCTGTCGTGTAAAACATGTTGACGAGACGTGCAACACCGCAAACCTGATTATTTATCTCTATTCAGGCCTATTTGACATATTTATTTTGTTTTTTGATTTTTATCAAAATTCTTGAAAGTGAAATTTTAATTCAAGCAGCTGCACTTTGTTACTTGTTACTGTTACCGCGTTCCAAATTATTATACAAATTGGATTTAAGTGTCCTAAACATTTAATCCTTTGTTTTTCAATTAAACTCATGGATGGTGTTGTGTCTCAGGGCTCTTTGGATCACTGAAATCAATCTGACACCTGTGATAATTAGTTTGCCAGTTAAGCCCAATTCAAGGAAAACTACTTAAGAAGGACGTTCCACATGATTAAGAAGGACGTTCCACATGATTAAGAAGGACGTTCCACATGATTAAGCAGCCACAGGTTTCAAGCAACATGGGAAAGAAAAAGGATCTCTCTGATGCCGAAAAGCCTCAAATAGTGCAACGCCTTGGACAAGGTATGAAAACATTAGATATTTCACAAAACCTTAAGCGTGATCATCGTACCGTGAAGACATTTGTGGCTGATTCAGAGCACAGACGGGTTGGTGCAGATAAAGGCAGAATGAGGAAGGTTTCTGCCAGACAGAGCAGAGCAGCTGCTAAAATGCTGTTACAAAGCAGCAAACAGGTATTTGAAGCTGCTGGTGCCTCTGGAGTCCACCAACCTCAAGGTGCAGGATCCTCCAGAGGCTTGCAGTTGTGCATAAACCTACTATTGGGCCCCCCCCCTAACCAACGCTCACAAGCAGAAACGGTTGCATTGGGCCCAGAAATACATGAAGACTCATTTTCAAACAGTCTTGTTGACTGATGAGTGCCGTGCAACCCTGGATGGTGCAGATGGATGGAGTAGTGGATGGTTGGTGCATGGCTACCATGTCCCAACGAGGCTGCCACGTCAGCAAGGAGGTGGAGGAGTCATGTTTTGGGCCGGAATCACAGGGAGAGAGCTGGGAGGCCCCTTTAGGGTCCCTGAAGGCGTGAAAATGACCTCGGTAAAGTATATAGAGTTTGTGACTGAGCACTTTCTTCCACGGTACAAAAAGAAGAACCGTGCCTTCCGTAGCAAAACCATCTTCATGCCTGACAACGCACCATCTCATGCTGCAAAGAATACCTCTGTGTCATTGGCTGCTATGGGCATAAAAGGAGAGAAACTCATGGTGTGGCCCCCATCCTGCCCTGACCTCCACCCTATTGAGAACCTTTGGAGCATCCTCCAGCAAAAGATCTATGAGGGTGGAGGCAGTTGGCATCAAAACAGCAGCTCTGGGAGGCTGTTCTGACAAACTACAAAGAAATTCAAGCAGAAACTCTCCAAAAACTCACAAGTTCAATGGAGGCAAGAACTGTGAAGGTGATATCACAGAAGGCTCCTATGTTCACATGTAACTTGACCTGTTAAGATGTTTTTGATTGAAATAGCTTTTGATTTCAGTAAATATGACCTGCTAATGCTGCACATTCAACAAATTACCAATTTCATTTCTTTACAACCTATAAAATGTTCTGAAACTCTGTTGTGCATAATAATTTGGAACAGTGCATTTTGAGTTTTTTGATTTTGAAAAAAATACTGTTATCATTGGGAGGTTTGTTCAATAACATTGGAATTATACCCTGACGGTTGATGACTTGAAAATTATACTGACTGTCATTTGCATTGACTATTTAGGAAAATCAGAGAAAAATATCATTTGCATAATAATTTGGAACGCGGTGTATATGTAAATGAGGTTTAGCCTTATAGTTTGGTTGATTTCCAGTTTTGCTTTCCAGTTTTGCTGGAAAGGATTTGACTGTACGCAAAGTTGCAAACTGACTGAACCGTCATTTGTCATGAAAGCCCCTTTCCACCATGGAATCTGTAACACCGCTGGATAAAAATATATCCGGCAAAGGCACCGGCCTCCTGTACGGAGAAGTTGCGCATGGAGCCTGGTCCAGCACGCCACGTGGGAACAGGACGATCTGTCTGCAGCGGACGTACAACCTGAATCATTTTGGGTTTTTTTTGTTTTTTTTTCCTGGCTCTCAGAGACCAGTGCTCCACTTCCTGTCTCCCCTCCCTCCCGGACAGACATACTCTTCCCTCCGCTGACGGGGCCGGGACGCGGGGACAGAGCCCCCAAATGCTTTTTTTGTTTTTGTGCTTTATTTGGATTGGGCTCCGCCGCTACTTTACGGAAATCCGATGCTTCCATTCACAGCCGTACAGACATTTTCCCATAAATGATACGACTTGGAGAGCGGGGGCATTTACGGGACGCCTTTTACGGAAAATCGACACCGGCTCCTGTTCCAACATGACGCCGACAGGGAACATTGATATTAAATGTACGGCTTTCCGTGCAAGGGGAAAGGGGCTTTGGTGTAGAGATGCATGACTGCCCGCTCTGGAGCGGCTGCTGAGTCAAGTGCGACACCAAGTAGTAAAACTCGGTAAAATACCAGTCTGGTCTTTAGCTTCATATCAAACCGGTTTGAATGTTATTACACCGGGCTAACCCCTATTTAGTTTTTTAACCCCTGTTTTCAACTTTATTTATAAATAAATAATACTTAAAAAAAAAAAAAAAAAAAAAATTTACAATGCAGATTTTTATACTATGACTATTATTTATTTGGGACAATTTTATTCCACCAATAAAAATGTTTCTAAAATGCATCTAGCCATACAACTTTCTTCCTTAAAAAAAATAAAATACCCAAAACCCCTAACAGAAATCTTGATATATATTTTTAAATTATTTTATACATTTATATTATTTTATATACATTGTGATAAATATTGTTATCGTATGGTATGAGATATTTTATCGTGATGACATTACTTGGCTATTTATGGTTGTGTTAAGTGTGTGATAAGGTAGGTCTTAGAAACTACAAAATGGCTCAAACATAGCCACAACAGCCAAACGGCATTTCAAACACCGTCTGTTATGAGAAAAATAAACTAGTGAAAGCAGATCACTAAGGAGCTTACCGGGACTTTCACTGGGTTCATTCTGCCTTCCCTGTCATATAACGTCGAAATGAATATGAACATTTTTTGTTGAGGTGAAAACATAACATGGAGGCACAAAATTCACAAGTTGAACAATTTACATGTTGACACTGTTTGGAAGCTTTCAACTGTTTGTTCGTCTGATTTCTGCATTTGCAAAACAAAATGAAAAGAGTAAATTATTGTAATTTTTCCCCGGAAAAGTGACTTTTGTGCCTGGACGAGCAAAACGTAAATTTACTCGTCCGAAGGACAAGTGCCGAAAAAAGATAGTAATAATAAATGTCAATATAAATAAAATAAATGTCAATATACAATAAACCTAAAAATGAAAGCAAATAATAGACAACAAAAAAAATTTAATTAGCCAAACAGTGAATATTGTCTCAAACTGCTCGGTTAACCTACTGAGACATCACAGGATCCAAGGGGGGGGGGGGGGGGGGGAGAGAGAGCGAGAGAGAGAGAGAGACAAGGAGGCCGAACGAGAGAAAGACAGGGAAGATAAGAGATTAAGAGTTAAGAGTGTGAGAAAAAAGAGTTAGCATGAACGAGAGAGAGAGAGAGAGAGAGAGAGACAGAGACAGAGAGACAGGTGAATTATTGATAAGGTGGCTAGTTCCCGAGGAAGCCTGTCTAGACACGGTTGCACATAAAACCCTATTTGGCCATTTTTGAGGACGGGGAAAAATAAACCAAGCACAGAGTGAAATGGAGCTGAGCGGCCCCCTGCCACCGCGCGGTGGCTCTGACCCGGTTTCTAACGCAGCTTGCCGGTTTCAGGGGAGCTCTGCCGCGTGGCGGACAGAAGGGCGCGTGAAGGCGGAGCTTACGGATCAATCAACAGATGGATCGGAAACGTAAAATCGATAATATCGTGATTATAGTTCTGGGCGATATGGCCTACGGTTGGTATGTGGAAAAAGTAAATATGGTAATTGTGATACAAAAGTTCATGCTCCAAGACAAACCACCAAACCACACAGTCAGGGTTCTTCCTGTGGCCCTGGTGGTCCGGGGCTGGAACCCCGGGGCCGCCGTTCAGGGCTGGAATTAAAGGTGCGGTTTAGAGAGCGACCCGCTGGACCCGTCTGAGGGAAGCGACGGCAGACTGGCTCTCTGTGGTCTGCATGTTTGCTTTATCTGTGGTCTGGATGTTTGCTGGATGCTTCATTCATTGAAATATAAACCTATCAATCTCAGTCTCATTGTCAATTATTTATATTAGTATATAATTATATACTATATATCTATAATTGATCTCATTGTCATGTACTTTTCTCAAAGTGTCTGTCTCCAACCATGCTGGATTACATTTCCATTTCCCTGGCATCATCACTGTCATAGCAATTCTGGATTTTTTTTTTTTATGACATTTGTGACGATTTAAAAAACACGATGAGGCAGAATATCACATGGTCTCAATGATCACTTTTTTTCCCCCCATGCACTTCAGCCCGGAAGGGGCTTTTCTCAAGGTATTCTGGCACTTAAATTTCCGAGGACAAAATTCAAGCACCTCAAGGAGCCGGTAAAAAAATAAAATAAATAAAATATGAATAAAAAAATGTTATCCTCTTTTCCAGACGACTGAGCTGTATATCAAGTGGGGTGGGGGTTAAAAATGGGATCCAGACTCGGGGTCTTGTTAAAACAACGTGGTTTAACGGCTTAGTTATGGGCCCCTGGGTTCGCTATTAAATTGGGGATCCGAGCGGGGTTTGGGGCGCGGTACTCACCTGGGCCTCTGGGGGGCCCCCTTCGTCCCTGATGAGAAGGAGGTGACTCTGGCCTTCCACCACAATCTCCTTCTTAAAACGACCCCCTGGGGGAAGAGGAGAGGAGAAGAATTCCATTTAGGGATCCAAACTCTAGCTACACCCGCGTTTACCCTGCTCACACCAACGTGGAAAGCGCCCGGTGCCGAGCTGGCGCGCCTCTCGGCGGGGGTGGCGGCGGGCATTTTTGGGATGGAACAAAATCAGTAAACGACAAAAACATAAAAAATAGAATAGAAAAACAAAATCGAATACAGGTGCCCGTGGATTCCGGTGGTCTGATTGGCGGCGGCGGCGGCAGGATTTGCACAGAACAATTGTGAATTTGATTGAAGACATGTGGAGCGCGCACGCTCGCTCGCACGCACGCACACGCAAGCGCGCACACACACACACACACACACACACACACACACACACACACACACACACACACACACACACACACACACACAGAGTAACGGTGATGACAGGTGAATACGAGGAATGCGGCTCTACAGGTAAACCACACATGGAGATGACAGGGGAATGTGTGTGTGTGTGTGTCATATGCATACCAAGCTATTCCAGCGTGTCCGAGACAATGACCAAGTTGTCACACACACACACACACACACACACACAGATAGAATGCTACAGCTGTCACTTCCACACAACGTATCGCTCTCTACGACTGTAACTTCCATTATGTATTGAGCGCTCATGATGGGCTGCTATACCTCTCTCTCTCTCTCTCTCTCTCTCTCTCTCTCTCTCTCTCTCTCTCTCTCTCTCTCTCTCTCTCTCTCTCTCTCTCTCTCTCTCTCTCTCTCTCTCTCTCTCTCTCTCTCTCTCTCTCTCTCCTAAGTATTCCGACAACATTGCAGAGTTAATTTTAGGAGGTTTGGATGAGCGAACAAAGCAGATGTTGGGCTGTATGTATGACTGGGAAATCTGGGAAAGGAACCAAGGAGGTGTTTGCTCCTGCTGCAAATATTGGTTCAGAAAGCAAAAACAAAACATTTCTACACGTTTCGAAACAAATTAAACGCGTATACGCTATGACATTGCTCTTTGTGCGGTTAAATAGTGAAAATACGCATTTTAAACAACTGCTTATCGGGAAAACTGTCCATCATGTGTGTGTGGATACCAAACACCAAACCTATTTTAGTTCAATGATTTTCTTTTTGTACACCTTCCCTAAAAGTGTTTTAATTTGGCATTGCCGTTTATTTCGTGTGATACGTTAGCAAGATAAACCTTTTTTTTTTTTTTTTTTTAATTAATATTTTTCACAATCTTAATTAACTCTACACAGCTTATACGAATGTTTCACAAATGTTTGCATTTATATCTGGCAGCAACACGGCCACTAAATCAGAACCACACTGTGTGTGTGTGAGAGAGAAATGTTTTGGATCATCAGCCCCACACACACACACACACACACACACACACACACACACACACACACACACACACACACACACACACACACACACACACACACACACACACCTAGAAGGGGAATGCCTCCAGATAACTGGACGGAGCTTGGCGGATGAAATCGGCGTCTGTTTCCACTCAAAACACTCCCAAGATGGAGGACCAAATACGGGAATGGACCGACAGCTTTCCCGTTCCGTGCTGGACCACCGGTTCCCGGCCTATTTTTGGTTCCGACGACACCTTCGCGCCAGCCGCCCAGTTAAAGGGCATTCAAGGATCCTTTCAGTTCCCAAAATCAATCGTCATAGGCTATTCTAAAAACACACACCCAGACAAGTGCGAAGGTATCGAGATACGTCTCAATAGACATCGAGTTCCAATTCCAGCAATTTGAGTAAATTGGTTGATCGTGATGACGAGGGTGACCGAACACGACTTCTCGACTGTCGTCGTTCCCCTCCGATAATGAAGCCTTGTGGTTTCCGACGGTTACGGTAGGCGGGGGAGTGCTTTGCAGTGGAAACATCACCTCGCTGTTGCCGCAGTGAAGCAGATGGCGTTATGCAGCGCTCTGCCGGGGGCCAACGCTCAGTCAGCAGAGTGTGTGTGTGTGTGTGTGTGTGTGTGCGTGTGTGTGTCTGCACGCGCGCCCGCGAGTGTGTGTGTAGAAACCAGGAGCGTGAGCAGAGATGTGTTCGTTCAACATTGAACAAGGATATTTTCGGCAAAATAGCCTTTTTCGCCCAGGTAGATAAATCACCTGTGAGTAGCATTCTTCGCACCAAAGCACCGGCGCCAGTGGGACGTCATGTAAGAACGTATAAGCACGTGTACAACTCATTAAAAATGGGATTCTCCATTCAGATTGACTCTCTCTTCAACGTGCAATTCTTCGTCACCCGTCGGAGGCCGCCGTGTTTGCTGCTTATAAATCGGGCGCGCGCGCGAGTTGAAGACCACAAGCGGCGTAGGCGCCCCGTATTTAAAACGCGCTGTTTGCACTAAGTCAGAAACGGAAGGTTTGAGAGCGTCCGAGTGGGCTACGCTCTTACGTACGCCTCTGTTGAGGCGAACCCCTTCCCTCCGACTCTTTTAATCATGGAAAGTTGGACGTGCAGAGCGGACATCTCCATTGACTCGTCCCACGTGCTCTGCTGGACACCGTTCAGTGTGTGTGTGTGTGTGTGTGTGTGTGTGTGTGTGTGTCTGTGCCGCGTGCTGTGTTGGCAAAAACGATAATAACTTGATGAACAGATGAAAACATGGACATGGACGGAAAAGACTCACCGCGACATAAGACAGGACTCTAGGTTAGGCTAGGATAAGCTTTACAAGCTAAACCCTAATGGTCTAGAGCAGCAGCGAGTCACAATCCTCTGGTTCCGCACCATTAACGGCCCCGCAATCAGATCAGGGGCCCATTGAATCCCCATTAACACTTCTAGCGATGCTAATGTTCACAGCGGAGTTTGCCAAAATAAGTCATAATAATAATAATAATAATCATATGTTACTCTATTCATCTCCAAAGGAGACATTGTTTTGGCTTGGTTTTGGCAGGTCAAAGGTTAAGGCCAGCCACAGAGCTAGAGATGGTTGATTTGGGTGCAAAACCGGAGGTCTTGTTCAAGATGCTGCTGTGTCAGAGCCGAGGTGGCCCCCGGACCGCCAGCACCGCGAGGGGTGGAAGGACGGATCAATGGAAGGAAATGAGGGGGGTAAGAAAGAAAAAGATAAACCGTTAGAGTGAGGATAGTTACCTGCGTCCACGTCAGCTAGTTTAGAGATGCAGCCAAGAGAAAAAAAAAAAAAGACAGAGAGAGAGAGAGAGAGAGCAAATCAAAGATGCAGCCCCAGTTATACATGCACAGTAAAAAAAAAACCACCAGCCCGCAGCTCCAGAGAGAGAGAGAGAGAGACAGGGAGAAAGATGGGAGGGAAAGAAGGAGAGAGAGAAAGAGAGAGAGAGAGAGAAAAGGGAGACGCAAGTTCAAAAGTTTATGGGAACAAAAGAGGGAGAAGAGAGGAGAGGAAGAGAGAACAGGGGAGAGGGGAAGGGAGTGTAAAAGTTTATGGGGACAAAGGGAAAAAATAAAAATAGACAAAGAATTGGAGAGAGGAAATAACAGGTAGGGAGAGCGAGAGAAAGAAAAAAAAGGCTATTTTACTACTTTTTCCTCATTACATTTCATTCCCTGTACCACCTTTTACAGACTATTTATTCATGTACCTATTTTACAACAGTTACTTTGTTTATTTCATCCCTGAGCTCCACGTTTGATGAAAATGTTCAAAGAAACTCCACTTTATTCTGATTCAGTTCCTCCAACCTATTCACCTTCCCCAGGATCTGGGGAATGCGGATCCCGAACGCCATCCCATAATCCCATCAACCAAAGTCCTTCCCATGCTCGGAGGGGAGGAGGTGGGGGGGATTAGCTGGGCTGGACTGCGGTCCTGACCGGCTCGGTTTGGTTTCCTTTGTTTACTTTACAAAAAGAGACATCATCTTGTTGTTTTTCTTCTCTCACCAGTTTCATGCGCTTTTTTCCTGGGGGGAGGGGAGGGGAGCTCCTCATGGAAACAGTGCCGCCGTCCTCGCCCAGCGTCAGACTCCCGGCGAAGGGTCCCAGTTGAAGCCGGGGGGGCCGGGAGATTGGCAGAAACGCAGAGATAAGACCATCCGAATGGGAAAGGCGCGACCAACGAGGTCACTAGCGCCCACACGCCCGCTGGAAAAGGCCACCGCGGCCCCTGCTTTTTGGCGAAAGCGGATTCCGACCCGACGTCACACAGCTGAGACCGGGCACAGGGCCCACGTACACGCATGTTTTCCAAACAGCATTTTAACTTGGCTCGGACTTTCCCCGGTTTGCCCAGACTCCACCTACCCATTCATTAAAAAAAATAATAAATAAATTTGATAAATTTAAAAAACAAGGAGGGGGCCCCTGCTCCACCCGCTCGGGCTCCGGACGCAGCCTCTGAATAGTGCCGGTCAGTGTTGTCCCCCCACGCAGTTGCGAGGCCGCTTCAGCGAACCGACCCACGACGCTCCGCTTCGCAATCAACGGTTGTGGCAACACGGGCAAGGCGGGAGATATTTAGATATCAGGGCTTTGACGACAACAAGGGCGCTCGCTCGCTCTCTCTCTCGCTCTCTCTCTCTCAACAATTATTTCAAAGTGTTTTTTTGTTGTTTTGTTTTTCCATTTATTGGTGGGGAGCTGCTACTTCCCTACTGGGCGTCCCTGCCAAGTCCTCCAGCGAAAGGCTCGGGCCGGCTGGGGCAGCGGTGCAGCCGAGTGGAACGGAATACCGCGCGGTGTTGACGTTGGCAGAGTCACCGCGCAATTGAGGACGCGCGGTGAGGGAGAAACAGCCTGCCGGCCGCCTGGGACCGGGGGTGGTTTCGGCTTGTCCCGACGCTCAAGTGTGATGGGAGGCGTTTCTCGGTGCAAAACAAAGCCGACAGCAGCGGGGGACTTCGCTGCTTGTTGTTTTGTTATTTTTTTATTATTATTAATTGTTTTTAAGAATTGGCCCCTCCACCGGTGGCCCACCTCATAACCAGCTGCCCTTCAGAGTCTCTCTTGTCACTTCTAGAGGGTTCTCTCACATGTCTCGGAGCAGTAGTTTCATACAGCCGTAATTACTTTGGATGTTGGTGTATTAGTGTATAAGTAAACATAATGAAATAAAACGTGAGCGACCTACTTTTTGTTTCCCCCTGATCTGTTTGACGGGCGACTTACAGAAAAAAGTATTTCGAGGACATTCAATTGTGTTCATATACGGCAAGTATATGAACCCCTTTAAGGAGATGTGCGGCAAAAAATAAATAAAAAAATACGAACAAAAGGCCGCTCTACTTTGAGATGAAAGCCTGTTCTGGGAGCGCTCCCTCGTCCCCCATCCTTCACCCATGGGACTTAGAGGATTAAGGAGCCGCGAGTGGCAGCGGGGTTTTAACTCCAGACCAACTACATTTGATGAGTTCCAACAGGCAGGGGGAGCAGGGGTTAATGAGTCTCGGGGCAGGAGATTAAATAACTGTGACTCTCAGACGAGCAGAGCCCCTCGTCCAGGCGCGGCGCTCCGTCCCACAACTTCTCCGGACGCTTGAAAGCGGCGAAACACCCGATCGACCCCACAGAATCCGGAGGACAGAGGTGCGGACGGTGTTAGACAGGCAACGCCGGGTGAGGGGCTTTGCCGCGACCGCACCGGTGAAAAGCCTCGTTCCTCCCTTCATAGGAACGGCCCAACCCGGCCTCTCAATGACCTCTCCTTCATCGCTTGCAGATCACAGTTAGCCGAGCGTGGGAGCCGAGCCACTGGAGCTCGTGGGTGAGCGGGTCCTTCCCTGCGGCGCGGGTGGTGCGGGTGGGTGCACTGGCAACGCAGAGGAGGCCTCCCCCGAACGCTTCATTACGGGACGAGGAGTACCACCAGCGTCTCCTCGGGGCGTCAGCGGGGAGAGCTGCTTCCGACGGTCACAGAGGAAGCGTTATCTGCGGACGAGTCAGAGTTTCCAGCCTGCGGAGGGAACCACGGGACCTCCGCCACCGCCATGCACCCAGAAGCACGGGATGAAATCCAGGGGAAAAAGAATTAAGACCATCTAGGTAGGGGGTAAGCCGGGACAAAATGATTGGCTCTGCACCAAATCGCTTTTTTTATTTGTATTATTTTGCACCAACGTGGACTTGATAGTGAACTTGCTTTGCTGTCGCTTTGCCTCAATTTCCAAACCTCTACTTTAAAAAAAAAAAAATGTTCCCGATAAAAGGATTTTCCATGAAAATGTTGGCTCAGGTTTGGTTGTCCATTGATTCCGTTTTTGTTTGAAAACGTTGTATTTTAAAGCCAGGCAGAGATGTTTTTGTTTATTTTAACGTAGTACTTAACCTTAAACTAAGTATTTAAAGGAAAAAATTTAGAAAAAAATAATAACTGGAATCAAAAGCTGTGGGCATTGAGTGAGTAATGCATTGAATAATAACGGCCGAGAGAGAGGACGGGCAAAGGGCAGAGGAAAAAAAAAAAACAAGGGGAAGAAAAGAAGAGGAAGAGGAGATGAGTAGACAGAGGAAAGAAAAGAAGGGAAGTGAAAAAGAACAAAAAAACAAAAACTAAGTAAATAGGGGAGAGCAGAAGAGAGAGACCAAGAGAGAGAATTCCTGGGGGTTCAGCTTGAGGAGAGACCACAGGCTACAATGCGCGTGTGCGTGTGTGTGTGTGTGCGCGTGTTTCTGTATGTGTGTGTTTCTGTGTGTGTGTGTTTCTGTGTTTGTGTGTGTGTGTGTGTGTGTGTGTGTTTCTGTATGTGTGTGTTTCTGTTTCTGTATGTATGTGCTTCTGTGTGTGTGTTTCTGTGTTTGTGTGTTTCTGGGTTTGTGTGTGTTTCCAGGTATGTGTGTGTGTTTCTATGTGTGTGTGTGTGGGTTTCTGTGTGTATGTGCTTCTGCGTGTGTGTGTGTGTTTCTATGTGTGTGTGTGTTTGTGTGTGTGTGCGTGTTTCTGTATGTGTGTTTCTGCATGTGCGTGTTTCTGTGTTTGTGTGTGTGTGTGTGTGTGTGTTTCTGGGTTTGTGTGTGTTTCCAGGTATGTGTGTGTGTTTCTATGTGTGTTTGTGTGTGTGTGTGCGTGTGCTTCTGCGTGTGTTTGTGTTTCTGTGTGTGTGTGCGTGTGCTTCTGCATGTGTGTGCGTGTGTGTGCTTCTGCGTGTGCGTGTGCGTGTGTGTGTGTGTGTGCGTGTGCGTGTGGGGTAACCACATCTGAAGCTGTTAACCCACTGCGCAGCGAGCCTGGCTTTACGTCCAGCCTCAGTCAGATTTGCCCTTCTTGTTTTGGGCCTAAGCTACTTTTACTCATGTTGTTGTGCCTAATCTGAGCGATGTGAGACGTGAGCTCAATCTGGACGGGGTTTGGCAGCAGGACAACAGCTAGCATTCCTTTTTTTCTTTTTACATTTTCTGTTTTATCCGCGACCGCTCTGAGCCCCAGCTAGATTCTCTCTCCTGGGAGAAAGAGAGGTGGAGGAAAAATGTCAAAGCGAGGAAGACGGAAAGACTCACAGGAATGATAAAGAGATACATATACCTTATAGATAGAGAAGGAAAGGAGAGGGAGAGGACCAGAGAGAGAGAGAGAGAGAGAGAGAGAGAGAGAGAGAGAGAGAGAGAGGGAGATGAAGAATAAACTGATGGAAGGATAGAAAGAAGGGAAAGGGGCCAGAGAGACAGATAAGAAGACAAATAGACGGAGGGGGAAACAAAAACAAAAGACGGACTCCGGAGACAGACGGGGAGGACAGACCAGGCTACAGACAGACAGGTCGGGATAGAAAGAGCCATCGATTGGGGGACGGACAAAAACAAAGATAAAAAAAAATAATAATAATGAAAAAAAAAGGTAGGTAGACACAGTACACGCAGATAGTAAGACAACGAGAGGGAACTGGAGAGACAGACAGATAGGTGTGTCTTACCTTCAGGAGATTCTTCCTGGACGTATGTTCCGGTCAGGTATCTGTGGACCAGCGCTGACTTGCCGCTGGCCAGGTTACCCACGATGCCCTGCGTCAGGTGGAAGCGACAAGAGGAGGAGGAGGAGGAGGAGGAGGAGGAGGTTTGTCACCAGCGACTTGGAAATTGTTTGACTCGATTGAGGAAAAAAAAAAAAAAAAAAAAGGAAAACTGTAATGCCGACATGAGGCGCCAGGGCTTATAAAATGTACACGGTACCTACAGCTGGACGTGGGGAAACACGGCTTACTGCAGAGGCGTACTTTAAAAGAGGTGGAACCACCGAAGAGACGCGTTCGGGACAAGAGATGAAACAAAACGAGGCAGTGATACGGGTCCTTCCTGTGTTTTCGGTGCAGGTGCCCGTCTTCCCCTCGTCGGCAGCCGGTCCGAAGGCACTCGCGTGCCTTCGTTTTTTTTTTTGGGGTTCCTTTTAAATACACCAAAGCCGCAGCGGACTCCTCTCGCCGTCGCATTCCTGCCTCTTACACCGCCGCCGTAATTGTTTCACTGGGTTTTTTTTTTTTTTTAATGTTTCCGGCGACTTGCTCTTGAAATAGATGCCCTACGGGCTGTGACGATAACGGCGTTACTGCAATACCGCAGTATTGAGCTCATTACCGTCGTCACCGCAAATAATACATATATATTGACTGTATTCCATGCTATGTTCAAGGACTTCCGGAAAAACATTTCGGCTGCTCCACTGAACCCGCTGCCGCTCGTCACTTCGGCTTTGTCACCGCGTGCCGGGGGGGGGGGGGGGGGGGGGGGGGCGATAGACCATAGGGGGGATTTATTTTGTGTGTGTCCGGTTATTATTCATTATTTCTCGGGCTGTACCCCGACCCAGAATTTTGCCGCTTGTCCTGTTCAATGCGAATATGAACGGGAGGGAGGGCTCTCCGCGATGGGGGAGCACGGAGGTGCCACAGAAACCACCCCGCGCCCCCTATAATTGAGTATTCTGGGACAGGTTCTCCGGTGGTTCCCACGTTTTCTTTTGGGTTCCCCCCCCCCCCCCCCTTTTAAGTACGCCTCCGCCGTCACAACCTCACAGTCGCTTACGCGTCCCGTCTTTTGCCTATTTAATCGCGTGTGCGTGTTCGTCTGCGGAAGCGGGGAACTGACCACTTTGAGCTCTGGTACGGTTCGACTCAGGGTCCACTCCTGGCTGTTTACAAAGGCATCTGTAGCAAAGAGGGAGAGAGAGAGAGAGAGAGAGAGAGAGAGAGAGAGAGAGAGAGAGAGAGAGAGAGAGAAAAAAAAGACAAGATCAGATAACTGTGATCACAACACACACACACACACACACACACACACACACACACAAACACACACACACTCTGATGCCTGACAACCTTTCAATTGTGCAGGCAACAAGGGACCTAATCCACTCCTTGGCAGGAGGCGCATGTGGTCTGACCCAAAACAGACAGAGACAAAAGGGTGGGAAAGGAGAGGGGCATAAGGACAAAAAAAGAACCACAAAAGGGATGGAGGGAGAAAGAGAAATAATGACAACCAAAAATGAATGAGCGTATGGAAACGCTGACGTGAGGAGAGGCGTGGGGTAGACTGAAAGGGGGTTTCGATGGATGCGGAGGAAGGTGGGGATGGTGGGATGGTGGGGGAGGGGAAGTGAAGGTGGTAGAACGGGTCTTGTTAGAGCTGACGTTTGACTGACAGCGAGGCTTACTCTAGAATGTGTGTGTGTGTGTGTATGCGGCAGCCAAGTTAAGCGCATAACGAGGGATTTAGCGACGCTGGGAGCACTGTAGCATTAAACAGGCATCCTTAATGGCCCACTGCTCAAAACACCACTCACCAAATGAGATTACCGAGAATTATTTCATCATTTTAAAGGCAGAAATTGTAAATTTTTGGCACTGCTCAGAACACGATTTCATGTGCACAACACAATATTGGGGGAGCGGGGGCTACAGCACGGGAGCCAATCAGAGGCGCAGGTGTGTAGTTATGTGTAGTAATGTGCCCAGGAGTCTGGAGATCTGATAGCGTCCGCTAGCACAGCCAACCCTAACCCTCAGCGTCAACAGCTGGCGCCTGGGTCTGCCGGTGTTGCTTTCGTCTGTTGTATCAGTTGAAGTGTCGGCATCCACACTTGAGTGTACACGACCGTGTGCGAGTGTGTGCGGAAGGACTAGCCTATCGGGTCTTGTAGACACTCTGTTACTCGCCTCATTTCCCGTGACCTTCTAGACCTGCTGCCCACCGCTCTGGCTCACACACACACAAAAACACACACACACACACACAGAGGACATGCAAGCACACAGCCATGGTGTTTGCGACGGATGAGGGGCCTGCGGTTAAGCCACGGTCTGCAGGTTAGAGCGCGCCCCGGCGCAGCCCTACCGAGTCGGCCTGATCAGTCCCACTGATGCCGATTGGTCCGACTCAGCGGGGCGTTTTCTTATGTGCTGTTTGTCTTGCAGTGAAGGGGGGAGAAGCGCAGTGCAGAGAGCACAGCCTACGGCCGGATCGTTGCCTACAGAGTTCCAGTCTACAGTTGTTTATTCTTTATGTTGCTGTTGTGTTATCCTTTAATAAAAACCCCGCCGTGGTAGACCGTCACTGCTGAAAGGACTCAGTGGGCAGCCCACGGTGTTATTTTAGCCTAGCCTTTATGATTGTGACTTCCATTACTGTACGTCTGGAACAAATGCATCTGAGTGTCTGTGTGTCACTGGACAAAATAATACACACATCTTCGGACCATGATTCATACCCAAAGACTGCTCTGCACCTATATATGTATATACACACACACAAATATATACATTGGTTCCTGAAAATGATTCACAGGTCTGCGGTAGTAGCTTGCTTGCTTGCTTGCACACACACACACACACACACACACACACACACACACACACACACACACACACACACACACACACACACACACACACACACACACACACACACACACACACACACACACACACACACACACACAGCTCATCCCTTTGTTGAATGTCCAGAGAACACACTTCCATCTCAAGACGCTTTTAAGGGTCTCAGACACACACACACACACACACACACACACACACACACACACACAAACTGGACACCTCAGTCTGCTGGCTAAGTAGGTCAGTGGGCCATGCAGGCCTGGCACCACGGAGCTACACGCTGGCTCCATTTAGGTCCTCCTTTTAGCTTTACTAATTCATCAGCACCAATCTGTGTCACGCCCGCAGACAGACAGCGACCCGAGAGAGAGAGGGGGAGAGAGACACAAGAAATAAATGCAGAATATTTTAAACCTCTTCTCAGCACCATAAATCTTTTGCAGTCGCAGTTATCTAGACAATTTAGTCTCGCCATGCAAAAAAAAAAAAAAAGGTCTTTGCCAAAAGAAAAAACAGACTAATTTTGCCATAGATCTGTCATTTGTTGACATGACAACAACCGACTCCAGGGTAGTTGATGGATTTTAGAGTGACTTGGAAGGTCACTGGAAAGAATCCCTGTTGCAGCGTTCCTATTGGTGGAGAGCCACACAGGGTGGGTATTGATGGGGGGGAGAGCGGTGCGGGCTATCTTACAAATGGCCGCTGTATCCAGTTGGAGCCCACCATCCCCAACCCCTCTCTCCATCTCTCTGTCGGGCAGGATGTTGTTTCAGCTGCTTCCTGTTTTCAGACAACCTCCAGTTCCACCCTGCCAGGTCCCAGCAGAACCAGCCAGCAAGGTCCGACCACCGCTCGGCCTCTGATCGCCCAGGAGCCGGGCGCGAGGGCTAACGGCTAACGGAGCGTAGCCCGATGCTAACTTTATTTCTATTCTATTTTACTCCGTTTCCTTCCTCTCTACATTGGCAGTGGGTTGATCAGTCAGGGGCCAGCTCATTCCCATGTGTATTATATTATCCGCTGTCGCAACGGGGGGAAATCAACCAAAATACAATTTCATACGTTAGTAATGAACGCTCCACTACCTACGAAGCCGCACAGGGAATCAAACCTGTGACCCCGGCAGCGTTGGTGCCTCGCTTGACACACTGGCCCATACGGAGAATGACCCTCACCAAAACCGCCGGAATAATAAACTTGAGTCAGCAAGGTTGGGAAGGTGGGGGTCAAGGCTTCTGGGTATAAAAAAAAAAAAAAAAACATGTCTGGGAATGTGGGGGCCGCACACCTGAACTCTATTAATCAGTCAACACACACACACACACACACACCCCGTTATGCATAGGAAAGGGAAGCAGCCAGTCAGCAGTGTGAAGTAGTGACTCAAACACACACACACACACACACACACACACACACACACACACACACACACACACACACACACACACACACACACACACACCAGTATTGTGATTGACATGTTTGTGTGGGAAGGTGTCCCTTCCCTCGAGACGGTGGACAGATAAGACAGACGACTTAGAGTGTCTGCTTCATGTTAAAGCAGACGATGGGACGAGAGAGAGAGAGAGAGAGAGAGAGACAAAGACCGAGAGAGACAGAGACCGAGAGAGAGAGAGGGGGCCCTGAAGACAGAGCAAGGAAAGAGAAGAGTTAAAAATGAAGGCTAAAAAAAGGAAGAGGAAGTAGAGGAAGTGATGGAGAAGAAAGAGGGAAAGAGGGACAGAGAGAGAGAGAGAGAGAGAGAGAGAGAGAGAGAGAGAGAGAGAGAGAGAGAGAGAGAATGAGGCATGTGTGAGTATTTACAGTTTATTTTCGTGTGTGCTAGGGGCGCAGCGGATCACAAAACCCAAGGTTGGGATCGTATCACGGTTTTGAGTCACGGATCGGAACAGCAACCCACCCCCCAAAAAAAGGGAGACAAATATAACTTTGCTCTCCATTTATTTTGTAAAACACTTAAAGAAAGGAACTTTTGCCCACGGCCTTAAATGAAAACAACTCGAAATTCAACTCTGTGTAAACCGTGGGTATTTTTCCCAGCACTAACCCGAACGAGTCAACACTTGTTTTTCAATAAGTAACTTTGAGTCCAGTCACATTAAATCATTATAAATAGTTTTAGTTTTTTTTTGTGGTGGGATGAATATAAACAAAATATTTCATACAGTTTCGCAGATAAAATAAATGCTTGGGAGCCGTGCGAGCCGGACAAACGTTTCAATGCTACAATAAGTGCTTCTCTCCGCTTCGCTCTGTACATTCTTCTCTCATCGGACTCCCCCCCCCCCCCAATTCCACTCATCATATCACAGAATCGTGTTCTGTTTAACAACATCATCTTTGATATCACAATCCAAATCACAGCCATAACGTAAACTGCTCTTGTGGAGTGTGCATTGGCGCCTACCGGCACTTCTCACAAGCTGCCGTCTCCGTTCTGCCCTCTCAAGTGGACACATTGTAAAATATATCATATTTTATCGAATCGGTGCACACGTCTATGTTGGACAGTATGACCCACGGGACACGGGGGGGGGGGGGAATGGCGGACGCGATTGCGATTGATGAACCCGAACGCTCATTTCCATCCGTTTCCTTTGATTTGGAATCGGAATCGTGACACCTCCATGAACCAATCCCTGTGCTTCAGAGTAAAACACAGCATCTGTCCAGAATCCTTATTTCACTGAAACTCTGCATCCAGATTCATGGAATTATGACTTTAAAAAGAAACAGCGGCAGTAAAACTGTGTTTCGCAATGGTAGTTACATTTTGCACATTTTGATCAGTCGTTTTAAATTTCCCCGCGTGTGCCAAACCGTGGGGGGGTGCGATGCTGCAGATCACGGATCAGCTACATTCCGTTACACCACTAGTGTGTGTGTGTGTGTGTGTGTGTGCGTGTGCGTGTGCGTGTGCGTAGCATGATTTTCACATCAAAACGCAGCCGACCCGACAGAACGGGCCTGAAGCAGGGCGGAGAACGAGTCGCTCGCCCCGACCCAGAATGCAACTTCACAACAAGCTTCACGGCCGGTTAGCGACACCACGGCTTGAGCGAACACGTTCATTACCGCGTTCCACTAAGGATCACGGGTCATGAACACACACACACACACACACACACACACACACACACACACACACACACACACACACAGAAGAGCGGAAACAGAGGACATGCCTTAGGACATATAATACCACACACCCACTGTGTCTTTGGAGTTCACGGAAACATACAATGGCACTCAGAAGTCAAAAAGAGGTAAGGTTTCACCACACACACACACACACACACACACACACACACACACACACACACACACACACACACACACACACACACACACACACACACACACACACACACACACACACACACACACACACACAGAAGGCGAAAGTGTCCCCATTACACATAGTGCATGTTTTGTCCATAAGGAAACGGAGTAACAATAAATAAATAAATCGATCACAGGCTCCCGATGCTGGCATGCCGCGGGCACCGCGAGCGCGTGGGTGCCAGATGAGCACCGTCGGCACCAAGATTCAGGAGGTTTATTTGTCACATACATACATACATACTGTATATGCAGTGAAATGTCTTTGCAACGCATCCGAAGATTATGCACAACAGTTACTAAACCCAACATAATAGCTAACCTAATTCCTACCTAGCAACTAACTGAAACTAACTGATTCTTAAAACGTAATGCAGTTAGTGAATAGAATAATATAAATAAAATAAAATAAAAATAAATAAGGGTCAAAAGGGTATTACTGAGTTGGGGTACAGAATAGGGGGATAATATAATAAATAAAGGAACGGACTTATGGGGGATTTAGGGATATAATTTATAGGGATAGAATAAAGGGAATACACTAATGTATATGGGATAGGCTATTTGTATATACAGATATGTGCAGTAAAGTGCATGTGAATAAAGTGTGTATGCAGATATACAGTACAGTATACAACAGTACAACACAGTAATACAGCGCAGTATGCAGTAACCCAGAACAGTGATACAGTATGCAGTACAGTATGCTACATGCAGTAAAATAGGGCAGTGGGGGCCTATGTGAGTGTACCACCAGAGAGGGAGACAGCAGCACCGTTTCTCTCTTAAAAAAAAGAAAGAAAAAAAATGGGGACCTCAGAGACGTAAATTAACTTGCGTAAAAAGGACCGTAAATAGATCCCCTCTAATGAGAGGTTTTTATTTTTTATCTTAACCCCCCCAGGATCCCCAGCTGAGCAAGAGAGAGAGAGACTGCATGAAACCCTAAGAGACGGAGTAAAACAGAACGAGTGGGAGGTAAAAAGACGGTGCGGGTGTGATGAATAAGAGGCCAACAGCCTGGGTGACTGGGCTCCTGGTTATAAACAGCCGGCAAATTATGTTTGTGACGGAGCCCAAAATGTTTCTCAAAATCTTGGGTGATGCAACCAGAGCGATGTGGCTCTGGCGGCCAGGTGTTGTTGACAGAAACGCCACCGAGCCTCTGCAGACGGCTAAAATGAGTGTCGCACTTATTGGCGCAAAGGGAACAAGCTTTCCGCCTGCTTTTTACTTTTGACTTAAATGATAACCAGTTTAGTGAGTTCTCTTGTAAAAATTTGTTAATACAAGTAATTTACATTTATCTTCAAATTCAAATATTACCAATTCTTTGTCTCTGCACAATGTAATGTCCTAGATTCATCACAGACTGAAAAACTTTGGGGGCCACACACACGCCAAACCAGGTCTGGCCCCCTGGGCCACAAGTTGCCGAACCCTACCATAAAGTACAGAGCATATGAGCGAGAGGTGGGTGTGACGAGTAGTGTTGGGTAACGTTCCCTTGAAAAGTACCTCATTACATTACAAGATTACTGCTATTAAAAAGTAACTTGTTATGTTACAGCGTTACCTACTGAGAAAAGTAACTTGTGAGAGTCATTTTGCGTTACCAAAAATGAGAAAAACCCTCTTGCGATTCCTTGTGCATGTTGGTTAGATTATATTGTCCGGGAGAGCGCGTAGCCTACTTCACGCCTACCATTGAATGTATTGACTCTACAGTCATTGCATAGTCCAGTCTACAGCCCATAATCTGTAACGCTGCAGGATGATAACAGGAATGACAGATGCAGTATCCCCTTTACAGCCCTTCATCAACGACTGTGTTTGACACAAGTAAACATAGACTCAAGGGGCTCAATGCACATAGCCTAACAAGTTTGTACGACATGTACATAACGTTTTGTTTTTTTTGCAATTCAACTGCAACGAAAAAGTTTAAGTATCTGAAGAAAATGAAAGTAGAAAGAAACCTGACAGGCGGCCCCTTTGCAGCACCGCGGCATTCTTGTCCCTTTCATCCGCAAAATCAAAATAAGGTCAATACTCCCGCGACGTGGGGGCTGCCCTTGTGCGCCCCTTCTGCCCTGGCTGCGGGCCAGGGAACAAAAATCTGTACGGACCTTCCACATTCTTTACTGTGACAAGGTTTAAGGGATGATTTCATCCAAGTACTGTTGTTTTTAAGGAGAATACTAGAGTCATCCTTTCAAACTCAACACATAGCACATAATAAGTCAGTCAGTCTTAATCACGGGGCAGGGTTGAGGTACTAATGGGGACTTCAGTCCCCATTTTGAAGGTGTCTTTGGTCTCTTTAAGGTCGATCTTGGACTTCAGTCTATTCTGACCTCAGACCTGACCCTCAATATAATTTCAAGACTGGCCAAATGGAAAACCGCAACTTATTTATTTCATATCGAGATGTATTTTATATTTGTTCTTTACAATTGAATTTGCCAATGTCTCAATAATTATGATCATCTGTCACCATTGTCTTAAGGCTAATGAGGAGTCTTGTCAGACAACACTCAGTGCTTTCCTTTCGATTCGTTCTAGGAGTCTTGGCATTTACACAGCGCTCATTAACAGACAGACTCCTCTGTTCTCAAACTGGTTTTGACTAAACATAGAACAAGTAAACACAGGCTGAAAGGCTTCAAGTAAAGCACTTGAAGCTGACAAAGAGACGCCATGAATGCAAAACACTAGAGGTCCACAAGTTTCTGTGTCAATTTTCAAAGATTTTCAATGATATCAACGGTTACTGATGAGGAATATTTCAGAGAAGAAACACTCAGGTGACTCTGGTGAAAAGCCCATCACAGTGTCGTGATTTGGTCATACATATATGCAGTGAAATGTCATGACACCCAGTGATTACGCACAATAAGCTTTAAAAATACAAAAAATACAAAAATGTGCGTAATCGACACGAGGCGCTTAAGCAATACATTAGAGTATGCCATTTCATTTAGAATTTCAGTTCCTCGTCTGGTAGACATACATTTCATTACCATGACCATCTGGGTTTATAGAGAATAGCCATCTTGATTATGAATGTACATGTTAACCCAATCAATATGAAGAAGAAGAAGAAGAAGAGCCTATAGTCTAAGTTCTATAACGGAAAGAAATCCTTCTAAGAGAATGTCCTGTGGACAGACAGGCCCAATAACCAAATTAGAGGTTTTTGGTAAATTGCATAAACATAAATGTTTACAGAAAAAAAAATGAGGCCTTCAAAGAAAAGAACACCAGAAGACACCAACAGTCAAACATGGAAAAGGTTCACTGATGTTTTGGGGTGGCTTTGATGCCTCTGGTACTGGCTGCCTTGAATCTGTGCGTAGCATCATGAAATTGGGAGATTACTAAGGTATTTTGGAGCACAATGATCCAAAACACAGGGGTGGTTGTTCCAGAGAGTGGGGGCCCTAACAGAAAAGGCCCGGTCACCCTTGGTCCTCAGCCAAGATTGTGGCATGGCTAGCAGAGCCTTGGCAGAGGACATCCCATTGCGACCGGGCATGTTTGGTGTCAGAAGGTCTGAGATGTACTTGGACGCGAGTCCAGAACAGGCCTTGAAAGTCATCAACAATATCTTGAAATCAAAGTAAATTCTAAAATCTGATGGAAGCCAATGGAGAGAAACTAAAATAGGAGTAATGTGCCTTATTTTTTTGGTGAGGAGTCTGGCAGCTGCCCCTTGGACAAGCTGTAATTTACGTAGACTCTTTTGGCTCAGACATATGTAAGAGAGTTACATAAGTCCAAACGAGAGGAAATAAAAGAATGTATGACCGTCTCTAGATTTCTCCTGGATGAAATTGAACTGATCCTGGAGAGTCTCCTAGGCTGCAAAAAACAAGGCCGGACAACTGTGTCGACCGGCTTGTTCAAGTTGAGATGGTAATCAATGTGACACCAAGACACCAACCTTTTTGGAGTTTTGGCCGATGTTTTGGGACCGAGAGCCCAGATCGTCTGAGGTATATGGATTAGCTGTGCGGGGGCCAATAATAATAATCTCAGTTTTATCAAGATTTAGCTGCAGAAAGTTCCGGTCCGTCAGGCATTTAAGGTCAAGGATCCAGTCGTTGAGTGTCTTAATTTGAAAAAAAACCCATTGGAGGTAAAAGAGAGGTAGAATTGAGTGTCATCTGCATAGGAATGGACACTCACATTATGCCTGCAGATGGCATGCCCCAGGGGTAACATGTAGAGAGAGAACATGAGTTGTCCAAGGACAGACCCCTGAGGTACCACGCAGGTCATCTTCACAGAGGATGACCGTGAACTGCCAATGGTGACAAAAATTAATAAATAAATAAATCGATCTTGTAAATAAGAATAAAACCGTTTTTAAACTGAACCGGAGATGCAAACCCAGTGTTGGAGACGTTGCTGTGGTTCACCCTAAATCCCGACTGGAATGTCTCAAAGAGTTTGTTTCCGTTAAAAAAAAAGAAATTGTTTGTCAATTGTTCAGCGACAACTTTTCCTAAAACCTCGCAGAGAAAGGGCAGTTTGGAAATTGGTCTAAAGTTATCCAGGGAGTTAGGGTCTAAAGAGCGTTTTTTTTTTTTTTAGTTTTCTTTTTTTTAGGCAGGGGTTAAACAATTGCATTCTTAGAATAAGCAGGAACATAACCATACAGTACAGACATGTTAATAATGGAGAGAATAAATGGCACAAAACAAAAATGCTGGACTGTTCTAAAGTGGCCAGCAATGAGTCCATATTGAAATATCATTTAACACCTGTGGCAATATCTAACAGCAGATGGAAGAAGGCACCCTTCAAATCTGAGAGAACTGGAGCACATTACAAAAGAAGAGTGGACCCAACTGCCAGTAGAGAGGTGGAGGAATCTCACCGAAGACTATGGGAAGCGCCTGACAGCAGTTTTCTGTTTATTTTATGATATAAAGGGTTATGTTAAGTTCTGAATCGAAAACAAAGTTTCTGTACAATTAACAGTGAAAGTTTTTTTTTTTAATGCAAGGGTGCCAATATTTTCGGCCACGGCTGTATTGCCAAGCCCTACTCACTACCATATTAAGCTGAACAAGATCATTACCATCAGCAAGATGGTGAGGAAAATAAACGGATGGATGAATAAATTAAATAAGGGCAATGATTTCAAAGTATTGAGGGCGACAACCAACCTCCCTGATATTACCTCCGCCATTCTAATGCAATTATCCATACATTAACAGCTCAGGAATCAGACGCTGTGACATTCCCTCGCTGACTCGGCTGGTTTCCCGGGCTGACACCACAGAAAACAGCTAAAGGCTATATGCTAAGGAGCTGTTTTTCACGTGGTGGCTGTTGGAGCATTGATAGACCTCACAGCCAGGTGGCTACAGTGCATTACAGCTGGGACAGTGGAAGTAAAGTAAAGGGGAGAGAGATCCTCATGAACCTATCTCAACAGAACCAGGCATCTTGAAATTGCTTGTCATGTTCTACCACTATACCTCACTTTATACTTTCCTTTTGGCAGGCACATTTTGGAGAAGCTGTAAATGGCACGTATACATTATTTTTTTTTTTTTATGTGAAACACCCTGGGACAGTTGATAAAATTAGTAATTAGTTTAATGAATTCAATCCTGGCACCCCATGGTAGAGACTACTTAAGTCTAAATAAGACTGAAATGCAACGCTGTGTGTCCTCGTGTGAACTCTGGCTCTATCAGCGCTCCACATGCATCAAGACGTATAGAGCTCACATCAACACAAAAAGCCTCAGGTAGCACGGGGTAGGCAGCTGCTAGTCGACCATATGCACGTGCACACACAGAAACGTTAATTAAACTATTGTCTAGAAAACACCCATTACGCAAGCTTAACACACTGCGAGAGGCAGGTGTCGCGCACACACACACACACACACACACACACACACACACACACACACACACACTTGGATTAAGGGTGGAGCACAACCGCTCATTGCCTCAGGGAAGTGTGCGCAGGGAAACAGAAGCTTCAGTGTGTGTGTGTGTGTGTGTGTGTGTGTGTGTGTGTGTGTGTGTGTTAACCAATCTTCTGGCTGTGACAAATCAGCACAGCAGAGCCTCATCTGTCATATGTGACATCATGTTATCACAGCCTCTGACCTTCACGCCATTGGCTGTGACCCTCTTGCTCTCCTCTCCTCCTCTCTATGGCTATAGGACTCTTTCTCCCCCACACCCTCTTCTCTCTTGATTAAAAAAACGCCGTAGAAGATGCTGAATGAAGATAAGCAGCACGTTTATAGGGAGAGGAATCTTCTATATCTATTAGGCGAAATACATTTTCAAAATCCAGTTGGTGGCACCAGCGGTACGATAAAACAACATTTCTGAGAACACTAGGGCTGGGCGATATTGAAAAAATGAAATATCACAATATTATCGACAAATACATAAGTATTGATTGTTTGACAATGTTTTTGGGGTGACTATTAGTGGTTTCATTAGATATTTACATACAAGCGATATCTGACAACTTCATTGCGATATTACAATCACCAAAACCCCTGACAATATCTAGTCTCATATCACAATATTGATATCATAACAATATGTCACCCAACACAAAAATTCATACTTAATACGTTTGGATAAACACGTGTTTGGTGTGTGTGTGTGTGTGTATTGTGTTGTTCGGGTCTTTTGCCTGTTTCCAATGAGGTGAAGGTGTTTCCAATTTACTATTACAATTTACTTTAATTCCCGTCTTCCTCTGCACCTGTCCACGCCAGATGTGAAGACGTCAGTGACACGTCATTTGACAATTCGGCAATTTGCAGTTTTATTTGCATTTGAAAAGTGTTAAGATAGTTGGATTAGTTGTTGAGTTTAGCGTTTATTATTATTTTTATACAGCAGCTTCCGGCTTGAATACAACACTTTTTGATATATATAGTATACATAGTGACTCCAAGCAGTTGTCACGAGTCTTGTCACCACACACACACACATACACACACAGGTGTCTAGAGTAAGTTAGACAATCAAATTAACAGTAACTGCCCACCTGCCCACTGGCTGCTGACTGTGTGTGTGTGTGTGTGTGTGTGTGTGTGTGTGTGTGTGTGTGTGTGTGTGTGTGCGCGCGCGTGCGCATTGTTAGTGTATTTGCTTGTGTGGAAACCCCGGAGCCGACAGCAGACATACTCGCTGGGTTGAATGACACCGGCCAGGTGCACTTGCGCTTGTGTGTGTGTGTGTGTATGTGCACGTACGCATGTGCAACGTATTAGCGATGTAGCCCACAGCCGCCAGTCTGCTCCACTGTATGTGTTGAAATGGACTGTGGCATCGGAGAGAGAGAGAAGACAGAGGAGAGAGGTGAAGAATACGAAGAAGAAGAGAGACATAAGTAATGTGGATAGAGAGGAGAGAAACGAGGGAGAAGAAGGGGAGGATGTGCAATGTGTGTGAGCACGTTGTACATGCGGTGCCTGCACGCGCACAAAAACCTCCTAATTGTGTACTTAAAGGGCACTTAATGGACCGACACACACACACACACTGACAAAACCTCATGATTTTTGTACGCCACAATTAAATCACACACGCAATTGGACACAGCGCCAGAGCTTCTGGGAATGCGCACAGAGACCGGGAAGAGAGGTCGTCCTCTCTTGTTTTCTGTGTGTTGTGTAGGTATAAATGTCAGCTGCACAAGCATCCTGAAGGAAGACACCCTGTCTCCCCCCGTCACCCTGACCAAATCCAGCAAGTCAAACCGGGAAGTCGGAGGCGATCGAGCAGCCGCGGCAGAACGAGACACAAAGGGGCTCCGTTTTGATTGGCCGAGAGTGGGGGGGGGATAGATAAATATGATAAAGATGGCGAGTGGGTGTTTCGGTGCACTGAGCTGGATGTGATGAAGCGGATGGACGGTCAGAGAGGGAGCGGGAAGCCTTTTGTTCACGGCTTTATGCTCAAACACTGGGCTTACTTTTTCTTTAGGAGATTCTGAATAAACGGCTTTTATAGTCATTTGATATAAACAAGACGATACAGCAGAGCCCCGCTTATCCGAACCTTCCTTGGCCGAACTAACAGGTCAGCCAAACCAGATTTTTCCCATTTTCCCCGCAGCTTAATCAGCTGGTTAGTAAGGACGATTCAATTCAATTCTACTGTTGAAAATTTCTGTTTAAATTTGTGAATCGATTTAAAAATGGTATTATCGATGCTTTGCTTGGACGTCATGCGGCTGTGGTGCAGTTGTTGCGACCGAGTATTGCGAATATGTCTAATGTTATGTGAAAAATGTATGGGTACTTGCTACATGCAGAATCTTTCAGGTACAAAGACACCTCCAAAACCTCGGTGCATAATCCGATAAATGCTGGTCCGCAAGTAAGCACAGCAACCGTTCAAGGTTCTGGGTTCAGACAGACAGACCGACAGACAGATTTTAGCCTGGGTAGACCAGCATTTATTTTTTTTTTAAACCGGGGCAGAACATAAACAAGTGTTAACAAGGAGTGTAAATATCAAGTTTCCATTCACTTCCTGGGGTGTGTGTGTGTGTGTGTGTGTGTGGGGGGGGGGCATTCAGAGGGCCTGACCTCTGACCCTGGGAGGCGGTCTGCAGGTGGTGGTGTGAGTGTTTAGTATTCAGCTCCATGTCTGTGTGTGAACTTGTCACACTTGTCAGCCCAGACAGGCTGTGTGTGTGTGTGTGTGTGTGTGTGTGTGTGTGTGTGTGTGTGTGTGTACCCTGAGCGGTAGGGCTGTGCAAAGGCTGCTGCTAAATGTCGCCGCAGCCGTGGTATCATTTAGCGGGCACGCCACAAATGATGTCATTGTGGCGCTCGCAACAGCGCCGCACCGGGCCTCGCGCCATGCGCTTCAGGTGATTCAAGATGAACGCGTTCCCAAGGACGGTGACGCCAAGAGGTCCACAGGTACAGGCGTCTGTACCATCCATCCATGTGCACCAAAACTAGCCAGACGGCGTTGAACCCCAAAGATTTGATCTATTTAAATACCTTGGGACTTCTTTGTAATGTTTACACCGACAATTTGCACAGAAGAAGATTATATATACTGTATACAGACAGACAGACAGACAGACAGACATAAACTGCACTGACTGCAACAGATATACAACCATTTAACACTTTCTATTTTAATTGTACTGCTCTTTTCTGGTTATTCGCATCCTCCCCTCAGGACTTCCCACACACAAACACATTTCGATCAGTGAATTCAAAGAAGCAAAAATTTGTACTTAGCACCAAATCTTCCAAGGACACCCCAAAATGTGTTTCATGTGTCAATTTACACAGGAGGTGTAACTTACTATGTCACATTTCTGCATCAACTCCACACAACGATATAGTTCACCAAACGTTGAGGAACGGCTTTGTTTTAAATCTGCCTCTGCTTCCAAATGAAATGCTCACAAGCTGCAAAAAAAAAAAAAACAGTCGTGAACAACCACCGCTGTCAGCACTGATGACCTCTCTATCGAGGTCGGCTCATCGTCGGGGAGACAGCCCATACTAGAGGCCACGGCGTGCGGGCCGATAGCTTAACAACAGCTGACCGGCCGAGGCGGTTAGAAGCTCAGCGGGCAGCGAGTAAACCTCATGGCAGCCGTAACATTGGCCCGAGCCCCCCCCCCAAAAAAAATCATCGCCGTGACGACATTCCCACAGGCGCTACGGCTGTGAGATCGGATAATCCACGTGAGTTGACCAAGAGCCCGGACCACCGCCGTGCGCAATGTTTTCGCAGTACCCAAATATCGCCCAAAGAGGATGTACGTGGACGTACGCACGCGACAGGAAGGAGGCGACTGGAGGATGTGGATGCGGGTGGCGCGGTGATGAAGTTGCACCTCCAGGTTATTACTTGCATTAGTTAAATTAAATTATAAAAAAAAAAAAAAGATACCAGGCGGGGGCCGCGGTGGTATAAGTGCTCCCCGAGGACCCGGAAGGTCCATCCAGCTGCTGCCCGGCGGGCGGCCAAACTTCCATGTGAATCTTGGAAGGACACCAGTAATGCAACTGCAGCGGATTACGGTAATAGCCGCATAACAGGTGTCTGCGTGCGTGTCAGTCAGGGAGAGAGGACAGGAAAGAGGTTTAGAGAAGGCAAAGCTGCCAGCGTGCTGATGACGCAACAGAACCTTCAGAGCTAAAAGGACCAGTTTGCCGAGAGTTCTCCGACCGCTGCTCATTCAAAGTATAAAACCAACTGGGAACAGCGATACCTGGAGTGATTGGAGAGAGATATGAAGCCACGGGAGAGATGTCATGGTACGTTGAAAACCGTGTTCTTGAAGCAAACGTGTTAATAACATAAAATAATTAAAATGTTCCGGTTTAGCACCTCCACCTTTTTACTGCTCCCCTATCCACCTTTTCTCAAAGGGCCATGAGCCCTACGTTGGGAACCAGTGTTTGGCATGTTGCGCGTAATGGCAAACGGCCGTGGGATTTGGGCGAGCTGGGCCCTCGGATGAACTCAGCTGACAGGGTTTTAGCTGCCGTACCAGCAGTTTGTTCGCACGCCCGGCAGCACCGGCTGTGCAACGACTGGGGAGCAGCGGTGCGCTGTCATGCCTCTTCCCACTATGCACCTCGCAAAGACCAGAGGTGTGGACATTTCTCGATTTTGAGATGCATCGCGATGTGGATGTGGACAATTCCGCATCGATGCGGTGACAGAACATAATCGGGCGGCATCCCCGGACATGCTCTGAAGACCTGTGCCGACCTGCTTCCCCAGTGTTCGCCATCACATTCAACCTCTCCCCGGCGCAGGTCTCGGTGCCCATATGGAAAATTGGGGATGGGATACATTGAGACGCATCGAGAACCGTTGACAGGTGAATCGCAATTGAATCGAATTGTGAGGCCAGTGAAGATTCACACCGCTAGCAAAGACGCATCGAACCACCCGGGACTTTATCTGGTTCCTGCCTGACCGAGTGCACCGCTTCTGTCAAGTTTTGGAAAATTATTTAAGCACCTATTAAGCATTGGCAAAATAGAAGTAGGTGGTCCAACGGCTGAAAAGCATCTAGTGGGGTTTTTTTAGCGGACATGAAATATAAACTCTTTTAATTAAATTAGACTTGGGCGGTCTGGCAGTCATAGATTTTTGTCAGTGTGTTTCATGTAAAAAGACGACCAAAACTCAAACTTACACTATAAACTATAATCTGTGAACATTTATCAGGAAGAAGCCTTTGGAAAATATTGACCTTATGATTACAATCTCCTCAAGGAGATTGTAATAACATACATCAGCAAGAAGGTAGCATCTAGGAGGATGAGGCTGGCCGGCCACTGCCACAGACATCGGGAGCTCCCGGCCAGCAGGCTGGTCCTATGGGAACCAACGCACGGTCCACCATCGCAAGGACGTTCAGCGCTAATGTATGTGGACGTCTTGAAGAAGGATGCGGGAGCTGAAAGCTCTTCGGAGCTGGCCGGGCGTATGGAGAACCGGAAGGATTGGAGACTCCGATGGAAGCTCGTCTGAGGACGACCGAGAGAGAGAGACCCTCCCCAGGGTCTCAGATCCACAGACACAGTCTCCCAGGTACTGCACACCACCCTCACGGCCCTGGATCCGGGGGGCTGTGTGAGATTGCTGCAGTTCATTGACTATAGTTCAGCTTTCAATACCATAGTCCCCACCAGACTGGCTGTCAAGCGGCGGGAGCTAGGACTGAACACTCCGCTGTGTGCCCGGGTCCTGGACTTCCTCACAACCAGGGCCCAGGTGGTCAGGGTGGGGAGGCACACGTCCAGCACCCTCACCCTGAACACAGGATCCCCCTCAGGGCTCAGCTCCCTACATGGGAGCCCACAAGCACACCTCCCAAATCTTAACAACACGTTGTGCAGTCAAGCAAGCTGATTGTGGCACCGTGGCACCGTGGCGCAGTGCATTGCACTGCTGCCTCAGCAAGAAGGTCCTGGGTTCGATTCCGGCCTGGGGCGCTGTTGGCACCGTGCTCCGGCGGGTTATCTCCCAAATAGGAGCCTTTCTGTGTGGAGTTTGCATGTTCTCCCCGTGCTCACATGGGGTTTCCTCCACCTCACGTCAGTAAGGACCCCCACCAAAAACATGCACCCATCATCGTCTGACCAGCGACGGACATTTATCACCTGGTCCCCGGGCACGTCCACGTATGCTGCTCACTGCTCCTGGCTGTGGCCCGGGAGGAAGGAAAACCCAGGATGGGTCAAAAGCAGAGAATCCATTTCATCGGCCACCATCAAAGCATGTGCATGTGTGTGTGTGTGCAAGCATGTGTTATAGTGTGGTGTGTTGCGTGATGAATAAAGACTGTTTCTTCTTCTTCTTCTTTCTGATTGGTTGTTCGCCGCGCACACACACACACACACCTCAAGTTCATCTAAATTACACAACAATTATCATAATAAAGCTACACACACATTCCAATATATAATGCAAAGCATGGACACACCAGGTAATACGCACACGGTAGAAGCCAACGCTCAAATACAGACACGCTCACGCGCTACACTCTCACACACAGACCAACTGACCTAAATATCAGCCTTCTAATCGGTCAAGCAGAAACCCCCCACACAAACACAGCCGTCAAGGGAGTGCAGTGGTCTGTAAAATAAATCTGTCGTCATACACTCTATGGCGCTCACACACACGCACACACGCCAATACAAAGTACTATTATAACATTAAAAACAACAAAAATTTACACGTATTACTAATATAGACACACTCAAACATTAAAAACTGCGATACACATAATACAAAACCAACACCCACACCCCCCCCCACACACACACACACACACCAGGTTACCCTGTGGTGGGGGGTTAACATGATTCCAGGGGTGATTAGGCCTCCATTTAATCAGAGTGCTTAGATGCTGTCCATTCAGGAGCACCGCAGGGCGGGATTACAAAATGTTTGTAACCTAGATGGGGTCTTAGTAATCTACACTGCGGGTCCGGGTCCGGGACCCGACCTTGTGGCAGACAGAACCTTGTCTATACGGTCCTTCATAACGAGAGACAGGCGAGGGTCCGGGGATCCACAGCAGATTCCAAAACAGAAACGGGAATATCATATGTTTGTTTTGCCCTGTGCAGCAGGTAATGGTAGTTGGATTTTCAAATTCAAATTGCACTGCATTAGATTTAGGGATGCACCGATCCGGCTTTTTCAGTCCTGATACCGACAACTGGGCTTTGGGTATCGTCGGATACAGAGAACCGATCCGATACCAGTGTTAAATGAATAAACCGTGAGCCATTGGGGAATCACCCATCCCCACACACATACACAGGAAGAGCCTCTGTCATGACACGTGTCCATCTGCTCCTGGCTTGTTACATCTTGCCACTCTCTACGATAAACTGGTGTGTTTGCAAAATCTCTGCCTGTGTCTCTGTGTCGGAGGGCCCTGAAAACGCCACTCGGGTGACGTGTGGCAGGCGGAACTGCCACACAGTATAAAAAAAATACAACTGCATTAAATGAGAACAAAATGTAGACCTTAAATCACAAAGAGGTCACAAACGGGTGTGTATGGGTCTACTGGGCGCACTGCTGCTAACCTAGTAAGTGCACATAAAAGACATAAGAAAAACCGGAAAACGTGTCCCAGAACACCGCTCCTTGATAACAATTCACACAATGTAATTTATTGACAGCATATAGAAATGGGAGAAATATAAAACAAAACATCGCTCCGAATGTTGCGGCTCCGGAAAAATAAAAATCAAGCTGAGGAGGAGGTTGACCTGGAAAAGGTGGTTGAAGTCCGTCCCCTGCCATGACTCAATGGCATTTGGACCAATCACGACAAGGGGAGCTCTCAGAGCGAGAAAAAGGCACAAAAGAAACAAAAAAAACAAAAAAAAAAAAACAGTTGTGGCGAGAACACCGCAAGAACCCAGATCGCCGCGTCTATTTGTTCTTCTCTCGTTTGGGAACATGTCTTTGGTCATAAACTTATACTTCTTTTTAAGAATGCCTCCACCTTAACATAGAATTGGAATGAATAGATCTGCCCCATAGTCACAGACACTCGATCCAGCTTTTTGATTCAGTAGTGGAGAATCCCTAACTACACTGGACCGAAAACAGGAAAAACAACATCAAAATATGATTGTAGTATTTATGAAACAACATATTTTCTTGTTAAAATGATAAAAAAAAAAGTTTAAAAAAAATAGATGGAAGCTAAAATAGGAAACCTTAGAGCTAAACTCATCACAGGTTGAAGTCACCGAGGAGCCTTTCTGGAGAAATAGTGGTTGAAAAATGATATTTTTTGGCTACAAAATATCGATGAGCACATGAACCCGTGGCATAATTGCACAGTTGTGTAGATTTCTGGCTCCAAGTATGAAGACGTGGTGTGCAAAAATATATCAGTGATGAATAAATAAACAAATCACTTCACGATCACGACATTTAAGTTGAGGATTGTCATACAAATAATTACGATTAGCAATTTATTTGTATTTTTTTGTCCATTTCATGTCACTATAATAGTGGTATAAAATAAAATTTGAAATAATACATGTATTGCAGAATAATCATGTATTGGAATTAAACATTAGAACAGAATTTGGGTAGACAGTTTGGGTAGACTGATGTAACCTCATCCAATGATATTCTATATATATATAATTTTTTTAAGATATATTTTTTGGGCATTTTTCATGCTTTATTTTGATAGTGACAGTGCGGGGAGAAAGGGAAGGCAGGGGACAGAGAGAGAGGATGACAGGCTGCAAATGGCCACGTGCTGGAATCAAACCCGGGCCGCTGCGGTAAGGACTCACCGGGGTGCCCCCACATTCTATTTATTGCAGAATCTCTGACATTGGTCCAGAATTCCCCTTGATTTTACAAAATGATGGCGACCTGCTCAAATACTTGTGATTGGGCCTGTGGTGTGTGGCTGGTGTGGTTTGAGCAGCCACACCTGACCTGGATCCCGATAATTGGGGACCCAGGGCTGCATACCTCAGAGTGGCTGTACACCTGTTGCTTGTTGGTTCGTCTAACAAGCAACAGGTAAAACCCCCATCCCCACACTTGCATGTCTATCTGCACCTGGGCTTATTCCAACTAGCCCACTCTACAACAAACTGTGTGTCTACAACCCCTGAACACGCCACTTGGGTGGCACTTGGTAGGCAAATCTGCCACAGGGACTCTATGCAATAAATTGACACATCCCGGGGTACAAATGGGTACATCTCCAGTCGAGCACGTCCTAGGAACTGTATCATGGCAGAAAGTGTGTAACGCATCAGCACAGCCTCGAAACACCACTCGCTAATTACAGCCTTGCTCTGTTTCTCAAACAATAGGTCTGTCGGATCATATAAAGGCAGCAGGGCTGCAAGCTGTCTTTGTATGATCCGACAGATCGAGCGATTCTGCAGAACGCCACGAATGAATGCGTGTGTGCTATAGAGGAGGGAATCTGTATTAATCTGTGACATGGTGTATTTTTAGCCTATAGCCTACAGGTAAACAAGTTTCCTCTTGCATACACATGCAACCATATACATGATTGTCACTGCGTTGGTATATGCAAATATCTTGCTTTTATTGTGTGTTACAATCACACATGTCCTGTTTTTTTTTTTCCACATATGTGGAACCGTAACATTTGTATTGTGTGTTTCTGTGTAAGTTGAGCATAACCTACAAATGCCTACACGACACAAACATTACCGCCTCCGTATACATCCGTCTGTATCGTGTGATGAACGTGAAGAGCGAAGAGAAAAGCACCACTATTCAGCTGAAGGAATCTACTCAGATATGATGTTCATTTGAAGCTGAAGGCCTGTTGCATCATACAGTGTCCTTGTCGTTTGCCCCTTGTGTCGATTTTAGGGCTTATGTAAGAGAATTAGCGGCATGGCTGGAGAGCGGGGGGAGGGTTTGGATACGCTTCTGAAGCTCATCAGCATGCAAACACGCACTGGCTAGCTGGCTCGCGTACGTACATTGCACTAAGACATCGTCAATCGCTTAAAAGATTTCTCCGACGCGGACCAATGCACGTATGAGAGAAAATTTTTCTATAAAAGCACAACAGTTTGCTTGTCATTCATTTGAATGGTGTTCAACACCAAGAACCACTATGGATGATTAATTACAATTATGATGATGCAACATTTAAAATTTGGGACGGTCCACTTTCACTACTGCACGTTCAGACCCTGGGAGGCTGTGTGCGAGGCGGCGTGTGCTAGCTTACTGACCCCCACAGGGAGGGGTCAGGAGGACTAATGCCTCCCCCTAAACCACACACACACACACACACACACACACACACACACACACACACACACACACACACACACACACACACACACACACACACACACAGTCACAACCCAGTCCAATTTGGCGTTTAAGAGGAAGCAGGGGGCGAAATGTGGGCAGGGGCTGGAGTCCGCGAGAGCAGTGGATGGAGGAGAGTAATGGAGGAGGAGAACAGAGGCAGAGGGGAGGGCAGGAGAGGAGGAGGAGAAGAGTGGGGGAGCGCATGGAGGAAAGAACACGGAGCGACGGCACACTGTGAAGACGACGGGCCGCTGCGGGTGGACACACACACACACACACACACACACACACACACACACACACACACACACACACACACACACACACACACACACACACACACACACACACACACACACACACACACACACACACACACACACACCCCCCTCCCAGCCATGCTCTCTGGCCTCCACATAACCCCTGCCGTGGGGGCCACAGAGCATGCCGACTAACAAGCACAGTGTGTGTTTGTGAGTGTTAGGGCTGCGTATTGTTTAAAAAATGATGACACTAGTACCAATAGTGTTACCCTTAAAGTGATACCGACACCAATAGAGTATTCATTTGATACCTTTTTTTTGTACTACACCCACCGTGCGAGGCATTCAGTTGTGTAAAATGCCACCGTTCCTCCCCATCCAAATGATTTTTACGTAACTGTAAAAAAGTTTAGTTTGGGCAGTGTAATTGTAAACAAACAGCCAGCACAGGAGGAATGATTACAGCGAGGAAAACCACTTTCACTGTTCATATGGATAACTGATTGTTGTTTTAAGACAGACTTGAAAAATTGTGAAGCTGTCCCTTTAAAAGACTGCTGTAGCTGCTGCCGCAGTAGTGAGCCAATCACACGCCGCGTTAAATCGATGAATGCTTGCGGTGATGGACTGTGAGCAAAACCATACAACGTATTTATTTTTTATTTTTTTAGATCTGGGTACAAAAAAGTTCGAATGCAGGTATTGTTTGACTGAAGAAGTGTAGATACTTAATGGTGTTGGGTCATTTTGGTGGATACCTTTGGTGGGTATTGGCCGATACCCAGTCCTAGCGCGTGTGCGTGTCGGACAGAAATGGAGAGGGTCGGTGTGAAGGAAGGAAGGAGAGAGCCACAGAGCCGGGTATAAAGAGACAACAAGGGCATGCGTGAGGGAGGGGGCGAGAGAAAGAGCGAGAGAAAGACTGCTCCCTTCCGTCTGATGTACGGGACACACGGCGTAGCCTAACCCAGAGTACAGGACGCCATGAAACGGTTCTTTGCGTTCAATAATACATTGCATACTGGAGTGCAGTTCAACACAGTAGCTTACTGTAAAAGTAGGACATGGTTCACAGCTGGGAAGTAATGGAATGCAGAGGAAACATGAGATCCCACTTAAAGGCATTTTCACCTCGGGTGTAAGTCTCCAGATTTCATCTGGACGCCAAGCCCATAGAGAAAAAGGGAGCATGTAATGCTCCCTGATGTGGTGTGGTGGGTGGTGGTCGCCGTTCCAGCAGGGCCGGTTTTCAGTGGATGCCGACTGGGCAAGTGTTTGTGGCAGTTGCCCTGCCACAGGCCACCCGAGTGGCGTTTTCAGGGCCCTGTAGCAAGCTGTAAGAAGCCAGTAGCAGATGAATACGTCATGACAGAGGCTCTCCCCGTGTGTGCGCGGGGAGGAGCGATTTACTTGTTGCTCGTTGGTTGCTTTGACGAGCAACAGCCGTTCAGCCACTTATGATCCCGGGCCCATTTACCTAGACAGGTGTGGCTGCCTATACCACACCACCCCCACGCCACCTACCCCCAAAACCAAACTGAGGCCAGCAAGAATCCCTGCTGCTGGGCTGCTGGATGGTACCCGGTGGTGGCCGCTGGGCGGAGCGACTAGCTGCAGGCGGTTGCCCTTGGCGGTCGCTGCGGCTGCTTCTCCCCCGGTCCTTCGCTGGACATCCTGGGTGGTGCCAGTCAGGGGGAGGGCTGGTGCTGGACCCGCTGGCGGCTCCAGTGCGTCTTCTGACAGCACTTATATGTCCCTTCCCCGTTCCGGAGAGTCCCCCTTCTGGCGCCACTGTGGCAGTTTTCCCCTGCCACGCGTCGCCCAAGGGGCCCTTTCAGGGCCCTCCGACAGAGAGACGGGCAGCAGAGATGCTGAAGACACACAAGTTCATA
Source organism: Zeus faber (assembly GCF_960531495.2). Taxonomy (NCBI): domain Eukaryota; kingdom Metazoa; phylum Chordata; class Actinopteri; order Zeiformes; family Zeidae; genus Zeus; species Zeus faber. The sequence continues at coordinate 45,741,023 of NC_137189.1, read as the reverse complement.
TAGAGAGCGGCACGCTTTCACAGGCTGGGAGCAGATGGACACGTCATGACGGAGGCTCTGATGAGCAACAGGCGTACAGCCACCTCTGATCCCGGGCCCAATTACCTAGACACCGGCACTTTTGTTGTTGTTGTTTGGGTCTGTGTTCTTAGTTCGACAACCCCCTCCCGCATGTCAACAACACAAAATGCCTATAACAAAATGCATAACTCTGCATCACTTTTCATTCCCAGGTGTACTCACCAGGCCCCATATGCTTCATATTTAGCTATGATACGATACGATCGCGGTACCTGGGTGCTGATACGATCATATCGCAATTCTTTATGTCTTGCAATACATCAAGTTTTGTGGTACGATACTGTGACATACTGTGATAAATTATTAATTTCTTTCTTTCTTTCATTCATTGTCTCGGTTTGCTGAAGTTGATCAAGCTGCACAAAGTGAAATAAAAAAATGACTTCTGAAATGAATCTTTGTGGCAGTCAAAACATTTTAACTTTTTACTGTCCTCCGCGACGGAGCCCCAGCTGGATGTTACAGGGCTGGAAAGCGAGGAGCGGACTCTACTGCGCGTGTTGGAGTTTTGCGCTGAGGTGACTGAGCCGGCAGATGCAGTTTTCTCTGGAATATAGCACTTAAATGGCTTAAATAAAAACGGTGGATAAATATAAAAGTTGTTTTTTCTATTTATTAACTGCATGGAGGCTGTTTGGTGCTTGTAGCGAGGAAGCAGATGGAGGATTTGAACAAAGTGGTCTCACGTGGTTGGTTTGGTGATAAAGTTGCCGCTCCAGGATATTACATTACATTACATTTAGCAGATGTTTTTATCCAAAGCGACTTATAATTTTTCAAACACCGATGGACGCAGCCATCAGGAGCAATTAGGGGTGAAGTGTCTTGCTTGCATGCTAGCAGGAGGAGCCTGGGATCGAACCAGCAACCTTTAGATCACTAGACCACCAGCTCTACCGCCTGCGCTACCATCCCACATATTACTTGTATACATTATTTTATAATAGGCACACACACACACACACACACACACACACACACACACACACACACACACACACACACACACACACACACACACACACACACACACACACACACACACACACACACACACACACACACGTAACAAGGTGAAGAGTCACCAGCAGCAGGGTTGTGTGATGTATCGTTCTAATACAGAGGCTGCGTCGGGCTCAGGTTGGGAGGAGGGTGAGTTTGAGTTTAAGTTGTTGTATGAGGAAGATCCGTGGCCGGGGAGAGAGCGGACTAAGCTCCAGCGCACCTGGATCCCAACACTGGCCAGACGATTGGCTTTTTTCGTGTCACATGGTTGTTCCACTGCTGAACGATTGGCTGTTCATGTCACATGGTTGTTGCTCTGCAGTACAATTGGCTGTTCGTGTCACATGGTTGTTGCTCTGCAGTACGATTGGCTGTTTGTGTGGCATGTTTGTTTCTGTGCTGTACAATTGGCTGTTCTTGTCGCATGGTTGTTTCTCTGCTGTACGAGTCGCTGTTCGTGTCGCATCTTAAGGTAGTGGATAATCATGATCATTGTTATCGTGGAAGGTTTTATCGTGAGTGTGTCATCATGTATCGTAATGATCAAGATTATTTTATCACCCACCCCTACAACCTCCCGAGCTACTGCCCCCTATTTAAAAAATGAACTGGACTGTGAAAGACAGGGAGTGTGTCCAAAAGGCACTTGTAGGCCTCCCAAAGTGATAAGGTACGGTGTGCCGTGTGAACCGCGTCTAGACAACAGCACAAGGCGACGACTGGGTTTTCACCACGCTCTGGACCTACACACTGCAGTCCGCCTGCCAATCCGAATCTAACGGAATAACATCTGTGAGGCAGCCGGTAATGGAGGGAAATTCAGCTTTATTGCAGCAGCTACACTATGTGCTCCGCCAATGAAATTGTGTTAAACTCCAGCGTAGACCAGGAGACAATGACTTCAAGCTGAAATATATCGTTTATCAATCTCGCGAGGTTGGCTTTCTTCTGTTTTCGTAAAGGAAGATAAAGGGAAACAAAACAAGATTGCGGTCTTTGAGACGTTGACATTACACATGTGGCCATCAAAACAAGTTGAAAGAATATAGTAAATAAATCAGCCCCCGCCAGGACACCAGCACACGCCTAAAATGGAAACAGAAAAGATGCCACCCAAGCACAAGCTTGTTTTGCTGTATTTATGCACAGGGGTATGAAGGATGAAACAAACAGACACCAACATGTAAACAATATTTCCACATGGAGGAAACGCACGCAACGAAAGGCACACACACACACACACACACACACACACACACACACACACACACACACACACACACACACACACACACACACACACACACACACACACACACACACACACACACACACACACACACACACACACAAAAGAGGGGGAAACAGAGCTGGCTGTGAGGGAGAGATGGAAGGATGGAATAAAGGAGAGCGGGGGAGGGGTTTTATCCATCCATCCATTTATCCATCCCTGCAGCTCTTAATCAAATGAGATTTTCTCGCCATCATATTCATTGATGGAGTCTCCAGCATCAGTCTGTGTGTGTTTGTGTACATTGTCACCTATATTTTCGTGCCAGTTTAGCGGAGAGCGACGGCAGCATGCAGACCTAGTTTATGTATGCGGAGGGAGCGACCGAGATGGAGCGAGGGAGCGAATTAGCGGGGGAGAGACGGAGGAAGAGAGAGAGGGAAGAGGGAGGAGAGGCAGAGGGAGAGATACAGAGAGAGGGAATGCTCAGAGGGGAGAGCGAACGATCAAAGCGCTTTCTTCATCTGGGACAGAATTAAACTACAGACTATCTGATGAAGGACAGAAAGTGTGTGTGCGTACGTGCGAGCGTGTGCCCGTACGTGCGTGCGTGCGTGAGGGATGAAAGGGGGTAGAAAGAGAGGGGAGAACGAAAGACATGGAAAGCAAGTAACAAGGAAATAAGTCGAAGGGCTTTTTCTTGTAATTTGTTCAAGGAACTGTGTGTGTGTGTGTGTGTGTGTGTGTGTGTGTGTGTGTGTGTGTGTAAGACGGGTGATTCCTCAGGGTAAACAGGGGCGCACACACACACACAGAGGCCTTTTGATATGCATGTAGCGCACGTTACTTCTACATGGCTGTGGAAATAGGTCACACACACAAAGAGCCAACGCCCCTCACGCACACCCGTATCTGCACCCACCCTCCCACCCCCACCCACACCAATAGATACTGTAGATGCTCACATGACACAAACCCACCGTCACTCACCATTAAGAGAGAGGGGAGGGAGAGGAAGAGGGTCGGTGTGTGTGTCTATTTTGCGGACACACACAGGCCATCTCTTGACGAGTCAGCGAATCTGCCGCTGTCGTACATCACACACCTCACACTGCCGCAATGCGCGCGCACACACACACACACACACACACACACACACACACACACACACACACACACACACACACACACACACACACACACACACACACACACACACACACACACACACACACACACACACACACACACACACACACACACGTAACAAGGTGAAGAGTCACCAGCAGCAGGGTTGTGTGATGTATCGTTCTAATACAGATTTTTTTTAAATTGATATTGGGACTGGAGTCTGTGATTTTGGTAATCATCTGCAAAATATCGCCAGATTGTACCTTAGATGGCGACCTATTTATCCAAATACATGATTGCATTTGATTTGGTCAAAACACATATGTGGAAGAATTTATGAACCCAATAATTATGGACAAGTGTACTTCTCTTACTGTAGCTCAAACCAACACACAATATGTGAGCGGGAGGCATGGAGTCCCTCCCCCTCCATTCAAATCCCACGACCGATTCCAGTTCCCAGCCATGCGTGCAGCTCTGCAGCCCTTCCTCACACGGTGTGTTTCTTCTCTAGCCTGTTTGTGTACGATTCAGGGTGGAGCTGCTCGAGCTCCATTTCTCTCCACTAATTTTAACAACGCTGGCTTCTTCGGGGACGGACAAGTTTTTTTTGTTGGTTTTGCCTCGCGTGGCATCCCAAGAGGGGGCAGAGAGGGAGGGAGCGATCGTGGCGCAATTCGCGCACCCGTCTCCCTCTCCGACGGTGCTGAAGATGCGCATGTGCCCGCATCAGTATGTTTTTATTTGAACGGGGGCACTTTCGCTGTGACTCCTTTGCACCCCTGCCTATAGCGTTTGTTTGAACCGAACCTCTGCGCTGCCCGCCGCTGAGAGCCGGTGCTCCAGCCCGGGCGGCGGTGCGCTGGGTGCGGCTTGTGCTGCTGGCACACCTGTAGGGCCTGGATGGAGCCTCTTCCATAACACTGCGTCTGTTTGTTGTTTTTTGTGGGTTTTATTTTTTTACCTTTTTTTTTTTTTTTTAATGGACATAAAGCTGTGCCTGGGCACACGTGTATGTGGACTTATGCGAGCGGCATTTTTTATAAAAAATAATATGCAGTTTTTTTTATGTTAATTTTCCGATTCTAACAATTGCAAGGCTTTAAGTTAAATCTATCAGTCAATATTCTACTGCGACTGAAAGGTTTTTTTTTTACAATTCAATAGTTAAATGAAGATATGTTATTCATCTCAATGGTGTGGGCCTGGCCGACAGGAAAGAGCAGTTTACATGTTGACTGTATCCAATGTTGTGTTGGTCGTACTAGAGAATTATTTATTGCTTGTGTTGACTGAATAATGCAGAAGATAAGGAATTAAAAAAAAACACATACAGAATCGCAATCTGGTCTAAAAATATATATATATAAATAAAGCAATTTGATTATTTTCCCAAATCGTTGAGCCCTATGACAGTGTGAACAAATTATTGGGATGGAGGATGCAGGGATGGAGGATGACACAAACTGACGGTCACCGGCCGATTTTGCACAATATCAGCACAACTTGTATTAACGTAACTTCCTCAAACGTTTCAGATCTTGTGAAAATGTCCAAGTTCCATCTTCCCATCATTGTTAACAGTGACAATGTCTTAATTTCAGCGCAATATGATGCCGGTGAGAGATAAACCTCAACAGTGGGGTTTTTTTTGTTTGTTTTACAAATAATTCAATAAATTTAGCAAACTAAAACATCCACATCCTATATATCCATATCAAACATATAAAAAAAAAATGAATAACTGGTGACTGGTGACCACCTCACCAGCAACAACCCAGCTTGTTTATCTCTAAAAACAACACATTACCTGCCAAAAAGCCCATATCAGTGCAGGGTAAAAGGCTACCACAGTTCACCGCTAATACGACCCGGGAGTCACAAAGGATTGTGGAATTCCAGGCATGTGGACGCGGGGACTAACCTGTCCCCACCCCACACAAAACCACCGCCACCCTTCTAACCCACCTATCACGGGCGGCAGTAGAGAGAAAGCACCATGTGAAGCAGGAAGTCGTCAACGAAGAAGAGCACTAGCAGACGGCAGGCAGAGATGGCTGCACCACACAGAAACTGAGCTTGTCCTGAGAAGGAGTTGCTGTTCATGGTGGGAAAAAAAAGGAGCCGGTCTGTTGGCCCGCTCCATGCAGAGACAGAAGACGGGGGTTGAAGTCATGTACTACTCAACATTTTATTACAGAGAAACTGAACCATTCCGCTCAAGAACAGAGTCACAATAAGTAATTAAAGCTGCAAGCAGTGATGGCCGGGTCCTCGAAGTGCAAGTGTCGGTGGGACCCGAAAATATTGGCTAGGAGGAGTCCGCGAAAATACAGAAATACATACATGAAAATGACCAGGCCTCTTGTAGACACTCTCCAAGTATGAAGTAGCTCCGATAAATCACAGAGGAAGAGTTTGAGAAAGTAAAAAGCATAAAAATGACCAAAAAGTGAGGAAAATGGCACCTTTATATGAATACCCAATTTTGTGAGTTTTCGTGGGGAAAAAAAAAAAAAAAAAAGTAAATAGGTTTGATTTTTATTTATTTTCTAGGGGACGTAGGCGGCCATTTTGACAGGCCCATGCACGGCAGAATATCAAATGACACACTGGGACCGACGAGTGTGCAAGGGTTCGTGATTTTTCGAGTTTCTTAAGGCCCCAAAAGTCACGTAAACAGAGCGTTTTTGTTTTTTTTTACATGAAATTCAACGCATTGCCACGCCCACATCGTGTGACTAAAACAAAATCCTTTAATAACTTTTAATCCCGAAGGTGTCTTGTAGACACTCGCCAAGTTTGAAGTCGATGAGATAAATCGCCTAGGAGGAGTTATGAAAGTACAGAGCATAAAAAATGACCAAAAGGTGGGTGTCGGTCATGGTGGCAAAATCATTTTTTTAAGTCTAGTTATGTTCAATATGTGTACCGAATTTCGTGAGTTTTCATGGAAAAAAGTGAATAGGTCTGATGTTTTGAAAGGGACCAGGACTAACGTGTGTGCAAAGTTTTGTGAGTTTTCGAGTTTCTTAAGGCCCCAAAAAGCCGATTCAATTTTGCTGAAGAAGAACAAGAATAAACAGTGCAATAACAATAGGTTCCTTGTCACACATTCTGTAGATGAGGACCCTAAATATTCTCCAGCATTGCAAGACTCTAAAGACAAGACAGAACTGCACATAAAATACCAATAAAAACGTTACCTTTGTTTTGTAAACGGAACTTGACAACAACCCTGTTCATTTACAATAGAATCACCAAACCTGAGTGAACCGTTTGCGTATCATGTTTTGTTTTCTGCGTCAATTGGTCGACTTTTAACTTCACATCTGTGCTGCGGATCAGTGTCGTCCGACATATCACAAATAAAAGGGCAAAACGCTGATCTCCCATCGCTTCCAAAGCACGCCCCTCGCGCCAAAACGCAAATCTCGGTGGTGACCTCGCACGGCGACCTGGCGCAGGTCCCCCACGTTCCACAGAACCACCCCCTGACCACCCCCTGACCACCCCATCGCACTCGGGGGCAGGCATACACCTAGCTTTACACTTCCCCTGAGCTGGGGTGGGGCTATGAGAGTGTGTGTGAGTGTGAGTGGAAAACGTTGTATGGATGTGCATTGAGGACACAACGTCCTAAAGAGAGGGTGGGCGATGTGTCGCTATCTGGAACAAAACAAAACAAAAAAAAAAAAAACAGAGTACGATCCACATTGAAAATGAGGAGCGCGTTTGTTCAGAGGAATGAAGTCTGGCCGGAGGGGAACGCCTCCGCCCGCGCGTCTCGACGTCCGTCGGCCTCCTCCACGAGTCTGCGTCTGTATCGGCGCATCTCGCTCTGGATGGAACAAAGCTGCTTCCTCCGCGGCATCACGTTTTCCACCCGTCAGTCCTCACGCGGAAAGAGGATGTTCCCGAAATACGCCGGCTGCCAATGTGCACGGCAATTACACACTGCATGTGAGGAAGGCCTGTATATCTTACACTGGAGACACCGAGTTAGCTGCCGCCGCTTCAAAGCAGCCGTGTTTTTTGCCTCGTTCGTCACACAGTTCCTTTTAACTAAGAGAGAAAGAACGTGAAGGCGCATGAACTCCTGCACCGTAGAAACGTTCAGTCTTGTGTGTGTCCATATTGTGTGTAATCACCGGGTGCGTTGCATTGACATTTCACTGCATATATGTATGAAAGTATGTATGTGACGAATAAACCTCTTGAATCTCGAATCTTGGGATCAGTGACGGTGATCTAGGGGTGAACTGCATCCGTATCGGAATTTGGCGTTACATTTTTTTTTTCTCGAACTTCCTGTTTCCCAAATCGTATCGACGCAATTTGGTCGGCGCCGTAAGATCCTACTACTCCGATACTGTATCCTCAAGCTTGGGGCGGCGCGAGGACACCGACATTTTTATATATATATATATATTTTTTACACCTATTTATACTTCATCGTCCTATCATATTTAAGCCATCTTTAAAACTGAAAAGCAAATGGGGAGGATGAGGTGTTGGCTTTAGCTCTGCAGGCAAGAAATCAATTTATTCTTCACACTTGAATTCTATCTTTCTTCTCTTTCCATCCCAGAAAAAAAACAAAAAAAAACAAAAAACAAGCAATGGGCCAACAGAATCACTACCCTCCGGCCGTTACAGGAATACAATATTGTTTTTTCGCAATGTGATGTTAGAGGTATCGTTTGTAAATGTTCGTAAAAGTATGATACTGTTAAGTATTTTAATATTGCGTCATTACTCAAAAGAATTATTAATAAACCAAATATATGACACAACTAGACGTGCTCAACGTCAAACTACATGGATTTCTGCTACATTAAACACGCCGCATGTCACTAAACAACTGAATGAAAACAACGTGGCGTGAGGATGACTGTCACAAAGAGCCGTTACTTCAACCCCCCGTCGCGCCGCCTCTCCCCTGTCGATTAAATATCACAGCTCCGGTACAAAGTGGGTATGGGAGGGGCCGCGTCGTCTCCGAAAAAATCCCTGACCGGCCGGGCGGCCGCCTAGCGAGGTTGACAGAGCAGCGCCGCTGGATGCGGTCAATATGGATGAATGTTCACAAAATAAATTAATAAATAAAATAAGAACGCCGCGGCTTCGAATGTAACCCCGGGGCTTCTGTGCGATCCGCCCAATGCAGACGATCTCATGGATTGTCACTATAAACTTCACGGCACTGAACCCGGTGTCGGTGCGTCACCCAGCTGCCCTGGGACAGGCTGTGCTCTACTCTGCCTCCATCACAGCCAGCCCCAATACGACCTTAAAATGAAGGACAAACAGCAGAGCCTGGCCGTCGTCAAGCACAAACCAACGTCACCCTCCCGTCATAAACAAACACCCGTCTGTCCACACGCACGCGCGCACACACACACACCCGCACGCGCACACACGAAACCGAAAGGGAGAGAGTATTAATACGTGGCGACGCCAAGGTGGATCATAATTCAATTTATCGACCCGCGTGTCTCACACAACACTGACTGAGTGCCCCGTCGGCCACGCGGGTGAGATGTTGCACGTACAAGGCCGTGAGAGAGGCGTATAGCTAGGATAAAATATATAATAATAATCAATCACTGACATATTACGGTGACTCAATCAATCAATCTAGATGGTGCATCAACTGAACGCCATGCATGGAAATTGTTGCAGTGGGAGAGCAGAGAGAGCGAGAAAGAGAGGGGTGAGGGGGTAAAGAGGGTCGAGGGTCAACTGGATGTTTCGATTCACTCTAATACTACATAATAACGTCTCCAACAAAAAAAACAAAAAAAAAAACTCCCTTTACCGTCGCCGAGTACTTCGTTCACGCTCTCCGTGCTGGACTGCGACAGGGCCTTGGTCCTCTTGGTCCTGCGGAGCGACCGGTTGGCTCCGGGGCTTCCGCCGGGCGAGCCGGGCGAAGCCCCGTCCCTCCTGGAGAATATCCCGCTGAAAAAGCGGACCAGGCGCCTCTCGTGCCCGCTGGAGCGCCCGCCGGCACCGCGCAGGAGGAAGGGCAACCCGCCGCCTCCCCCCTCTCGGTCGTTCTCCTGGGCCAGCCTGAGCAGGTCGCTGTTGTCCAGCGTGCGGTTCTTGCGAGCGCGGCAGCGTTCCCAGCGGCTCAGCTCCGACATTGAGCCCGTCTTGTTCAACACGGCGCCCACCTCCAGTGTCCTGCTCTTCTCCCTGGGGCGCACGCCGCCCCGGCCCACCGCGGCGGGGCCCAGCCCGGCGCCCTGCTCTTCTCTCTCGGCGGAAGGCGGCGGGTGGCGGCCGATGCAGCCGGAGCTGCTGTGGTGTTTGTCCTTGGAGAGGGCACGCAGGCGCAGGAGCTCCCCGCCCGTCCAGTGCCTGAAGCTGAAGCTGCGACGCAGGAGCCCCGGGGGCCTCTTGGACTCCTGGGTCTCGAGACCCGCCGCCGCTGCCCTGCCATTGCTTTTAGAGTGAGAGAGCCGGCTGTCCCCGTCCAGCGGCGGGGCCTCGGTGCTCCTCTCCTCCGTGCTCTTAGCTTTGAGAAATAGTTTTCTTTTGGGAACACCTCTGCTCCCTGTGTTTCCGGCGACGGGTGTCGCCGACGTCTTGGAGCAAACATCCCCGCCAAGTCCATCCGAATCCCCCACTTCCTGAGCCATCCCGCCCTGCTGCTCTTCCCCCGCACTCTGCGGTGACTCCGTCTGGGCCTCTCGAGGCCGCTCCGCCATCGGGCTGGTGGCGGCCTCTCTCAGCTCTTTCTTTAGCTGGTGTCTCTTGGCTATTTTCAGCCTCCCCAGCTCCAGCTGCCCGGTGCTGTACGTCCGGAAATTCCTCATGCAGTGGCGCGATGAGGAGGAGAAGTCGTCCGACTCGTCCTCCACCTCCCTCAGCTGCTCCAGCAGGCTGCCCCGCTGCCTTTCCACGGAACTCTCCCGTCCGTAGGCGCCCGCCTTGGGGTGGTCCGGGCTGCGCCCGCTCCCATCTTCAAAGCTCTCCTTCTTCACCAGGGTGAGGGAGATCCGGTAGACGGTCTTTCTCTGCGGGGTGCCTCGCTCCATGCCGTCCGAGCAGCCTCCGTCCAGAAGGTACATTTCTCAAAAGGACCGAGCGGTCAACGGGAATGGCGAATCAGAAGATGAATAAAGCTGTTCATCTAAAATGTTCCCATGCCGGGGTAAAAAAAGGGAAAACAGAAAAAGAAGGGGAAAAAAAAAAAAGGCTATGCACTTGTCCAGATGTGTACAGAGACGGGGACTTTGACGCCGGAAATGCATTCCGGTTTCATCCCACTGGAATTTGAACTGGCAACCAATGCAACAAACCGGCCAAACAGGCTGCGTCCTCCTCTCGTCCCCCCTCTGGTCCCTTTAAAAAAAACCAACCCTGATGTATCCAAGTTAAATGCCACGGTTCTGCTTATTAAAAAACACTTTTTCTCCCGCCCCGTAACAGAGAACTTTCCTACCCTCAGTGAACAGTCCGCCTGACAGTCGTAGAGCTCCGGTACGGGCACGCACTCCGGCGTCTGCGTCTCGCCGCGGCGAGGAGCGTCTCGCCGCCGCGCCGCGCCGCTCCGTCCCCTATTGTGTGCGCCCGTCCCCCGCCGCTCCGCGCCTCGCTCCGCGCCGCTGGCGAAGTGCTCGTCCGCGCATCGCGCCGCGCCCGATTGTGCTTCAAAATGCAGCGCGGAGGGCTTTCAGCGGCGGAACAAAGCGGCGTCCTCCCCCACCCCCGGGACCCCACCGCGCTCTCCCGCCTCCGCCGCGCACCCCCGGAAAGCAACGCGAACGACGGCGTCCGCGGTCCAACGTCCGTCCCTCCGCCTCCGCCTCCGCCGCTGCCGCTGCCGCCGCCGCTCCACACGCGGAGGCTCCGGGTACGAGACAAAACCCGGAGCGCCCTCACGGCGGGAGGACGGGGGATCTGGATTTTCCGCGAACACGTTTTGCGTTTTGCTGACGCTGTTTGTTGACATTGTCCGACCACGTCAACAGTCATTGCACGCAAAATATAAGCTGTTTATTATTATTATGCGCTTCTTCTCATTATTAACACATGATACATCCCACAGTGCTTTATTTTACATCAAAACTGTATCATCTTTTTTTCATTGTCAATCCAGCTACGTATATTGATTGAACTTGTCTATTTTGTCTATTATTTTACTGTCTACAGTGTACAGATTTGTTGTTTGCAAACTTGCACAATTTCCAAATTTTGCATGGTATGAATTGTTGATCCAGAGGTTTGTTTATTGTTAATTTATGGGTTTATTTAGAATTGGCAATTTCTTCTCTCTCTCTTTTTTTTTTTTTTAATTATTGCCTATTGTTTTGATGGGAGCAGCTGTAAACACCGTCATTTTCTATTTTCTAGTAACTATCATCGTTAATTTGGAGTGGTATATTTTGATCCCAGTACACATTCTTAATTTCCGTTGATAAGCGTGTCATTTTTTTTTACATTGTAATGAAGCAGAGCCCCCAACAGCTGAGTCCAGACTGTCTGACTGTAACGCCACCATCGGCGACATAAAGCTGCGCTTGTAACGATTGTAAAGTTTCTTTCGAGCTGAAAAAAAAAAAAAAAATGAAACATTTTAAAGGTTCAGCGACTAATCGATTTTCATAACACACTGACGACACATTTTCCATTTTTAGTATCATTACTGCACTGACCTGTCTACCCCAAGAGCATCACTTTTTTTCTCTTTAGCCTCGAACATACTTTCAAAAAATAAATGTCTCTAGAGAATGTTGTGTGACATATAGCTGGTTTGATACTGAGACAAATGTACTTATTGTAAGTCGCTTTGGACAAAAATGTCTGCTGAATGACATTTCTTTTTTATTACTATTAACGGTGAAAACCGTGTTGCACTGGACCCTGAATATTTAAATTTATATAATAATAATAATAATTTTTTTGAATAATTACATTTAAATAACAGGATTACTTCAAACGTTTTGTTATTTCAAACAAGAATGATATTATGCAGAAACAAATTATCATGAGCGGAACGGTTGCCACCGGCGGCTTAATTCGGGGCGAGACCCCGCACCGGGTCTTGCCGTTGACCGTGACTTCCACGCTGGTGGGGGGGGGCCTTGGCCTCCCCCCCTCTGGTGGGGGGGGGGGGGGGGGGGGGGGGGGGGGGGGGGGCAGCCATGAGGGGGAATAACAGGGGACGGTGATACTGTGCCTGGGGCGCCTCCTTTCACCGCCTCAATTCATTTCAGAACCGGAGCGGATTAGCGGATTAATTTTTTTATTTAAAAATAAATAAAAAATTTAAAAAAACTAAAAACAAAAAAAAAGGCTGGTTCATCTAGAGATCAGAGACGGCTCCCACCACGAGTTATTCCTAATAAAGTCCCTTTTTTAGATCCCTCTGCCTTGTACGTTATTCTTCGACATCAAGTTTACTCTGCGGAAGCGGTAGGGCATCCGTCCATCCGCCCCATCTGTCCGCCCCCGGTGCCATCTCCCCCCGCCTCCTCCCCCCGGCCTGAGCACCCCCCCCCCCCCCGCCCCCCGAAACCGCCGTGCCGCCTCTTGGAGATTAAAGCGTGAAAGGAGATTAGAGGGCGTGATCGGCAACTTTCTCTCACTCGCGGAGGAGCGCGCGCCGGCGCAGAACGTGCTCCACGCAGACCGGCCTATTTATTCGCAACGTTTTCAGACACGTCCATTTTTCATCCTACAATAGATAAAACTATTGTCTGCAACACATCGACGGCATTATGTCAATGGCAACATCAATGTTTTGTGGTTCAATGGCGTCCGCCGTGTCTGTCTCACGGCATTTTGTCCGTGGTTGAACATCGGACACCCGTTCGATACTGGTTTTATGTAGGGCTGCTGGAGCAGAGGACCTTCGAAACGTGAACGTGTAGCGTTCAGTTTAAGTGATGGATGACACCGGCGTGCAAACTGAAACGCAAGGAATTGGCGTTGGTGGCAAAACACGATCCATCTTTCATCCAGATCCAATCCATCCATCGTCTTTGTACACATGCGCTTAACTGCACATATCAGTATATACAAATAGCCTATCATATATACATAACTCCATTCCCTTCTATTTTGTACCACTACTTTGTATTATCTTTTTGAGTCTTATTTAGTTTTCATTTTAACAACTGCATTACATTTTAGGAATCAATTAGTTTCAGTTAGTTGCTAGGTAGGAATTAGGTTAGCTATTATATTCGGTTTAGTAACTATTGTGCATAATCTCCGTGTGCGCTGCAAAGACATTTCATGGCATATATGTATGAACGTATGTATATGTATGCGACAAATAAACCTCTTGAATCCTGAATATTGAGAATTGTCACGTGTCCTGTGAAATTTCCCGAGCGGGGAAAAAAAAAACAAAAACAAAAAAAAAAACAAAGCGTTTGTAAAGGGGACCTATTACCCTTTTCCTCATTTTCTGTCATAACGTTACAATTTGGGATGTTCACATCAGACATGGCCAAAGTAATTGGCGAAACTAACGATAAAGTAAAAAAAAAAAAAAAAAAAAAAAAGCACAGGCTTCAGACCGCTCCGAATGCTTTTCCACCGTTTTGTTTTTTTTCCCCCCTCTACTTCAGGCACGAGCTAAGGAGCTGACGTCAACTTGTGATGGATTCCTTTAAACGGTCATCTGCCCCAGGCGGGGCCACGCCCATAAGGTACAGGGCGCCGCCCGTCACGCCCACTCAGTCCGCCGGGGAGGCTGTTCGAACACTCCGCCCAGTAACCGCCAATCATTTCCATCCAATCCAAACATCGGGAAACCGAGAACGACCTGCTTTCCAACGCTCTGATTGGCTGTAGGTCCATCCAAGGCTCTGATTGGTTGTAGGTCCATCCAAGGCTCTGATTGGTTTTAGATCTATGCAATTGCGTCCAGAGGTCTGCGTCCCTTGGAAAGTGAACTGAGAGATTCCAGACGATAATGATAACACAAATAAATAGACAAACAGGAAGAAATCCTGATCTAGACTTTTTTTTTTTTTTTTTTAAACCAAGTTAGAAAAGAGCACATACCCAGGCTTGCCGGGTGGGATTAAACCTCGCACCTAAAATGTTATAACAATATTATAAAGAAGGGAGATTTCCGAATCGGTCTGGCCAGGTGGTCTGTTGATGTAGTGAAGTTGACATTTGAAAAATAAACTGCCAGAGATATTTCAGGCTTAAACAATGTATCGCATCATGACATGACGAGTCCGTTTCACGATGATAAGATGCCGGTAAAACACCACCAGGAGACGCCGTCCGTCCCCCTGCCTGCAGGTGACAGTTGGACTTTGGGGATTTACCACAGGGTGTCACCCCCACGGTCACCTACGGGTTCGGGCTTCGCCCACGACAGCACGAGGCGCTCACATTTAATTATTTTTGGTCTCGATTGGCGAGATCGGGAGCGGGCGGGTCGGCACCGCGCAACGGTCGTAGATGACACACCGGGGTGGGAGGCAGCGCCGCAACATCAAACACTGCCCTGGCAGCCTTTCATCACCACCAAAAGACCTGTCTCCTCAAAAGCTACACCCTCCCAGCTCTCAGTGTGAGAACTACACCTGCGTGTGTTGTGTGCGTGTGCGCGTGGGTGTGGGTGATTCAACCTCGAATAGAAGACATTTTGCGGGAGCGGAGATGTGATGTCAGACTTGAAAGGATACCGGCAGGCTTTTTGTAGTGACTTGTCATGTTTTTACAACACCTCTATCTTTATATATATATATATATATATATAAAATTGTGTATTGTAGCAGTATTAAATATAATGTTTTGGGATGTTACTTTGTTTATTTTATATTTATTGGTTACTGGGAAGGGAACGGACACCATGTTGGATGTTATCTACGTTATCGACCACACTGCATGTAGAGACTGAATATTGATAATAATAATAATAATAATAATTTCAATACCAACGTAGTTTTATCCCTTCGGCGTAAGCAAGACAAAATAGAAACTAAACATTTGGAAAGGAAGGACCGAATGTTCATTTTCTTTTGAATCGAAAATGATTTTTTTTTGTTTATATTTTGAAGCAGAATAGGATCAAATTGGGTATTACTACCCAGGAACCCGTATCAGAGTCCAACGGATCCCAAATTAAAATCATGTGTTTCGACGTTGGGGACAGTGGTCTCCTTTGTGTGCTCGTCCTCTCATAATAAAACATGAAGAACGTCTTTTCACAGCAGGGACTCGGACGCGATCCATGACTATAGCAGCTCCTGGTGGTTCTAAACACACGGCTCTGCAGCGGGTTGCACAGGAAGACAAAGGAGCATCTGTAATTACAATCAGCCTCTCGCTCGAAGTGAGAGAGAGAGAGAGGGAGAGAGGGGGGAGGGAGGAGGAGGTGGGTGGGGAGGTGGGGGTTAGGGAGGGACCACCTGTCCTCCAGTGCCATATGCAAATTACAGCTGCATAATACACCCGAAAAAATAAATACATACTGCCATGCTTAATGCCTGTTACTGAAATATGAACCGCCGTGCGCGTGGACGGCTTTTATAGCCACCGTTTTGTCATTTGTTTTGTTTTTTTTCCCCCGGCTGTTTCTTTTTTTTTTTTAATTTTTTTTATGCGCTTTGCGGCTGTACAAATGCTCCGGATTTGGCTTCCGTGCGATAAAAGGGTTTTCTCCCCGTTGTCGTGGCTCCTGGGATCGTACGTACGGTGGCGTCGCTGGTCGCTGTCCTTTGGCAGCGGTGGGAAAACACCTCGGCCTCTTAGGATATATTAGGAGAGATGAGATGGCCGACACTCACCACACAAGCAGCCACCTGCGACCTCCACCTTTCTGCTGGTGCCGGTACTTCATTTCCCTATTGATGATGTAGAGTCAGTTTGACGACTACGTTTTATTAGTCTCTTTGAACAAAAGCATCTGACCTTGCTAAATGACATCATCTGGTGAAAGCCTCGGCTGTGGCCAGACGTCAGGAGAGATATTCATATTTTGTTTTAACAGACGCTGTTTGGAGTTACAATACTGACGACTCAGGAAGTTTCTATGTTAATATCAAAACGCACATACACACCGATCAGCCACAAGATTAAAACCACTGACAGGCGAAGTGAATAACATTGATCATCTGGTTCCAATGGCACCCGTCAAGGGGTGGGATATATGAGGCAGCAAGTGAAGCGTCAGTTCTTGAAGTTGATGTGTTGGAAGCAGGAAAAATGGGCGCGGTCAGGATCTGAGCCACTTTGACAAGGAGCACATTGTGTCTTGTAGCTTGTTCCCGCTATGCAGTAGTTAGTAGCACAGAGAGAAAGTGGCCCAAGGAAGGACAACCGGTGGACGGGCGACAGGGTCGTGGGCACCCGAGGCTCATTGACGCAGGGAGGGGGAGTGAAGTCCAACCTGTCTGGTTCCGTCCCACAGGAGAGCTACTGTAGCACAAATTGGTGAAAGTTAATGCTGCTATGATAGAAAGGTGTCAACGTAGTAGATCAGTACGGATGGCCTCCCCACGGTTCGGCTCACATGTGAACCGTGGATTTACTGCAGAATTTGACCATCATAGTGAAATGCAGTATTACTGCCGCTGTTACTTTTTAAAGTAAGAATTCCTTAAATCTCGATGCAGAGCTGCAGTGAATAGAAGGTAGACAAGACAGATGCCGCTGTGTTTTACTCTGAAGCGCAATGATGCGTCGGCCATATTGGAGCGGTCAAGATCCACTAGTAAACAAATAAAATGCATATTAAGAGATGCAGACTTCTCTAAAAAATAGAATGGAACTTGCTTTATTCTGAAATGATTTTTATGAAATTTAGTTTGTTATAAATGTGAGGAATCTAATATTTTTCCAATTCACCGCCATATTTAAAGGAAGAAGTTATCATGCCTCGTGCCTCATATTGCACTTTAATTTAACGACTGAGTATTGAATATTTTATATATTTTAAGATTTTATTGAAACATTGGACATGGGGAAAAAGACCTTGCTTTAAGTGTTTTACAGAATAAATGGAAAGCGCCTACAATGGGCACGTGAGCTCCAGAACTGGACCATGAAGCAACGGAAGAAGGTGGCCTGTTCTGATGAATCCTGAGTCCTGAGTGAGTTGTGAGTCCTGTTAGTTGGTCAAATGCAACATTTCAAGGATCTGCTGCTAACGTCTTGGTGCCAGATACCACAGGAAACCTTCAGAGGTCTTGTGGAGTCCATGCCTCCACGGGGCAGTGGGTTTGGTGGCACAAGGGGGAGCTACACAATATTAGTGGTTATAAGTGGTGCTTTAAATGTTGTGGCTGATCAGTGTATAAACATGCATACAAACATATATATTTATATATAAAAATATATATTTTATGTCGTCATAAGTGAGCTTCAAGATCTCGCCTTAGGCACCAAAGGAGCCGGGATTTGCCGCTAGTGTATTTGCAACCTTACATGAACTCATAACGGTAAATCGGTAAGAAAATAAGTGAACGGACCTACGGCCCAGCTCCTGCTGTATTTTAAATCCCCCTTTCCCAGCCCTGACAGGTTGATGTTCTGTTGGTAGCAAACACAGAGCAGCTAAAGACAGTCGGCTGACTTTAAACCCCCACCCCCACCCCCACCTCTTGTCAATACCACACTTTCGATCGGTTTTGTGATTGATCGCGCGGCTCCCACACAAACGGCCATCGGGGAACGTGCGTGCAAGGTCGAGCCGTGCACACAATGTGGCGGCGCCTCAGGCGACGTATTGCTATTGTCATAGATATAGGTTATGGATACGGGCTGTGGATGCGGTGCCGGTTCCAATTAATGACACCGTTAACAGGGAAACCAAAGGACGGGAAGCAGGAATAGGTTTCACCTTGTGGATCTAACATAAGCGGCGACGCCGCTCTTGAATGTAGTGTGTGTATCAATCCTTTTTTGGAATTATTGTTATTGAGGTGAATCTGCCGCGATATAAATCGGAGGTCATTTTGTTATTGTTTTTCGTCATCAAATTATTCAGTGACTTTTGAACCATCGGCATATTTAGCCTGCTCTGTTATCCCACTCGCTTAGGTCTCTCCCTCTGGACGTAAAATTTCATGCAACACACTTATTATTAACACAGTGTGTTAATAATAAGAACTTCTAATAATAATTATAAGAACTTCTGCAAATTCTTCCATCTCGTGATTCAAATCTTTGCCATTCTCAACAAGCTTTCGTTGTACTTTAATTTCACAGGTTTATGCTTCAGAGGTGAATTTGTTTGTTTCCATCATGGAACCACCTTTCCAATCTCCAAACTCCCCGCTGGAGATAACCGGACGGAGCCGCACATTCCCAGAGGTCGGGGATGGCCAGTAAATTGGCCCCAGGCTCCCCAGAGAGCCGGAGGGCCTTATCAGGGTCCGCAGGCTACAGCATTTGGTATACCATCTAAAGCTGATCTGAAAGCGTCGCCGCCGACCAATCACGTCTGTCGATACAGAACTAAGCCACGCCCCCTCCCCCCTGGACAGCTTGCACACACGGAGCGGAAACAAAGCGCAGCGTCCAGAAGAGAGGCAGAAAGATGACGTATCGTTGACAACAGGGACACACACATCCATAGTTTGCAGGTTTTTTGGAAAAATTTAAGTTCCACCCAAAGCAGACGGTAAATATTCATTGTGTTAAATTTGTCGACGGGGGCGTCCCGATGAAGACATGCAACCCAACAAACTACATTTATTTAATTAGACCTACTTACCATATTTATTTTGTTTTTGATTTGTTCAAAATTCTATTTTAGTGAAATGTTAGATAAAGCGGCTGCACTCGTTACTTATTCTCCACGAACGGAAATTATGTGATTTAAAAGTAGTAATATTTGTTATATATTTTTATATATATTTGTTCAATGCCGTTAACTGATGGGACTTATTTTACTTTGAATATTCAATAAAGAATATTACACATCTACATGCCTTGATGGTGTCATTCTCTACATAGGCTGCTTATCAATTGTTTTTAAGCGCAATAAACACAGATAATATTTGAACAGAATCTCTCCCGTTTGTCCGGGAAAGTGAAATCTTCCCGGACACGTGGAGCGCCACCGATCTTTTCTAACGTAAACTCTGGAGGGGACCCATGCTGGTAGATGAATAAAGACAGTGCAGGGTGATCTCTGGGTTGTATTTAAGTGCAGAAGGCAGGGCTGTGAAAATTCTAAGTAACAGCAAAATAAATGTGACGCTTTAACCGTTACAGTACACCACGCGAAAAAACGGGGTTTGTTTCCGGACGAACCGAGCAGGAAGCTGTAAATTTATTTAATTTTCAGTCAAATAAATTCATTGACCCGCTTTTATGCCTCGGCACCGACAAGCTGGCTGCCTGCCACCTTGTAGAGCTGCTTGAGAACAATGAGCGATGGAGCGCCGTGTCTGTGATCCCAGAAATTGGTTGCAAGTCTGCGGTGATACATTATTTTATTTTTTTTGCAGTTTCCACGATGGCAGTTGCAGCAGCGGTACATGGAGGTACTTGGAGGGGAGAGAGAGAGAGAGAGAGAGAGAGAGAGAGAGAGAGAGAGAGAGAGAGAGAAAAGGACGCGCTGGGTGTGCAGGAAAACCAAAATGTGGGAGAGATGCTGTTTTTCCTGCTTACGCCGTCCATCCAAAAGCCTCTCCTCCTCCTCCACCCCTCCCCCCCCCTCTCCCTGCATATCTGACACACATTTGTTTGCTGCCTGTGTATCCCTCACGCTCTGTCTTTTCCCTCCGCTGTACGCATGAAATATGGATGTGTACAAGTACGCGCCGCCGAGCCTGACGCTGTGGTTTGATGGTGCTGCGGCCTGCATGACAGCACACGAGCACGCACACACACACGCACACACACACACACACTCTAATCCAATTCACACACCGGTTGGCATTCACACACACTAGTGTGCTCTAGTGACAGGGGTGCTTCACAAACAGCTGATGGGCTGATTTATGATCAAACATGGAGGTGGGGGCGGGGGTTACGCTGCTCCCCTCCCGCTACAGGTGCCCTACACTCACTGCAAGTCTACCACACCGCCACACTCAGTAAGAGGGAGAGACCCTTTCATCTCCATCCCTCCCCTCAAGAGACCTGTGAAAATGGGTCAGTAAGGAGGGTTGAGAGGAAAAAGAAACACACAAACGCGCAGGCGCGCACACACACACACACACACACACAACCAACCTATGTACACATTTTGCTCATCAGCGCACAATCCCACAGAATACTAGAAATGAAACACAAACAACACAAAACCCCCCCCCAAAAAAAAAAAAAATACAAATGATTTAATAAGAACCTCCCGTGAAGAATGCTCCTCTCCTGGGGATTTCTAATGGAAATAAGTGTGATTAACTGTGATTGGGGCGTGGATGCGTGGGCGTGGCTGGGGGTGCTTACCTGTGAAGAGGAGCATCCAGCGGCGCGACATGGACGACAGAGACATAAGGAAAGAGAAAGGAACATACAGTTAGAGGCGTTTCAATTCAGCCCGATCAAGACAAGCATTTAGGTATCCGGGCGGAAGTTGAACATATTGCGGACTGAAAAAACGCTGAAAAAATAAATAAATAAAATAAAAAATCCCATATGATATAATAATATTATCGCGATATATCAGCCAGCCCTGATAGAAAGTATACCGGCAACACTGAACACAACCTTGATTAACAACAACGTCACCACATCTCTAACAACTGTTTATTAAATACCAACATAATGAAGGGAAGACCGTGGGAACGGAACAGGAACAGACGTTTTGTAGGAAAGCAACGAAAGGCATCGTGTCAACGTCTAAATACTGGCACGTGTGATTGTACTGGGAACATTT